>NW_020455533.1:3099437-3453343 GCF_003342845.1 Nothoprocta perdicaria
GATGAGGTTGGGTGTAATTGCAGGGAAAATTGTGGCTAAGAAGCCCAGAGCAGCTGGCCAGGATGGGTTTCTTCCTCCTGCAGCAGCCCCCAGCGTGGCAGGTGCTCCCTGGAAGTGCTAAACAAGCCGAACAGGACAACGCAGAGATTTGATGGAATAAAATTTTGGAGGCTTAAAAGCACATGAAACGGCCACGTTGCCATGGGAAAGAATGAGTATAAAGCTCGCAGACAGCGAGCTCGCAGCCTCTCGTCCCTCTCGCTTCCTGGCAAGGCATGTGGACAATGTGAGGGGGATATTTTGCGCTAATTCCGTGTGAGGAGTGAGTGGATAATGTGCCTTTGGGGGGGCTGGCAGCATTTCTTCTGCAAACCCTATTTCTAAGGGCTTGCTTTGTAAATGAGCCGCGAAAATACTTGATGGGTTTGAAGTTGACAACAGAGTTCTCAGCCTCGGATTGTTTTGTTTAGTTGTTTTTGTTGTTGTTGGTTTCCCTGATAAAAATCACTTTGGCAAAGAGAAAAGTGGAACAGAATGTGAATCAATCTGCTTTCTTCCTTTCGTAGCTGCGCTGGAATTTAAATGCAAGCCTTTAAATACCACTTTGCCTGGCATTTCAGGAGTATCATGAAGGAAGGGTTGAGCTTTGCAAGCAGGCGTGATTTTCTTTGGTCTGGGTCTTTCCCTGCAATGCCAGGAACCGTTTGCACCCATGGGGCTGCTCAGTGAGAGCTTTGGGTCCACTAACCGAAGAAGAGGGATTGCAACTAGACCAAGTATTTCTGCACAGGGAACTGACTGCTTCTCCCCGTGTTTCCTGGGAGAGTAGCAAAGTTGCAGGCAATTCTCAAAATGATTAAATTTGGCCGTACTAGTTATGCGGTTCCTGTTCCCTTTCAATCCTTCCCCATATCAAGATGATAAATACTTCCCCTTCCCCTTTCCTCATATTTTCTGACCAAAAGACAGTATGGCCAGCTGAGAAAGGAAATGTTAGAGGCATAATTGTCATCATTCCTCTTCAGCAGGGGGAGCAAACGTGATTTTGCAGTCAGGCCCTGCAGTTCTAAAGGCTCTAAACCTGTCCCGCACAAGAGTCTTGTGCCATCGGGGGGTCTCTTGATTTTGGGCACAGAACATGTGTCTTCTCAGCAGTGCAGTGAGCTGCATGGAAGTCGAGCAGCACTGCTGTTAAATGTTAGCAAGCTCTGTGCGAGTGGGTAGGTGTCTTGTGCTGTGCGTAGGTTCTTCGTTTGGGTTATCATGAAGTCGTAAAGGGAAGGAATCTCAGAATATCCTCCAGTCTCTCTCTCTCCTCTCTATGTAATGTGTGTATTTTCTTTGAGAGCTGTGAAGCTCCTCCATCTCCACAGTCTCCCATGGACTTCTGCTATCTATGTCCCTGTCTTGCCTAAGCCCTGCTAAGAATCTTCCTCACCTTCACCAGAGCCCATCACTCCTTGAGTTTGTCCACCATGAAGCTGGAGGAGGAATGATTCCCAGGTCTACTCGAGCCCAACCTGCCTTGCTTTGCCCTCAACCTCCTTTCCTTGAATTGCTTTTGGATGGCATTGCTGAACAGATGGGTGAATTCCTTGGTCGATCCCGCATGCTCGCGCTCCATGGTGCACATCTCCGTACGGTTTTGCTGCTTTCACAGCATTTCAGTGCTTTCTTGGCCATGGCTCTCTTCCAGTAGCATAGTTAAGCAACAGCACTAACATCTGCTGAGCGTGGCTTCTGCTTTTGTCCTCACTGCAGGAGGGAAGTGCATATGTGTTTTGAGCATTTTGATGTGGAGGAGTCTTGCTGGTGCTATTTTCCTCTATACATGTGGTTTCATGTCTAATACAGTGAGTTTAATTATATCATTTGAGTGTTTGTGGTTTGTTTTGGATTTTCATAGAATCCTTAAGGTTGGAAAGGACCTTTAGAGATCATGTAGTCCAACTTCCCCTGCACACACAGGGTTTTGTTACGGAAAAATATTTCATACACCATTGGGGATGGGTAAGCACTGGTTAGGGAGCTGTATGTCATATTTAGGCACACTCGCATCTCCACATCTCTCTGCTAATGCACCTAACTTCTGACCTGCAATTATCCTGCGGTTCCTATTTTGGGCTTGTCTTAAGCGGAGGGACCCTGACAGCTGTGTCCAATTTTGTGCTGTGGGCAAATGTGCACAGGGGCTTAGGAGGAGTTTCATCAATCCCAGAGTTAGTCCAGAGCGCCTTTCATTAGGAGAACGCTTTATAAGCATGTAGCATTTTTCATTCCAAAGAACCCCAAAGGAACAGGCAGAAAATGGATCCGCTCTGTGGGCAAGCAGAACATTAAATTGGAACTTTCTGCTGCTTGCAGGGAGAAAGGAAACTTTGCTTCCTTCATTAAGAGGTCCTACCCAGGAAAGTTGTTTTATTTTCTAAAGAAACCTTGCTGGTAACAGCTAGCCCTGGTGTTATGCTCAAAGTCTTGTTTATGGGGAAAGGGGAAGAGCAAAGGAGCAGTGCACCTTATAGATGCAGACAATGACTTGGCTGCCAGCATAACTGAAATATAATCCAAGTCCGGTCTAATCCAAGAATAATTATTAGTCCCAGATCTGATTATTACAGAAAATAAATAAATAAGTAGAAAGGGAATATTTCTATGTGGAAAAGTTTCAGTAATTGTAAACAAAAGTAAAACAAATTGTTCATATCAAAAAAAATGCCCAAACCTCATGCCCGAGGCCTTGCAAAGCTTCCAGGGGGTCCCAGCAGTGGTGATGCCACGTGAGAGCCCAGCACAGGCCCAGTACCACTCTGTGCCAGCGAGCAGAGGAGTTTGAGTGTCCTGGTTTACGCGGAGGGGAGCGAGTGAGGGTGCCCTGGTGCATATCCGGGGTGCTGGGGTTTGCACGCAGGTGGGAAGACATCTGGCAATGGCAACGAGGCAAAATGGAAAATCAATGTTTTTGACTGTGCAGAGCCATGAAAGTGGTGGGAAGCGAGAGGATGGTTGTTGGAGAGGTTAATACACATGCACCTCTTGCTCCTCCTGTTTTCTTTTTCTCCTCCAAGCTGAATGCCCCTGACTTTATGAGGCAAAATATTACAAGTAATTGAAGTTGCAAACCCCAGCAGAATATTAAATTAGAAATTAAGCAAAAATGCTCATCAGTGGAAGCACAGGAATTCTGGGCAAATTTTCTAATGCGGTGCTAGAGCAATTGGAATATTTTTTCTTCTAACTGCTTCACTAACTAAATTGATTGAATTAGCTGTGGTGCTGGGTAACCCCTGACCCATGTGCTCGGGGTAATCAGGGGGGTAATCAGCCCGCTGGGATCGAAGTTCCCAAGGAACAGGAATATTGTAAGGTTCAGGGAGCCTACGCTGGGCATTAATCGGATGTCTTCAGGGTTGATTGTAAATCCTAAAGACCATCAAATTGATGCAACATGGTTTAATTCACTAAAAATTAGGTATCTACGTGCTAATCACCAAGCGGAATATCTGAAAGTGATTGCTTTGCTAGTAAGTGTTGAAGTCAGGTGTCAACGCTTTGGCATTGCCCACAGTTCGGTAATAAATATAATGATCAGCATCAGCACAAAAGTAGCATTAGGCAGATTAAAAAAGATTTTGTTCTAACCTCCAATAGATTTCTTTTCCTTCCTGTTGGACTTTGCAGCTCCACTGAAGCTGTTCCTCATGTTTCAGCTCTAATTATGAGCTTACTCGGAGGCAAGAAATAGTATATGTTTCAGGCTACCTGCTAACACAGCATTATTCTCACTTCCAAGGGGAGAAAGAGTGGCTGCTTGCAGTGTATCACACAGCTGTGTGCAGAAATAAAGTGATATTTATTGTCCCTTAAAATGATTTCCCTTAGAACTGGCAAGCTCACTTGGAAAGTCCACAGCTAGATTTGGGTGTTAGGATGCAATTAATTACTGGTGTACTTGCTTGCTGTCCTTGAGAAGAGTTCAGTCTGGCAATTTTGATGCAGATGTATTAGCATATTATGTGGAGATGTGCTACAGAAGAAGGGGGAGCAGTCTTAAGAGAGAGGAATAGCACAGGTGCTTAATAAACTAATTTTCTTCATACATGGCCTGATTTAATGAGCTTTCAGCCCTGTGGAAAAACCTTTTCAATGTAAACCAGGCCCTACCAAACCCTTCTCTATCATAAGAGTTTCACCTGTATTTCCTGGGAATTCTACTTATTTGCTTGAGAAATTTTGCCTTCAGACTTGAACTGTTTGCTGAGGATTTCCAAGCATATTGCTGGGCCTGGGATGGAGGAATTCTAGAAGTTCTGAGCATCCCACAAGGAGCAGATGAGCTCTAATGCATCCTTGCTGTGCAGTGGGTTTACGGCTCCCATGCAGCCTGTCCATGCAGGATGGGTGCACTTGGTGGGATGCTCCTCACCTTCAAGGGACACTGATGGGCACACTAATCAAACCATGCCACGTTTGCTGTTAACATCTGGGTAGTAGCTGCAGCTGATGCAACGTAGGTTCAATACTAGTAGGTTTGAGCTGCTGTATGCAGCTTTCATGGCATGTGTGCTCGTATTTCTGGCCGAAGCACAGGAGCAGCACGTTGGCCTGCTTGGCCTGCCTCTTAATTCTCAGTGCTCAGACACATAAAGTGAGGAGCCCCCACCATTAAACTTACCATCATCATGTGCTCCACATGGCTTAGAGAGGAGTCAGTGTCTGGGTATATAAAATCCTTTGCTCCTTCTTTATCTTCCTTATTTATGGAAATGACTAAATGGTGCTTATCCTTCTATAGCAGAACATTTCCAGCTGAGGCTGAAAAGGTGTCTGCAGTCAACCCTGTTCGGTGAATGTATGGTTCGGAAAACATAAATTACAGGTGAGGAAGTGAAAGAGCCCTGAACATTCCCTGCACAGACATTGTAGAGAGCGAACAAGAGCACAAAGGGCACTTAGGAAAGAAATGTTTCATTTTCCTTTCTTACAAATGTTTTTCCTTCAAGAAAAGACAAAATGGGCATTGACAAAAGGAGCTGGGCCGTGGGAGATGGCAACTATGGGTACTCCTAAAGCAGAAGGCAGTTAATCTCTTGGGCCTGTCTTCCCTTTCTTCCTGACCTTTTCCATGTCTGTGTGATGCACATCCATTTGCTCCATGGCTCTTCAGCGTGGCAGCTCTCAATCTAACTTTAAATCTGATGTTTTCAAACTGTACCACTCCCTCCACAAGTGGAGTCCTCTCCAACTGCCTCCAAAAGCCCTTGGCACAGTACTGGATGCAGAGGCACAGACCACTCCAGAATCATTAGCTCTGTGCCCTGTCATTTATTCCTATTATTCTTTTCCATGACCTTGGGAAGCGAATCTTTCTGTGCCAGTGGGGTTGCAGACCCCGTGTTCCCTACCAGGGCAATGACAGCGTTGTGGGTTCCTCGGCGTTGGAGAGGTAATAAGGACTTCTCTGCTATGGAAGGAGAAGAACAGAAAAGGAGAGAGCGTTAAGCACAAAAGTTCTGCTATGTCTGTGATCTTTAAATGGTTCTTCTTGTGTCACAGCTCTTTGATACAGGCATAATAATGATATTCAGTGTGTTGTGCAAACAGGAGCTAGATCGTTTGAGAGAAACTCGTGTATATCCAGCAGAAGAGACTACAAGCTCTAGACTTCATTCATCTCCCTGTCAGCAGGCTTGTAAGAGTTTATTTTGTTCAGATGTACTGAAATATGGAGCGCTTGGCCCGAAATCTCCCTTTCCCACCCAATTTTCCATGGAAAACAAGATGCTGGCTGTAGCTTTCATTTTTAAAATTCAGACAAATTTTGTATCACTGCACATAAAGCTGCCTGTAAACTTCCATCTGTACCTCCTGCCTCCACTGGCACAGTGTGAACCTTGCAGAGTTCTTCTCCGTTTCCAAAAAAGAGTTTTCAAACTGGGCTAACTTCAGAGAGCTCTCAGCTGGAGGGGCTTCTAAATCTAGGGCAGCTCATCCCCATCAGCTGGCACAACCTGAAATGCCAGAAGTTTGGGGAATTGATGAAATTCATTGCTAAAATATTCTGGAGATACGAGTCATTCTGAATGCTCAGAACTGTGCTGGTAGGCACAGCTCACCAAAGACCTTGAGAAGAAGCTTAACCACTGTCGGAACATCTGTTGTTGGCAGCACGGGTTGCGCTCAGCTGTAAGCTGGCACAGTAAATAACCATCTCCTTTGGAGAAATTTGCAGTCGCCTCTCAGGGCAGAAAATGGGAGATTTCTGATTGGGCGCATATGGTTCTTTTTATCAGGCAGCTCAAAGATTCTGCCGTTGAGAAAATCTCGTTTGCACTGAAATTTCTGCCTCCCTGCAAAGACATGGTGGCTTCTCAACCCGGTTAAAATACACGTCACTCTTGCATGATTAAGATACCAGGAGAGAATATTTTCATTACATTCTGAAAAGTGTATGAGGGACTGGAAAGCCCAGTGTGAATCTGTGATTTCCTTGGACAGTGCAGTCATATTTGGAAATACTATTAAATTGGGATTCAGTTTCACCTACATTGAAAATTGTATTTAACCTACATTTTAAACTTGATCTTAAAATAACTGGTTCCAGAGCATTGTCATAGGCAGTATGAAATTGGCATCCGTCTACGAGCACTTCATAAACTGCTGTTTTATGACTTTATTTGTATACGGTGGAGGGGTAAACCTAATCATAATTTTAAACAGAGAACAAATAACCATTTAAGCTGATTACCAAAGAACGTGGTGAAATGCTAGTCCTTTAGGTCTTTAAATCTAGAATTGATGCTTTTTCAGAAGGTTATGGTCAACTTCACATCGTTGACATTGATGCTGGGTCACTAGAGATGACTGTGCACAATCTGTGTGTGCAGGGACCGTAGATGTACAACAGCCAAGAGTGTTGCAGAATTCACCCGGGCTACACTATGCGCATGCCAACAGCTGTGGACGTGCTTTTTATTTGTTGTTCATGGAAAGCAGGAGAACCATACAGGAAAATATTTGTCAAAACAGCTCACACCTTCTTAGGCAGTGATTTATTTAGTAAAAAGAGCATAATTTTAAAGGGATTTTTTTTTTTTTTTGATCAAGTCATATGGAAACTCCTGCTTGCCAGTGTATTTCTTAGCCTTTTATTTTTTCATCAAATCGATGTATAGTCCTAGTTCATGTCAGTTCTACTGATGTGTTTGGGAAAGTATTTGGGAGTAAAGGATTCATTGTTCAGGCCTCAAACTGCAGAACGGGAGAGTGAATAGCCTTGTGTTTTAAAAATTGTAATGTAATAAATCATGAAATTAGAATTTCACAGAACACTTATTCCTAACTGTAGCAGTACTTATACTGCTGGATGAATGTTATTCCTCCAGAATTTTACCTGGGAAATTTTTCTTCCTTCACCTATTTAGAATGAGTCGTTTTTTCTTCTGGCGTTAATTTGTTTGCATTGCGTAGCACTAGAAAACAAACAGTTTTCTTGCATGCATGAAAAGTTACCTTCCTACAGGGAAGCAGCAAAATCTCCTCTCCGCTTCCCAAATGCAAACATGACAGTATTGTTAACAGAATCAATGGCTTTCATCCACTGCAGCCCTTGTCACTGCCCAGCTCCTTCCCAACAACCCAGGGATGGCCACATTATTGTTAGTTATACCTGGAAAAAGCCTATGTCCCTAGAGGAGCTTCTCCTTCTTTCCCAATTCTTCCAGATTTCGTAGCAAGTTGAGATGCCCTTCTGTTTATAATGCAAGTGAATGGCTTCTGGTTTTTTTCCCATTTGCCAGACCATATCAGTAAGTTCAACCATGGATGTCAGTCCTCGGCATTAGAAAGGTTTTTCCAGGGAAGAAAAACACTCTACTAAAAAGGAACGGTGGGCATTTAATGAGGCCTCTTTCCTCCCCTTCCCATGTGACAGTCGTTCACTGAGGTGTGAGCTCTATCTGTGCTGATGGGGGAAAATTCCTATAAAATCTTTTTGCTCCTAAAATGCAGTGCAAGAGAAAGGAAGAGAAAAATCCAGGTCTGTTCGTTCAATTTAAAGAAGACATCCAAAATCTTAGCAAGAACATAGGCTTAACACTCTTCTTGATGAGAAGAGCAGTGAGGAAGAAATAATACCTAGCTAGGTTGGCTGGATATGGCACAAATGGTCTCATAAATGTGGAAATCAGATAAAGCTGCCTCATCCCTAGGCAGCGCTGGCTGTAGCAGGTGGATAGGTGCAGCTTGCTCTTTCAAGCTTGGTCAGATCATCATTTTCTCTCATGCTGTTGCTTTAAACGTGAGGTCTGTTTTACCTGGAAGGTAGGGGGAGAATTTTGATTAGAATGGCATCATTTCTGTGGATTTTTTTTTCCCAAAAGTGCCTTAAGTGTAGTAATTATCCTAGTGCCCTTTCACTCCTCTATGACCACTTGGAGAAAGACTATTTCTTCTACTAGAAGAGGACAATCACTCTAGGAGTGTCCAGGCAAGTGTGGGTATTTGATTTATTGTAGAAGTAATTGAATACACCTTGCATTTGTAGGTGAGAAAGTGAAAAGAGACTAAAAAGGCTGCTAGATTTCCTTTCTCAATTATTTAGATATTCTGCAGGAGAAAAAAAAAAAAAAAAAGGATGCTCGTCTTCCTTCTGAATCTTCAGACAACTCTGCTACATTTGATGTATACCTGGGAGGTAATAAGCTTTGAGGCAGGCATTCAGCATATGATTAATATGTGTTGGGATTATCTTTTTGCCTTCACTCAGTGAGACCATGAGCAGGGCTGAGGAGGAGCCAAAATCTAGCATAAAGCCAAACCGCAGAGAAACTCTTTGAAGCAATTCCAGAAAAGTGGCTATTTCCAAGTATGCTTCACCATCACTTATTTACTGTTCCTGAATGGCCTTTCAGACTCCAGTAATTTTCTGTAAAGCACATAAATGAGGGGATAGGAATACAACAGCAACTGTAAATGGGGTTTGAGCACTGCTGTGGGGAAGGAAGCAGAAAGGAAAAATCCTTAAATTCATTTGTGAATCCGTGGAGGATTTTACTCTGTAGATCTTCCAAAAGTTTTCTAAGATTTGTGATGTCTGCAAGAGGGAGGAAATGATTCAGAGTCCCCGCGTTGCCATTTTGGCAACTTTACAGGCAGCTATTGATGCACCCAACAGGTTATCCATCCTGTTATTCTCATATGCCATCCCTGTCCTCTCTCTTCATGAATCCTAAAAGCTAAAGAGTAGTCGAAGAGATCCCACAGAGTCCGAGCGATAGCTCAGCTCCATTACGGGGGAAAGCAGCTCGCTGTTTGTGCCTGCAGCATGGGGAAGCAGTTGATCAATATTTTATGTATTTTTGTGGCATTACTGGTACCCTTAGCAGTACTTTTCCAAGCAGATCAGAAAGCAGTAAAATAAGGTGAAGTCATGCTCAGACCCCTTTGCTTTTTTTGTTTTTTTAATCATTCACGCACATAATATTAATGATATTAAGGGTCTATGTGGTTTTGAATAAACAGGCACATATTCCACTAGACAGTGTGTGCAGAATTGTAGTTGTATTGCAGAGAGAGGAATTTAATCTTTGCCCTTCCATTTTACCAACTAATATTTTGGATTTGCTGCTGTCATTACAGGATGCAGCACACACTGGACAAAAATATTCATTTTCTCTTTCATTACTGAGCAGTGCTTGTGCTTGCAAAGTAGCTGGAGTGTGCCTTGAGAGATCACGTGGCGCTTGCATTGCACAGCCAAACAAATTCATTGAAAAGGAAAAAGTGAAAAACCATCTAAAATGATTATGGTCAATTTCATATATTTCAAATTTTCTTTTCCAAAAGTATAATTGAATTCTTTCTGTAATATCGCTGGGGAGATGGAGGAAAGTGAGGCATCTGGAAAGGTATATATAGAGATTAAGTTGAAAGACACATTTTAAGTTAAGAAATATATAGTAGCTACGAGCCGGCATTACAGCAGTAAGACAATGGCAATTACTAAAGATTGCTGAGGTGACTCATAGCTTTGATTTGTATTTTGCATGCAGTTTGCAGCATCAAATCCTTGTCATACTATAATAATGCCTTATATTTACATAGAGTCTTTCCTTTAAATGGCTTCCAAAGTGCTTCCTATCTTGCTCCATGCACAGCTTGCATCAACTTAATCCATTACATTAATACAGCTATCTCCGCAGTGAAATACAGCAGCTATTCGGGTCCGTAGAGTGAAGGCTACACACAGGTCTGAGAGAGGAAGCGTGTTCAGAGTATCTAGATGAGATTAGCAGAATGGGGTAGTTTACTCAATTGATGGCCAACCTCTTTGGGTGGCACCTTTCGCTTTTTTTGGTCCTTGACCCTCCTCGGGGTCATTGCATTGAAATGACAAGGTTTCTAAGGAACCCTCAGCATCACTTTGTTCAATGCTGAAGTGTTATGCTAAGTATTCCCACCTGGAATTTCACCTGTCTGGTTTGTGAGTGCCGAGTGGCAGATAACTGGATGTTTTGTTAGCTAGAAAGGCTGGCTTCATGTCCCAGCAAATTCTGCAGACAATGTCTCTTACTGACATTTATGAGATGCACGTTTCTGCATTGCGAATACTGACCAATGTGATTGTTCTGAAAATCCCTTTGTCCTTTGAGCTATTCCAGGTACAAAACTATGGAAAATTCATGGTTTCCCTAGCAAACAGCTGCTGGCCACACAGGTGCACAAACACTGAATGACAGCAAGCAGAGTCAAGGATGCTTGTATAGGGACAGGTAGCAAACTCCAAGAAACTGCATAAGCTTCGCTTTTTCAGAAAAGTAGATGGATAAAATATGGTTGCAAAAGATTGATTTTTGTGGATGAGGACAAATGCAGTAATGCACTTTCCATGGGGAATTTTCTGTGCACTTTCTAATAAAGGTATGTGAATTAATGCACATCTTTTGTGATATATAGACAAGGAAAGCACAACCCCCCGTTCAGTCTGGAGCATCGCCCTGATTAATGCACGCTGACGTGTGCTTCTAATTTGGTGGTTCCTGACTGGGGACCACAGCATGGAATCCTAATGAGCCGTGGGGCGACGATCATCCATCTGAGGCGTGTTGCTCTCATGTGGTGCTTGATGCTTGTGGTAACTTGAATTTGGGTTGTGTTGGTACCTCGCTCTGGGGCAGAACCTGCTCAGTGGCTTCAGAAAGATGTCGTGGTTGTACTTGCATTCTCCAGACACTGCTGGACGGGGACGTTCAGGTGATGCTGGGGCAATTAAGTGCATTTCTGTGCTTTGAGATGGCAGTAAATAAAACCTCTCCTGTTGGCTCGAGCTTAAAGAAGGCCGTTGGATAAAAATCCAGCTTGCACACAGGAGTAGTAGTTGTGCCCGTTCTGGCTGGGGCTAAGCTGGGGTTAAAAGTGTTGATTCTCAGGTGATAAAATTTTACATACTGTTCTTTTCTTATATCTGCCTCAAGATGGAAATCTGCCAAGATTAGGTATTGCTGAGATCACACTGAGCCTTTTTCCTGTTCAGTGAGATCTGTCATGTTACTGTCCCACCAGTCCTTTATAGCAGTCGGTGTGCAGAATGCTCCCTGCTATATTATGTCCCGGCTCCTCCAGGAGAGAGCTATTAAAATTACGCTGTGGTTCAATTACTTTATTTCCCCACTTGACCTCTCGCTTTACCTGCTCTTTGATGCGGGCCAGATTGCTCCCGTTAGACACTTGCCATCTTGGTTTTCCTATATTCGGTAAGAGAAAAGTCCTGCCAGCCTGGAAGGAAAAATTTTCAGTTTATCTTCCCAAGCTTGGAGCTGCTTTCCAAGATCCAGGGATCAGAGCTTGGCTGCTGAACTTACATACTTCATCTGCTCAGGCCTATCCATGATGCTGGTATACAGGCTTTATCCCACCACAGTTATTCCAAATGTTATCCCTCTTCTTGTCAGCCCTTCAATGCCTCCTAATTCCTTGCTATAAGAAGGGCAAGCTACTTTTTTTTTTTTTTTTTTTTCATCCTCAGGAACTTCCTTGGCTTAGTGGAACCAACTTTATGGCCTTTCATATAACTGACCAATGGCAGATATCTATCGTTGTCTCTTTTCCTATAAGGATGCAGAAAAGGGAAGCAAAGACTTTTTTCTTCCATACTAATAAAGCTCCAGACATGACAAAATGAGTAGAAATTTTAGTCAATATACATGAAACGGGCAATAAATGACACTGTGGCTCCACAGAGCAAGTTAAACTTTCATACTGAAATGCTCAGCTGCAGTAAATGAGAGCTGCTCCTTCCAGCCAAGTACGATTTCGGCCCAAGGTGTTTGCCTTCTAAATTATTATTTTTTAATATGGGTCCTGATGATAGCAGTTTAAATAAAGTTCTGAACTCATCTATTTTATTCTTAATTTATAGTGGTGCTTAGGGGATGTGCGGATATTTAAAAAGAGTAAAATCAATTAACTCATGATCCAATTATTTGTGTTAGCCACTGTGGGGTTTTATTTTAGAGCACTGAATCAGCTTCTCCTGGTTAAGCACTGTGCTTTAGGAATGTAAATCTTTCATTTTGAAACATGATGAACCTGTGGTTATTTTCTCTGTGCTTGCAAATCTAATTTCTATTTTTGTGCTTGGATAGTTGTTAATTTCCATTTCTTACTTTTGTTTTTGTGAGGGCATCAGTATAAACACAACATTTTTCTGCAAGACAAGAAAGCCTAGTCTTTGTATAAAAGCAGCTAAACAAGCCAGGGAGTTTATCTTCTATATAATATATGCTGTATTTTGGGGGGCATCGCTGTTTCACAGTAGGTGTTTTTCTTTCACAAATGCAAATCTGTGATTTATTACACTTTTGAAGCTATAGAGTATGATTTCTCTGATTTGATCCTTCTGTATTTTCATCCCTCTCGAACGAGTTTGAGTCAAACAATCCAAATAGCTTCAAACACCCCCTTTGCTGATATGGCCAATTCTAACACGTGGTGACACTGCGGGTGCCGGTGGACACTGCTGGGCAGATGGAGGTGCAGCTCTGCAATTTCACGTCCCCAGCAAGTCCGTGTGCCCTTTCCGCCTTGCTAGCTCGCCGTCTCTGAAGACCCTGAGACATTTTTCTAAATAACAAGAGAATAAGAGTGCAGAAGAGAGTCAACCCCGGCTATGTTATCCCTGAATTAGAGGTTGTAAATGGCATTCAACAGTTTTTGAGCTTGGCACCTCTTGGCCATCTTTTCCGTCATAGTGTAGCATCCTCAGTGGGATGAGCGTAATAAATTAATCTCATGGGCTCAAAAGTAAAATAAAAAGATAAAATGGCTAGATTTTTGAATATATACCAGGTCTTACTGTTCCCAGCATGATTCACACTGAACACAATAAAACTGAGCAATGGATTAAGAACATGATTTTTTCCGAAGGATCAATATGAGTTATTGATCAATATGAATTAGGAACAGAGGCTTGGTCAATTGAAGGATTGGTTTCTTAAGGCTTAAGCTTCCTTGATATCTGGTTGACTTTCTACATAGCTTAGCAGGGAGCTGTTTGGTGCTGAAGACTTGCTGGGAAAATGTTTGGACCCTTACGGTTCATATGTTTTGTTTTATACATACTCGGTCAAGCTGAGATAGATGAAATAATAGAAAATATCAATCAGGCTAATTGCTTGTTTTCAATTAGAGTAAGAAGTGTCCTTTTCGGGGACAGCATTTTGCTGAGCATGATGGAACGCCATCTTGGTAATCATTGCTTTGTTATTTCCAAGATTCTTAATAGCGTACTTCTTTCGATATGTTTCAAAGTAAGCTAAAATTTGTTGCAGCCATTGTTTAAGGTTAATTGAACTGCAGATGGGTTTAATGATCTGCTCAAACCAAAGCTCAATAGCCACCTGTTACATATTAACTATCAAAATGAAAAAAACCTTCAAATTCCTTGTTAAATATACCAGAGAAGATAGAAATAGCCCATCAATTATGTCATCCTTTTATAATACCAGGTTTCAGGCTAGAAAGCTTGAAATGGATGCGTGCATTCAACTTTCACAGCTAAATTGGAAAAGGACTTGAAAACATAAGTCAAAGCTGTTGGAGGACAAAAAAAACAAAGAGGAGAGTTATCTCCTCTGTATTTTAATATCAGGAAATATCTAGATTATGAAATGTATAGATATTAACAATGTTCTATATTTTAGTTTCTGTACTCTCATAGAATTTTCTGTAATGTTGTGAATTAATGTGGTTTATGTCGGTGTTGAAGCCACTTAGGTGATTTTTGTGTCTGCATGATATACCATGCACTGTCCCTAGCAATAGAGCTTTTAGGCAGTGCACGAATGACAAAGCCTATTTGTGTCATTAAAGTTGGTACTCTTGAACTTTTGAAGCCTAGATCCCCAGAAATGCTAAGATTTCATAATCATCTAAAATGGTACTGCTGATGTTCAGCACTTCTCAGGATTAGGTATGTTATTGTTCTAGTTTATCCACCTATAAAGTGGGAATTATCTTATCCCTCATATATACAGTGCTTTTAGCATGTCAACTGCAAGTATTTGAAAGGTGAAGAGTGTTATTAAGTCTGACCCTTACAAGCTTTTCCAGTGGTTTACGTGGTGTTTTTCGTGCACATAAATAAGAATAATGCTGAGGTATGCTGTGTGACTGGATGGTAAATTACAGAGCATTTGTTCAGACAGGGCTTAGCTATCCCAATAGTACAGCAGAGCAGCAAACTTCCCAAGGTCACAACAAGTTCCTCCACCGAAAAGTAAAAGTAACCCAGACTTACAGTTTTGCAGGCAGAGCAGTAGCAGGAGCTCCAATTATTTTAGGGCCTCTAAGAGAAGAAAAAAAAAAAAAAAACAAAAAAAAAACAAAAAAACAAAAAAAAACAAGTTTTTTTCACTTTTGGTGAAAAATGTTTTTTATAGATAACAGAGTGGGGGAACTTTATAGAAAGTATATTATGAAAGGTAATAAATAACAGCAAATTAGAAGGCATGGATGGGCTGTGCTAATCAGGCTCATCTACTGTTGAGTATTGAATATAGCTTGGCTTTAGACAGTATGCACAGATATGCACTTCCCTGGTAATATGAGCTGAACTTGTGGTCACGCTCTTCCAAAGGCCTGATTCCTCTCATATTGCTGCATGTCTGTCCTCAAATAAGTAAT
Organism: Nothoprocta perdicaria; assembly: GCF_003342845.1. Lineage (NCBI taxonomy): Eukaryota > Metazoa > Chordata > Aves > Tinamiformes > Tinamidae > Nothoprocta > Nothoprocta perdicaria. The sequence goes on from NW_020455533.1 coordinate 3,114,618, forward strand.
TGGTAAGTAAAAAATAAGTAAAATAAGTATAATAAGTATAAGTAAAAAAAGCACTAGCATGGTACCCGATACATCATAGGTGACATTGCTTCTTCTTCCTGCCATGGTAAACAGCTAATGCTATTTATCTCTTTTGCTTCTTGAATACCTCTGTGCCTGTGTAGTTTTGTGGCTGAAAAAAGCAACAGTTTCCTATGTTTTATTTTCTAGTTTCAAGCCACAGTAAAGGAAGGGGTCACCGGTGTGATAGTCAACTTAACCGTGGGAGACCGGGACGACCCTGCCACTGGCGCCTGGAGAGCCGTCTACACCATTATCAACGGGAACCCAGGGCAGAGCTTTGAGATCCACACCAACCCGCAGACCAACGAGGGGATGCTCTCCGTTGTGAAGGTAAGGACCACTGCTCTTGTGCTGCACTCTTTCCTAGAAGCCACAGCCACTGGATTTACAGCTTGAGAGGAAACACAGCAAGGATATAGCCATACACATGGCTAGCAGCCCTCCTTTCCTTTGACCAACATGTATACCTCATTTTCTGTTACAATAACCATGGTTTTTTAGTGATAAGGACCTGTCCATTATAAGCTATATCGATATTGCCTTGGCTAAGCACTGGTTGGTAGAGCTCACAGGCCAGTAACAGGGAGGCTTTGCAACATGGCTTTATTTGTGGCTCAAGGCACAGCTAGGCTTCAAGGGACCCGTTTTGTTCTCGGTTACCCAGCGTGAATGCCAGGGAAGCAGGGGATGTGCCAGGGAAGGCTTCCCACTCGACTGGAGAGCAACCTTTGGTCCCACGTTTCTAAAGTTTCTGTCTGTGTGTGAAGACAATCCTGGATCTCTCACTGTTAGGAAAAAAAATAGACCTGATTGCTAGCTGTGCCAGAATTTTCTATATTTGACTTCAGAAGAGGCATTTTCAGTGCTGAAATGGACACATTTTTCTGTGACACTGCTCTTGATATATCAGTAGGAATCGAGAGAGCAGCCTTATGCTACTTATCATTCAGAACTTTATAGTATAGCTGTGTTCTGTTTGATAAATGCATATTGCATCAAAAATAAGCATATATTCATATATTTACATAAATAAGCATACATTTGTGCTCCTTTATATGTGTTTATGTACATATGTATGCATATGTGTATATACATATGAGAGAGCAAGAGCAGATGTATATGCGGAGTTATGTACTTAGTACGTGCTATCAACTGCATAATAAATCAATGAAAACACATCCGCCTCCTTCTTCAGTGCACTTTGTAACTACCGTCACGTCTAATGCCAAGTTCTGACATTTATTCCATTATTCCAAATGGAATAAATGCGTTTGTCCTTCCTGGCTAATTCTGACTCCCACAAAGTTTGCTCTGGAGTAGTAGGAAAAAAGTGTTAGGAATTCTCTTTGCCCCTTGCATTCTGATTTTATGACATGTTTTACAGCCTTTGGACTATGAGATCTCAGCATTCCACACGTTGCTGATCAAAGTGGAAAATGAAGACCCGCTGATTCCAGACATCGCCTATGGCCCCAGCTCCACGGCGACGGTTCAGATCACTGTTGAGGATGTGAATGAAGGTCCCGTTTTCCACCCGAACCCAATGACAGTGACAAAACAAGAGAACATCCCCGTGGGCAGTGTTGTGTTAACGGTTAATGCCACCGATCCAGATACTTTGCAGCATCAGACTATCAGGTGAGTGCAGTACCCTCTAATTTGTGTCTGTCAAAAACTGGCTGTGTCTTCTGTGCCTGCCAGTACAGAATTAAATTAAAGTTGTTATGGGCTCTAGATAGTAAGAAGTGGTAATTTTTTTTTCCAACAATGCAGAGATTCAGTATGAAGGAGGAAAACGCATTAGACAGGACAACAGTTTACCAGGCTATAGGATTTCTGCAGTGGAAAAACTCAGTGCCACAAGCAATAGTCACAGCTTAGCGTATAATGTTTCAAAGTGACATCCTCCTGCTTTTTTTATTCCACCCGCCTTTTATGAGATCCAGAGAATATATGTAAAAGTTGCAAACCGGTTGCAGAAATCACTTAACTGTTTGGCATATGGCTTAAGTTGATTTATGATGATTTCTAATGTTCCCTAGAGAAATAATGATCACCCATCTGTGTTCAAGAGGTGAAAAAGAGGATATACTCCTCAGTGAAACATGGGGGCTATTAGGTCGACTTATAGTTGGCCTTGCCAAGATCAGTACAAGGAAATGCTGATTTCCGTGCTATGATGAAGTAATTGCACAAATAAGCCCTTTTATGAGCAACAATTCCGTGTATTAAGTGGTGTCATTTTCCTGTATTTAGAGAATGCTGAATCTATTACAAGTCTCTTTTGTGACCCATGAGTGCTATTTTGCTAATGTAAATCTACAAAGCTTGTGTGAAGGTGCTTGTTATGCCCTATCAGGATTAGAATAAGGTAGTACTGCTTCTCAGAACTGTTAACATTATATAAGCTAACATTATTTTGTGAATTCAAAGAGTATATTGTTTTTATAGCAGAAAGTGGTACCTGCACCTCTAGAAAGTTGGGCAACATTTTTAAATGAACAGATAAATCATCTTATTTCCTACTTTCTCATTGCAGTGTATCCAATATGCATTGGCCTACTGGAGGAAAAATAATAAATTGCTTTCTTGTTTAATGTGAAATTACAAAGTCTAATTTCCCTTGTATTTCAGTGGATATATTTAAGAGCCTTTGTGAGTCTTTGTGAACATGACTTGAAAGCATTGCCTGAACAGTGCGCACTGTCAGCCTGTACCATGGCCAGAGATTTCCCCACCATCCTAGGCTTGCTTAGCAGTGGTTACACACATTTGACACGTGTTATTCTGCTAAAAACAAAGGCTACTGATCTTGCAGATGGGTTTTTTTCAGGGGTGGCTGTTGATAAGCTTGTGATTGCAAAGGATTGCTCTGGCAGCCTTGGGTTGGAATAGTGGGGAGTTGAATTTAAACAGGTGGCTGTGCTCATCTGCATGAGAGGAGGAAAAAGGCAAGGCAGGAAATCAAAAGTTTCAGTTCTTTTCATTGCCTAAAAACTACCTGGTTAACAGAGTATAAATATTTCAGTTCTCTGTCTTTCAATGGTTTGTCTATTTTTCAATATCTTTGAGCACTACCATTTAAAAATCAGTTTCTCTGAAGGATAGTTCTCAGCAGATGTCATTTCCCTCGTGTTATAAATGTGCATTCTTACAAAATGCATTTTTATCCTTAATTTTCATTTTTGCTCCAGGGATTTTCCATTTCATTCACTGTTGTCATACAGATTTGTGTTGATGGATGGACAATCTGTGGAGTTTCTGTTGCATGTCAGATACAGCAGTATGACCCTCAGCTGCATTATTCAGAACCTAGTTTATGTAGAGGAAGGTATTATTTCCTTTGGGATTGTGACTGAATTTAAGAAACATAGTCATTGAAGTTATTTATAGCTAAATATTTCCATGAGAGAGAAGAAAACTCTTATTAATTATTGTGACATTTGATTTTGCAATGCTAAAAGAGAAGTGCCGAGAGAATACACAGATTTGCTTATCAAAATCCACAATCAGAAACTACAACCTGCATTTCTCAGCTTGATCTAGTGATTGTGCTACATTTCTCGTGATTATATTGGAACAGAAATTACGGCTATTATCCAGCAATAATCACTGAAAATTTTAACTTGATTTTACATGTTGTGTGTAACCAGCAAATAGCATCAATAGTTATTCAGTGCACCACATCTCACAGCTGGCTGCGAAGGAGTTATCAAAGCTTGGCTATTACTGGCCATAAGCTAAGCAGAAGTTTCCCAGAGCTCAAGGCTGAATGTTGGCCCATATCTTCATGGCCAAGAACTGGGGGATTTTTAGTCCAAACTCGTTCTCTTTCTCATTCTACATGTGCAGAAAAGCAGAGTTGGGGTAGTTTGTATCGGGAATGAAGAGTGATCACATATAGAAATTATTTAAATGGCTATATAAAGTTAAGAGAAAATAATGCAAATGTAATGGAAATCTGGGAAGTAATGGAATGATTCAAGAAAGGCGGATTTGACTACCTATATGTCCTCCTTTTGCTAAATAATGGGAAAGCGTAAAAAATAAAATAGCATTTTTAAAAGGTGCTTTTAACACTGACAAGTAATATTGAAACACATAGCTGTTAGTGGAAAAAGAAAAAGAAAAGACTTTACAATATATGAAAACAACGTCTGCAATTAGGGTAGTGTAAAATTCATGTATAAAAGCCAAAACCACTCACCAGTTGGAGTTTGCGAGTTGACAGAAATATTTCCTGTTAAATTTCTGCAGGCAAGTATGTGCTTGAAGTCTTGCTAGATCCAGTGCTCATGTAAGTAGGGTTTGCTGGTTGTGCTACTTAAGGCTTTTGCTTAGAAATCTGGGTTTATGGAGATTAAATATCAACCTCCATCTGACCTGCTTTAAGTTATATCATCAGAGCCCTTACTGTGATTACCTTGGCAAAAAAAGGGCCAAGCAGGCACAGCACAGAGTTTTAAACCAGGTATTGCTCTAAATGTCCGTGACCACGATCAAATACCGCTTTATTTCTGCAATATATAATAGATATCAGACTTTTGTTACATGCACTGTATGAACATCTATACACTATGCCCAACATGATATATATCTGTGCAAAATATATCAATTGATTCACAAACAACATCACATCAGAACAGTATTAATGTTACCTGCTTTATTTCCAGCCTATAACAACTGGGATATAAATCTGTTTAATTGCAGGGGTATTTTTTGTTAATTTGCTTTAGAAACCTGTAGAAGGGGCTAATGACTATTTGTGATCGAGAAATTAAGTTACTTTACCAGATATAGCTTCCTAAATGCATATCAATAACAGTGGAAAAGCTGTATAGAAACCTTGTGTGCCGTGGTCCAAAACTAGGTTGAATTTATTCTTTGAACATCGCACATCTCAATCAAATAACTTATTTCTTTGAAAAACTTGGCTTACTTTGTAAAGATTCCTAAAGACAGTTGTATTTTTGACAGAATTTTCTTTCTTATGCTTCAGCTTGAAGCGTCTTTGCAGATCGAGAAAGAATTTCATTTAAAAGCTCAAACAAACTGGCAAAAATATATTATACTGAAAAAAAAATAATCATTCCAAGTATTTGTGTGGCTCAAAAGCGTGTGACTTCAGGTCTAGCTCTTAGTTTGCACATGATTAGCAGTGAAGTTGCGTGGTGTCAGCTCTGCTCTGGTCTCCTGACGTTAACAATTCAAAGGAGCCCAATGTGGAACTGTCATCCTGGAAAGGAGACCTGCATGCTCATCTCAAGCAGCTAAATAATGTAGGCGTCAGGTTTAATCTTACTCTAAGTCATACCTGTTGCAAACGAGATTAAAGCTGACTTTCACAGCTGTGCCCAAGCCTGTAATTCCCTAGGAGAGGTCTGCAAAGAGTAGGGTGAGCTTTGGACTAAGGATCTCCAGGAAGGACAGGAGGAGACCGAACCACTGAGCTTTCCTGAATCCCCAACTTGGTCCTGGAAAGTTGCATTTGTTGCATCCTCTGGGATGACTCCCAGGAAGTAAAGGAGCCTGTTTGAGCGCAATCACATGTCTTAGATTCATTAACCTATTTTTTAAAATACTTGATTCCCTCAAGAGTTTCCAGCATCTTTTAGAAAAAGAAATCCAGCAGGCCCCATATTAATTATAACCCAACAATTTATTAATAGGACAGTAATGAAGTTTCTGAAATTTGATTTCTTAATCAGGGATCATTGTTATTTTTGTGCCAGATTTAAGAGTTTAATTTTGGGTGCCTCTTCCCAACCTCTGAAATTTTAATCAGAAGTTTCAAGTGTACATGTCAATGAGAAGTTAAAGGCCAAATTTAATAACATTTTCTACCTTGGGAAATTAAAAGAAGAGCCTCACTCTCTGAAATCTATTATTAACAGTAGATCTTAATTAAACACAGTTACAGTCCTCAATATTTTGCCTATGTGGAAATACCGGTTTAAGTGTTTTTTCCTTTTTTTTGGATTCACTATGTCCAGGATATTCAATAGTTAGACTTTTAACTATGTGTAAATAAGTTGTTTACTGCAGAGTATTTGTAATTTTTAATTAAAGCTGCGCTCTTCCCTGGTTTCATGGTTTATCATGGCAATATATTTTTATTACCTACTGTGCTTTGGATTTTAAATTATTTATGTAAATATATTATTGCAGTATTTATTCGCAGTAAGTGATGTGACTCAGTGCTTCAGAAATATCTTCACAAGAGAAGTTCATTATAGCTCTAAAGCATATCTAATTCATTAAATATAATTAAAATGCAGTATTTGAATCAGGAGAATTTAGAAAAGGAATCCAAACTTCACTGAGTTTCACAGAAATTCAAAAAAAAATGCCAAGTACTTGAAACAATATATGTAACTTAGATACATATGCATATATATGTTTGTGTATATAGAATTTTCTCCACCTGAACCTGATTCCAGCTGGACAACAGCCTGTCTATTGACTTTGTCATGGTACCTTCAGGGTTAGTGGAGTTGGCTGATGCCCATGCAAATGTTCCTATATTTGCTGGAAGTGGAAGCCTGATTTGCTTTGTCTGTGTCCAAAAAATGAAGTGGCTGCCCAAGCTTCTGTAAAATAGTGCTGAAATAGGATTTATAGTTCAGCAAGTTTCCTCCAAATCTCAAGTATTTGAGAAAACTGAGGAGAGCTCACTGGAATAAAGCAAGAAATAGTTTGCTCCTGTTACTCCTCTCTTTGCTGCCAGTCACCACCATTACGTGGTGTGAATGTATAAGCCATGAACTGCAAAGACAATTTCAGGAAGCCTTTTTCATGTTTTCTGCCAGCATCCTGGCATCCTTTTAAAACCGATGGAACTCCAGATCACACTCTCCATGAACCCCAACCTACAGGATCAGTTCTACACAGGGCGTGCACAACAAGCCTTTCTGTAGGGCTTTTGTCACATGCATAAGTCAATAAATCTGCTTTTTGGGGTACCATGCAATCACTTTATCAAAGTGCTATAAACTGAGAGCAGGGTGGAAAGCCTTAAAGAGCAAATGCTTATGAAGCAACGCCCTTAATCATTGTTAAATACACCTCCTAAAGTCTGAGGGACTTGTCTTTGGCTCTTAACCCCAGGAGATATTTTTTCCATGTGTGGACGGAGGAATAGCCATATAAATGGCTGGCTGAGCTCTGCTCCCCACATGCAGTGCCGGGATTTTGCTCTGCAAGTTACACCAAGAGCATCGCGAGTTGGCTCTGTGGTTTTATTTGTGGCCTGCCTGGACCTAGCTCTTGGGAATTTGGAGCTCATCTCTAGATCTGATGTTGCTCTGTATTGGACAGTGCAAATTGCTTTTTCTTTTCTTTTTTTTTTCCCTTTTTTTTTTTTAAATTAGAAGAAAAGTCAGATAGAAAGAGAACCTGTTTTATGCAAACTTTTTTTCTCTTCTGACCTTCCTGCAAAAGCACTGAACCTGTAAGTCAGAGAGCTGCCAGTGTCAGGCTGGCCAGGCAATGGAGGAAAAGGAGAGATTTTATCACTTCTAAAATGAAGAAGCTGGCAAATTCCTCATGCTACAAGTATCACCTGTAGTTGTGCATACTCTTCAGTCAACCAGTAGCTTGATAGCACTCTGCAGAAGTCTTCTCACTTGTTTTTAATGTATTAATACCATAGCATTGTAGGTAATTGCTGTGATGTGTATTGTGTATTCTTAACCCTCTCCTCCTGGAAAAGGAGCCCATCAGAAAGCAAATTTTCACCCAGCCTCTTTGAGACAGCTCTCCTCAAGAACAGTATCCCTTTTGCTGAGAGTAAAGGATTAATCTCCCTTTGATTAGTCCCTGAAATGCAGGAGTGTATGAATTAAATTATTAAAGAGTACCTAAAGCAGCTGTCCTGGGAATTCTCAATCCACCAGCTCATAATTTATAGGTAACCCAGCTATGTGAAGCCACCTCTGTCACTCTTGACAATACATGTCAGAGTATTGTATGCCTGAAGTTTTCCATCTGCTCTACTTTGATGGCATAAATCACATTTAATATGCTGGTATTAAACCTATGTATGGTAGACTTGGAAATCAGTGTTTTCACGTAATCGAATAAGCCGCAGGAACCGATTTTAACCTCCCTTGATATTACCTTAAGAGTCCCAAATTCCTGATTAATAAGGATGAATGTAACATTTAAGGGGAGTTTAATTAGACCCTCTGTCTTTCCCCCGCGTAACAATATTATGCCACATTATGATTTCAACCATGTCAGCGCTCAGAACGAGTGGCTGTGAACTGTGAAATTATAGGGCAGATTTTTCATGTCACTGACTAAACAATATTGCAGATCTGATTGAGAAATATAACAATAGGATATTTCAGTCACAAGTTATGCTTGCAGTGGGAGTCAGATGCTAACAATAACTCACTTTGACGTTATGGATCTCTCCTAGTTGCAGAACAGGCAGGAATTTTCCTCTGTAAGAAGTAAAGAGTATCTTGATTATAAGTTGGCTATCACATCTGGGGACACTGCATGGGAAGACAAGCCCACTGTGTGTGCATGAGCCTGTGTGGCTCTTAAAACTTTCAGCAGTGCCTAGGCAGAGATTTACTTGCCTTTAAAATATGCGAGGGATGCAGCTTGAGTGCGCAGTGTTGTTTGAAAGGATGACCAAGGATGTAAAACCAAACACTTACATAAGAGTTAACCAAGGAGACAGTAATGCATCCGATCCCAAATCCTGCCGTCAGGGAAAGTGTGCAACTAATTCCTCCTTATTTGTCTTGAGGACTGGTTCCCTTCCAGCTTTAAAGCAGACAAGGGTCTCAGGTAGCACTGGAGCGGGTGTTTCTTCACACTCATGTCCTGATCGGGAAAGGGAATCACTCTGCTTATTTCCAAGCTTTTTGCCTTGCTGTGAGGGAATGAGGTGCCAGTGTTTCTGCTGCATTAGATTAATATGCGGTTGCTGGAAGTAAGGACAAAGGGAAATCATGGACACACTGAAATTAGTGGCAAAATTCCCAGTGAGTGTGGACCTAGGAATTTGTCTCATAGCAGAAGCTTTCCCAAAGGTATAGGACTTCTGCTATGTTCACAGCCCTTGTTGAGCTGCAAGGCGTCCCGAAGCATTTCATATGCATTCCAAGGAATTAAGAAGCCCAACCTCTTTCAGACTCGCAGATACTGAGTAGAATTTAAGTTCAGTGAGGAAATTATCAGAAGGTTTAAGCACTCATTTTTTACAAAGTGGAGCCCTGTAATAGGAAAAAAACTCTTGTAAAGTTCAATTGGAATTTTTCTATTGGTTTAGTAACAGGGATGCCAATTTCTGGAAAATAGTTTCTGAGTAGAAGTGAAATTATGCACTTTGTTAAGCAGCAGTAAGCCTGAGGATCCAGATTTGGTTCAAATGTGAACTGCTAGGGACTTACTTCTTTTTAATTTTATGACCATTATTCTCTAGGTAAATATGCCTACAGAAACTTGCATGCCTGCTCTGCATATAGCTAGATAATTATTATCCATGTGATCCCTTGGGGCAGATCCAGTGTGGGTGGTACTTAGCATAGCCTTGCCTTGGAGATACTAATCTGTCTCACCCAGATTTCCTTGAATATTCCAAGCCCTCGAGAATTTTTACACATTCACCTATTTTAATGAGTCTGTCAGAGCAATGCTTCCTCTTTTTTCCTTTCAAACGGGAATTTTCCAATCGAATTCTGTCTGCCTAAGGCCTAGTTTCTCTTGAGATTCAGTCCTGGGTCACTGGTAACGTTTTGTTCATTAAAAACAAATGCAGGCACGGAGTTTGTCTGATAGTGCTTCAGGGCAGCAAAAAGAAACTTTTGTACTAGCAGAGCAGAAACGTCTATAAAACTGAAATATTAATTCTCCTTCTTCTCACAATGATGCTGTGGAGATGGGTTCAAGGAGGCTTGCAAAACATGCAGAACCCTAAGCCCAAGGGAAAGGCCCATGAGAGATTAAATGCTGGGCATCCAAGGCAAGGTTCAAGTAGAGTCTAGTAACAAAAACATAGAATGTTAATTGTTTAATGTTAAGCCACAGAAAAAAAGTTAAGAGACTTTCATTCAGTGAGCACTATATATATTTTGTGCACAGAATGCAATAGATAGTCAGTAGAAAATAAAACTATGCGTGACCAAATAGTGGAAGGCTGTTGGTGAAGTGTCTCATTAATGGCCTTATTAATACCAGATTGGATGGAAGTAAGACCTAGATTTAAACCGTATCGATAAGGGTCACTGTGGCAAATTGAAGTTGAATAAACAGTTACAGTTCCTCCATTGCTTTTCTCTTGAGTGCTCAATTCTATCAGATATTATCAAAGCTCTCTTTTTTTCATATAGAAATTATTTGCAGCATTTTCTTCCATCTTCTTCAAATTTTCCATCTTTGATCAGCAGATTTCTTAAATGATATGCATTTGTCATGCTAAACCCAAAAGGAGCTTGTGAAGTTTATAATGAAGAGTATGGTATAAAAATTTTGCTGTATACAACAGGTTTATGTGCACTGTATCAGAGAGGGGCCACCTCTGCTAAAAGTACATAGAATAATAATACTGAGGTGAACTCTATACCAATGCCCTTTTCAGAAAACAAAGGGTAACATCCTTTCATTTTCTGTTCCTTTGGGGAAAAAAAAAGCAGTTTTGATTCATAGGTTGCCCGATATACATTGAGAAAATGGTCCTTTTATATATGCTTGAGAGATTTTTTTCAGAATATCTGTCAGAATTTAATTTCTGTCAGTTTTCTTCTCTATTAATATATACCCATAGAGAGACAAATATGTTTTACAGATACAGCAGTGAGACAAGGGACGTTGCAATGAATATCCACTGGAATAACTGATTCCGGAATCTGACTTTCAATGTTGTTGTTCAACAAGTGAGAAGTAATATTTCATTTTCCTAACATCCCTGGAAGGCATAGGCAAAAACAGGAAAAAAAAAAATCAACGCAGCAACCTATAACAAATGTAACAACCTAGACTTGATGACATTATAAATAAAACAGCTAAGACATGGTTATACACAATATTGAAAAGTGATAAGGGCCAGACAGGTGGGAGGAGTGCCTGGATTTTAGAGTGCCTTTGGAGAGCTTGAATGCCTGGGAATCTGATCCATAGAGATCAAAAACGGGTAGATTACACTTTTCATTTGTCTAGACCATTAAAGATTACTTTTGTTTGTTGGGCAAACAAAAGTAACTGTTCTAAAATAAATGAAAAAATAAGGCATGATTTCATGTATTGCTCTGACGTGTAGGACACCAAGTGGCTGCACGTTTTTCAGGGGTGTGTTCCTGTGTATTCAGTCACCTAACCCTCAGATAGGACTTTGTCTATCATTACAAGAAAAAAAAAAAAAGAATTTATTAGAGCTCTTCTGTAGGAAATGTGCTCCCTGAAATGCATAGTCTTTTCAAAATCAACAGGGGAAAAATGGAAACTTAATTTTTGATATTACTATTAGGAATAATCCTAATGTCTTTTTCTTTATATTAGAGGATTGGACAATAGTGTGAACTTTTGTTGAGTATTATATTCTCACACATCCTGCTGAATTTCTCACCTTCCCTTTTCTTCTCTCTTATTGAATGCTGCAGGGTTGGAAAGTATTTTAACTCAGTAGGTATTAATTCCTCTGGGCTACATAACTATGGAAATGCATTAAGATAGTCGATTTTCCTACTATGAATACAGCTATTTTTAAATAAAGAAAAGCTTAAAAAAAAGGGAAAAAACATGTTAATTGCTGTAATAATAGTGCAGGAGTGATATATTTTCTGGAACTACTTAATTTTGCTTTCTTTGTGGAAACAAAGTTATTAATTTATTGCCTCCTCATTGATTCATAAAACCTTTGAGAATTTCCATCTCCTCTGGATAAAGTTGGATCATTAATCAAACATTAGGCAAAGTTTCATATATTTTTCTCATAGACATTGACATAAGATTCATATTATCAGATTCAAGTGTTGTAAGACGCAACTGAAAACATATGCGGATGCTAAATATTATTAATATTATTTTTACTAGAACATCAATTTAGCACAAATTTTTGCATATGTGCCTCCCTAAAATGTTCCAAAAACAATACCCTAAGCAATTCCTCCAAGGATCATGTAGTACTTGATGAGAAGTCTTGGCTGCGAGTGGCAATCCCGGGGTCTCTTCTGTTGACGCCTGTTCCAGGGATGAGTTTTCCCCCCTATCCAACATCTCAGCTCCTTGTCCTTTGTTCCTCAGAGCCTTTCACTGCATCTTTGCTGTCCTTGGTGCAGCAGATGGAGCACAGACGTCCTTCGCAGGGTCCCTTGTACAGCTCTAACTAATGCCTTCCACTAATGTCAAGGTTGAGGTTTGTGAGCCTGGCACTTATTTTCTGGGAAAAGGTCTAGCTTGTTAATATTTTCTCTTTCTCTGGCTACTATCCAGATTTTTGCAGTGTTAGATTTCCCAGAGTTTCTAAGTTTCAAGGACTCAGTGACTTTCAAGTCACTGTGTTCGTTCAGTCTTCTTCAACTCAAGAGTTCATAAGAATTCATACGGTTCCATTTATATTTGGAATTGCACTCTTTTGGCCAATACCTTTTTTTTTAACTTCTGGGTGTTTTTTTTTCTTTTTTTTTCTTTATTTTTCCATGTTTTAATTTTTTTTTTTTTTTTGAAAAAAGATAGAGTTCATAGATACAGAGCATATCTTTTCCCTAGTAAAAGCTGAATGCCTGAAAAATAAAAAAGAACATGATATATTTTCTACTTTAAGGATCCTAATTTGGTCTTCTGCTCGGGGTACTTATTTTCCTTTCGGGTCAGCATAAGAATAGTGCACGTTTTTTTGCTTCCCGATTCAAACTCAGCTGCTGATTATTACCAGAGTTTTTGCCCATCCCTGGAATAATCCATTCCACATGTCCTCCAAAATGATGCAGGTCTGTAATTCCCTGAAAATTTCTGAGGAATAAATGGCAAGAACAGGCAACAAAGGATGCACGTGGGAGCCCAAGAGACAGGCACAGCGGGCACAGGAATCGTACAAACCTTGCCTTGGCACAGCGAGCAATAAAACCCATTATTCAGCTTGTACACCACTTCAGTACACTTTCCTTTTGGAAATTAATTTTCAGAAGCATTAATTCCCTGCCTTCCTTACGAGACTTGTCCCAAAGTTAATGGCTTTTAATAGCTTTGCAGTGGGAGATGCTGCTTTGGCAGGAAGTGCAGCTCTACCAAACTGGAGGTGCAGAAACTCCAATACGGGTTTTACTGCCCAAACCTCCTCCTGCTACTTCATAAAAGTACCTCCTGCTCATGGAGTGCTGATTAGTTTTGGGGGCACAATTGCTCCAGTGAAAAAACTTCCACTGATTTGCATGTGTCGACAATTATTCTAACAGCAACAACCTGATTATACCAGTGTGCGAGTCCCAGATATGTGTATTATTCCCTAGCTTTAGGAATAATTCAGATAGTTATAGCCTCTAGGCTCATTTAACCATAGCCTTAATCACTTCTGATTAAAAAATACATACATGCATGCAGTTTTGTTCATTACCCCTCAACTTCTAGGGTTTTTTTCTTTGCCTTGAAGAAAAACAAACCCCTGGGAATTTGGTTTTGGTACAGAGAAATGTTTGGGAGACCGTACAAGGAAAATAACACAGAATGTTTTGCTTTCTATAATGTTTTGTTTAACTACCTGATTATAGTATTTTCATTTGATTAATTGGTGTTTTGTTATTTTTGAATTCTGCTTGCAGTGACTCTCGTACTTATTTCCTTGCATTTACCAAGGGTTTATTTCTATTGTTGCGCCACACAAATAGCTAATTAGTCAACCATTTTCTCACCTGCTATTTTTCGGTGGCAAGAGATTAGAATTGGAATTTCGACTCATTTTCCGTTCTGTTTTGATCATATCGATGGTGAACCGTGATAAAGCCAGCCTGCTACATCACTGGCGTGACAAGCAGAATAAATCGGAAACTGTAAATCTTTTGGCTCGAATTGGGAGGTGCTGAGGTGCTGTGCATAATTTTAAAAGTGCAGTGGGGGAAAACAGAGGCAAATGCAGTCTATATGGTCTTGCAAACTGAGCTAGTCTGGCACAAAACCATTCCCAGGTCTGAAGTTCAAATTATTAGAGCCCCAACCTAAAAGAAGGGCTGGTCTAGTGTGAGAGCAAAGCAACTGATTGCAGGGCAATCATATATGTTGATCTGTCGTTAGCAGTGAGGATGAGGAGCTGGGGCTCATTCGTTTGACCATCTGGGTGAGGTCCTATAGGGTCCAATTGATCTGCATCGGCAAGGCTTGATTTTCTTTATTTTCACTTGAATGAAATAAAAAAATGGTGTGGAAGGTGCTGCTTAATTCTGTTTGCCAGACCTGTGCTTGGCTCGGAGTGAAGCCAAGGAAAAGCTCCCCAAATAGAGACATGGCTGCTTTATAATCCTCTCCCTCTATGTAAAACAGTTTTTTATATTGCAGACCAGTTAACTGCAAAAGAGATTGAACTGAGCAAGGATTTTATTTTCTTCAGGAAAATCTTTCCTGCTGAGATTGGTTGTTTGTAGAAAGTGCAATTTAGGTGGGGAAAACATATTTTTTTATTATTTCCAACTGAAATTTTTTAAAAAGCAGATATTTTTTAACCAAAAGTGTCCTGGATGTTACAGTTTTCTTATCTATAATGGCATATTACTGTAGAACAAGATGTGCCTGAGCTTTCCATTTTATTACTTAGTCTTGTCTTTCTTAACATGTTGCAACAAAAAAAAAAAAAAAAAAAAGAAAAAAAAAAAAGGGAAAAGAGAAAAAGAGTTAGCTGAAATAATGCTGAGAAATTGGTTTTACACTTCCAGCAGCCCTTCCTGTAACTTATTAACACAGTTCAGACATGGGAAGGACTGAGATGAGCGATCCTCCGAAGTGCAGGGCAGGCTTCCCTCCTCGCTGAAAATTCCTCTCTATTGCTCATAAAATGGAAGGAAGGCAAAAGAGGAAAGCTCAGATGGAAGTTTGTTCTAGAGACTCCTGTTTGTATATACAGCAAGGAAAATATACAGGAAAATGTACCGGAATGCGCACTGCCTGTTCAGATGATAACTGATGTGTGGACACAAGTTGCCCTGTTGGCCCCTGGCTTTGCAGCCTCAGGAATCCGCTTGGAGCGTGGCCAGTTTATCAAAGGGCAACATGAGTTTGCAGTGACCAGAAACGCTCAGTGGCACAGCGCTGATGGGGGATTTTAATTTATTTTTTTTTTTAAACTGCACGCCAAATTGACATTTCCAGCCTGTGGAAATACAGATACACCGCAAGTCCATAAACCTGCTCTGTGAAGCTGAAAAACGGCTCTGGCACAAAATCCTCTGTCTGCAGTAAGTTTAAAAATCCATCCAACTGACTTAATACCTTTCTCGACAATGTGGCCAGAAAATGATTTATTTGGGGTTTTAATTTTTGTTAATGTGTTTATTCATATTGATATGAGGCTATTTCAGCTTAAACTTGCTTTGTAGATTTTAGGGTTTTTTTTTTATTTTAAAGAATGTCCAAAGTAATTTGAGCACGTCCAAGCTCTCCAGCAGGAGAGCACTACAGGAGGTATTTTACAGTCTGCTGCACATTTAGCATATAGACATCCTTCTAGTAACAGCGTTTCAGTCCAAATTCAAAAGCATGCATTTTGCATGCTCACATATTTAATGGGAAAAACTACCTAAGTACACGCAGTGCCAGGTAGAAGTCAGATAATGGGGAATGGAAAGTACAACGGATAAAAGTTTAGCTTTTTTTTCTTTCTTTCTTTATGGCTTTTTTAATCTTTGGAAGATTGCTGGGGGCTTCTTGGCACTAGGTGAGCAGTTTCTCCTGTGAGCTTTCCTGCTAGGGTCTCCCACCAGCGGTGAGAAGAGAAGGAGAGCACAGGGAATCTCCTCTGGGAAGGGGCACGTTATTATCATTAACATTGCAGGACTGAAATGAGAGATTATTAAGGGTGTATATGTGCTTATCAGTCTTGAACAAGAAAGATATGAAAAAGCCCTAAAGTGGGATAGCTGTGATTTCGTCTGTGACCATCCTGGCAGTTTTTGAGATGAACATGTCTTTCCATTCTGCCTCGCTAATACTTGGTGATGAGGCACTTTTGCTTGTTTTTTGTGGGATCTGAAGTTCTCCAGCTGCTTTTTAGCCCGGATTTCCAATGGAAGATCTTCACATACTGTCTGCATAATGATGGACAACTATTTGAGCTAGTTTTAAATTAACTGCTGCTACGAACAGTCTAGAACTGCCAGCTAAGAGCTTGGAGCGGGATTATTTTTCTGTTGGTTGATATTACATAGGTGAAAAGGAAAATGCTACGGTTAAAGAAGTAATTGATCTGGGTATGACTACACATGGTGCTATGTCCTTTTTTATGGACCTCCTTTGCGGCTGATCACCTATTGCCTTTAGTCAACTGTCTTCTACGTTTACTCAGCTGTAGATATTTAGGTACCATTTCCCCAAAGCTGCCAAGTTTTGGGTCTTCCAAGACTGTAGGTATGTGTAGGTTGTGTAGTGGCTGAGTCTTGTGCACCGAGCAGTCAAGATGTCCATGAGTCCATGGGTAGAGGAGACTGGCCCTTGCTGAACGCATGGCCCCAATGCCACGTGTGTAACATGAATGTTCAGTATAAACCTGGCATGCCCATTGTAGTTATCCAATCTGGACAACACCGTGGTGCGGCACGGCATGTGCTCATCTCAAAGGGTGCACAGAAGAAGGCATCAAACGGCTGGGGCAGAGGGATGCAGAGCGCGCTGGAGCGCCCTGGTTGGCACCGGTGCTTTGTGTGGCTGTTGAGCGAGAGAGGAAGCCCCACGGCGCTCGCGTCCCGGCCTCTCCGGCTTGAATAGCGAACTCCCGCTCTCCGAGGTCAATGCATACAAAAGAATATAAAAACATCCTGCGGTAGGGATCTCGGTAGAAAGGAGAGAGCTCTCCAAAAGGCAGAAAGAAAGAACGAAAGACAGACGTGGGTCTTTTTTAATATCCGTAGAGGTTATAGGACCTTTTGGCATCCAAACGGGAAAGTGCACTGGGAAGTAGTGTTGAAACGAAGTATGAAAAGCCCTTTTGAATAACTGATTTTGCCCAGAACTGCTTACTGGTAGTATACTTTCAGCAAGCGTGAGAAGTTGAATTGAAATGGTGAAATAAGTTATTCCTAATAATGCCTTCTCTCTGCTGTTGCAGAGTGGTCACACTAAACACCAGCGCCAAGAGTCATCTCCTGGGGAACCTATATGGTGGTATTTGGGTCTACAGCGGAAAAATTAAGGGAAATTAAGGCTTTATATCTGGGTATAAAATGGAGAGCAAACCTATATATTCACTTGCACCTTGAAATCTGTGTACTTGATTCACATTTGTTTGGGTGTATGGGGAGGGAGAAGAAAAGCCACAACTACTGCAAGGACATTCTTCCCATGGTTTTACTGACATAGAAGTCAAAGGAAACAAACCGGGGGGTTGCATGAAAAATTATCCTTATAAAATGCAATGTTAGCGTAATGCTTATGCTAGAGCATTACTACTGTTGAGGTTGTAAAGAAGAGGTGAACAAGCTGAGACCCTGGTGTGCAAGGCAGGGAGTGTGCACGTACGAGCTGCAAGTTGCTCTCCCCGAGCAGCCGGCAGCAAGAGTGCCTTCGCTTTGGTGTAGCCAGCAGAAAAATCGTGATGTGTCATCATGAATGAGTCCTGAGCACGTTTCAGCTGCGGAATTGCTGCACAGCGACAAGACTTCTTCTACTGCCTCTCATACCATATGCTCCCGTAATTAGTGCAGGCAAAAAGTAATGATAGCACAGAGGAAAAGATGGAACACGATGAGCTGCAGCTCGGCCTTAAAAGCTCTGCGTTACGCAGTCTCTATATACAACATCTGAAATACAAAGCACTCTTAAACTACATATTTACTGTAATACTTGCATTTTGGGAAGTACATAGTCTTTGTTTGAAAACAACCATTATTTATGTAGGTGCCTGTATTTATGCTCTAATTGCTACACTGGTCTCTCCTAAATACCTGTGAATGTTTTTTCAAGGGTAGTCGCTCTTGATTTTTCAGATGGACTTAATGTAATGAGATTAAACTCACGTTGGCTTGACTTAAAGGTTGCATAATGTCTGTGTTTAGAGAATTCTTCTTTCAGAGACAAAGGGGATTGCTCATGCTGAGCTCTTAAGCGTGGAAAATATGAAGTTACCTTCCCCACTGATCGTTTTACTTGAATAGTTCATGAAAAGCTCATAGAAAAAAATCAGAGACTGCCATTATATAATATAGTCCCAGCAGGAGCAAGACAGATATGGTAACTTCAATATGTTACCTAATTGTATGTAGGTGAACTGCTGAGGATTCAGAAATGTGGATAATGAGCCAAAATGTGAAAGTCTTCATTCAAAATACAAATGTACCTCTATATTTTTAAGATGAAATAGTGGGCCTTTTCACTGATGTCAGTGTGACCAGCATGCATAAAAGGTGCAAATGTGATTTGGAAATCTGATGCACGCATTTGGAAATCTAATGTACAAATAAGCTTTTTGTATGTTTCTGATACTAACTCCCGACAGCCAGATTGAACAGACTGAAATATTATGAAAATAGTTACTGTCAATATTTTGATGTTTCTAGTTTCATCCAGCACCAGTAAACATATATGCACATGCACATGTGTGTATACAGGACATACAAAATTTTGAGTCATCTGGGTTTAACATTTTTAAAATATTAAGGATTTAAGCAGCTATAGAATCTGAAAATCCCCCTAAGTCTACATCCTTAAACAGCTATTCGAGTTATTCTTTTCCTTTCTATCCAGGGGGGTACTTGTGACAGCCCTCCTTGCTATACATTCCAAGCCCCATGGAACTGCTGATAGCTTTTATCTTGCTAACAATTTCTCAAGGTAAAGAGGCATCCTTACCATTCTGAAGCTGTGAACTGGGGGCACAGAGCCAGGACACCAAGGCCAGTTCTCCAAGTCCTAATTGAGATGGACCATCCCTTCCCTCTTGCACCCCAGAGCCACCTCACTGGCTCCGGTCTCTTGCCCCCTGGTACTTAGTGTGATAAGTAACATTGGTCACCCCCTGGTGACTTAGTGTGCTGCAGAACCAGCAGGGTATTCCTGCTCCTGCCCCTTTTTTTTGCTTTCAAAGCAATTGTGTCTCCTTGGTCATGTTGTTTTTGTGCAATCCAACTTGAACTGTTTCTAGGTGTGCGAGGCTACCAAGGTGATGTCCCAACAAGCCTATCTAGGCCAGTCACCTTAACTCCTGGCAGGGCCACGGAAAGGGACTGCGCATCCAATTGGCACAGACACGTCATGCAGCAGAGATTTGGCACTGCTTTTGCCTGTGGCAGTGGCACTCAGTATGCTCAAAACGCTTCACTTTGCTTTCCTTCTCTCTCTGTCCAAGCGTGAGAGCCAAGCCCCCTTGACCCCACATGGGAGATGTTTGGCAGCTACCAAGCTTGGGAAGCCCCAGCCAAGAGCAGCACCTGAACCTGTGCCTGGTTGCCTGGCTGCTCTCCTGTGACCTTTTGGCTAGCCCACTGTTGGCCCCGAAATCCTTTCCGGGGCCAGTACAAAGCAGTGACACTGGTCACGCTCCCGTGTCCATGATACAAGTCCTGTGCAATGACCTTTGGTGCTAATCAGGCTGCCAGCCACAAGCACCATCCCTGTCCACTAGCCAGCCCCAGGAGCCGCTCTTGGAATTAGTTTCCTGCCTTGCAGGAAGACAAGGATGCCACTTAAAAATTTCTAAATATTTATTATTTAATGTTAGTTCTCCATCAAATAGATCCAATTCAGATTTTATTTTGCATTCTGTTTTGCTTCATTCTTTTTTTAGATGTATTTTTTAAGGTGTATACTTATGTTTTGCAGCAGATGTGTTAATGCACCTACAACAGAATGAATATATACAGGCACCTAAATTCGTGTTTAGCCACCTAAATAAGTGGTCTGATTTTCAAAACACCTGCGCCATCAGCAGATCCCACTAAAGTCAAAAAATGGAAAGCAAAGCTTTGTATTCTGTACCAGTGTGACTTTTTTCATAGCACTTTTCTTAATGAATCTATTCTAAACCTTTTGCTAGCAGAACCCTCAAAAAAAGGGAACAAAGAACAATCATTTTAACTGTACTGCAATATACTCTTACAATATATAAAAAATGTGGTGAGAAAGACAAAGTACTGCTTTTACAATATCCTGTGCCAAATCACAGGTTATACAATTCAGTTTTTTATTTGCACAGCCAACAGTGCTTTGTAGAGCAATCAGGGAAGATAATACAATTCATTTTAAATTCTCATTACTTTAAAAGTGTTGAATCTTCTTAAATTGTTTTGGGGTTAATTGAGAATTTGCTGTCTTACAATAGACTAGGAATTGTTTAGGCTGCCCTTGTTTCATATTTTTTGTGCATACCTTTGTTGCAAAGTTATAAAAACAACAATAAAAAAGAAACAAAGAAGTGAAATGAAATAATGATCTGCATTGTTACTATTCTAGCACTCGTTTTTAGGGGAGATAAAGCTCATATATTGATCAATATTTGAATGGTTTTGAAGTGGAACTACCTTCTGGGTTGAGGCAATGTATCAGTCATTGTGCATTAGTGCTCACCTGTCCCTCTGTTTTGCATATTCCCAAAAGGATAATTTCTGCCCCTTGCGGAAGTGCTGAATGATTTTTGGGGAGCCATAAACAAGCCATATGTTTTTAGTATTTTTCTTTTTTTTCCTGTAAGCTCCCAAAGGGTCTCTTTGCAAGTCTGTCCTCTAATATATTTCAGCACAAGAATGACTAGCAAGTAACTAGAACTTTTTATGGATGGGTTTGTTGACTTGTCACCCCAACGTTGGCTCTCCAAACACCTGTGTATTCCTGTGGCGCAGTCGACATGGTCCGGCAGCCAGGAGAGATGGCCCTTGGCAAGCCTGGAGCAGGCTCCAGGTCAAGCATAGCAGCCGGTTGGCCAGTTTTGACTCTTTTCACCTCTGAAATTAGCTGTGTTTGTCTTCTGTAGCATAGTGTCACTTCCCCTAGGGGAACACGGAAAACTGAAGATCAAGACGTATGCTCCCATAGTAATGCAATCATGACATGTCCAGAAGTGCAATCTCCTGATGGCTTTTGTCTTCTAATTTAGGTATTCAGTTTTCAAGGATCCTGCAGGCTGGCTAGAAATCAACCCAACCAACGGTACCATTGGCACCACCGCCGTGCTGGATCGGGAGTCTCCTTACGTGCACAACAACATTTACACTGCTCAGTTTCTGGCCATAGACAGTGGTGAGTAGCTCTTATTGACCACATTCATTACACTGAAAATATGTATTGTTTTTTGTCTGCTTGAAGGTTACCATTCATTCCAACAAGTGCCAAGCCAAGGTTACGCTTCAGTGTTTTGTGAAGCAGCCACCCAAAGATATTATAAAGACTTGTGACTATCCGAAAATATAGGAATAAACTTAAACTAAGAGCAGCTTTGGTTTAAGGTGAAGTCATGCATATTCATACCTGCACTGAGATCTGAGATATAAGCAGTATATGAGCATTCGTGTGAGATAATAACTCATCTTTCTCAGAGTTAATTTCCTCATAATATTTGAGCAGTTCTTAAGCCTAAGGCACCTAAATAGCAATAACAGAACATCCTGATATGCTGAATTGCGTCTTATTCAACATTCAGTGACAGTGACAAGAAAAACATAGACAATTGCTAAAATGAAACTTTTTTTTTTTACATATTATGTGGATTAAAGTTCCTGCTGTCAAACATAATCTGAATTAAACTAGCTAGCAAAAATTTAGTATGAGTGTCTTCTGCAGCAGAGAAAAAAAAAGAAAAAAAAAAAAAAAACAGAAAATCCTGATAATTCCTGCAAATCTCCAGAGCTAAAGGCATTTTTTTTTCATTGCCTGTAATATAACAACTAATATGCTAACACTTCTTCACAGCTGCAGCTGTTTTAGTCCTGGTGATGAATTCTGAAAGGTCCTTTTTCGGAGAATAGTTTTACATTTTGGTAACCCATGATTCAGGAAGCATTTGCAGGCCTTAAAGGAAAACAATCAAAAAAACCCCCAAAATATCTCTGTAGATAGAAAAGATTTTTTTTTCTACTCAGATGATGATTTATTTATATATTGATATATATTCTTTATCAGGAAATTCCCAAAGAAAAATGAAGGACTAAACTTATTTCTGTCTTTTATTTGCTATTGGATAAAGGTTTTCTAAATGCATTCCAAAATGGAGTCCCCTGGGAACATAATGGTATGGTGACTATATAAAAAGCCAGGATAATATTACTGAGGGACCGGTTATCAGAAGTCAGTATGTTTTAAAGGCATGCTCATATACTGCTGTGCTTTCAAAGAGAAAAGGAGCAAAAAGTTGAATATTCCCAACTACAGAAAGCAGCCTAAATGAAGGCTTTTCGGAATGAAGTAATCAGAAACTTCATGTGTGCATTTAGTCGTGGGATGCCAAGGGGTTAATTAAGATCCATCGTGAGCCTTGCACGACCTCACTTTGCGTAGCTCAGTCACTGGTGGGAATGGCCTTAAACAGTGGGCCTCAAATAGCTGATATTAATTGCATAAAGGTGCAACGTGGAGTTTGTGGGATGTGACATAACCTGGTGTTGTGGCCTCCTCGAAGTTCGGATTCCAGCTGCTTTCCAGGTCAGTGCTTATACTGGTACCCACTTGCTTTTTCCAGCCAACACTTCCTAATGTCCACCATGGGAAGGAATATTACATTAGATGGCAAGAAAAACTGTGGTGGAATGATATGAAATGGATGCAGGATTCTTTAAGGATGTTAAAAGAAGGCTGTGTTAGCTTAAAAATGAAAAGTGAGCATGAACATAACTACATGTTTTCATTTGCAAGCAGCATGGGGCACAAACTGCTCAGTAAAGCCACATCTTTCTTCGGGTTACGAAGTGTAGTCTATTTAACATCAGTGAATATAGGTGAGATTTTTATGTGATAAAGTTGCCTTTGGCAGGATTAAGAATTGCCAAATGAGATTAGGTGGTAAACTGAAAATTTACTGGCATTTTTAATAGAGCAAGTCATTTACTTGGACTAATAGACTTGGGGCAAGGAGAGGAGAACAGAAGGAAAAAAAAAACACAATAAATCAGAGACTGTTTTTTCAGAAGCATTTAGCGTGAACCATTTCTTTCACCATTGCGTATGGCTGCTGGCAACGAAATGAGAGCGAAACGTATATTTGTTTTTCATTAAATGCAGATTTTGCTTTTCTCTAATGCAAGCTCTTTATTTACAGCACATTATGGTCTTTTTTGCCTCCCTCCGTATCTGACACAGCCCAATTATCTCTCATAGCTGAATCTGAGCTGCCCTGGCACCTGCACTGGCAAAGTCTGGGCTGCTCAGGCCTTTGCTTTTCTAACCAGGGAAATAAGGAATATTTGGGGCAATTTCCAGGGCACGGTGCAGCGCTGTGCAGAGGTCCCCGTGGCAGCTCCGTCCTGCTGGAGCTCCACGCTGGCACCTGGATGGTTTCTTTTACAAAACGTTGATGGTCTCAAGAAGCAGCTAAATCAGGAGCTTCATGGTTGGTGGCTCTATATTTAAATCTGTGGGCCACGACGTCTCTATCCTTTTTTCAGTAAATCACAAAAATATTCTTACCAGTAAGATAGTAACTGTGAATGGACCATAGAAAATGTAAGCATTCCTTGGCAGGAAATAATTTAGTTGTTTATGATATTCCCTTTGAACTTTATGGTACCTATTTTCAGCATTATCAAATTAATTGCAGAGAAATGTAGTTATCTGTGGATTATGTTATTTCTGCTCTAAATAGTTCATGTACCTTCCAAACATAACTGAAACGATGTGTAAGAGCAAATTTGATGGACACACTATTAATTTTGTAGATAATAAAGGCTGACCTTTTATTGGGGGAAATTTCAGTTTTAAAGGGACTTTCTGGAATGTATATCCTAATTTGCTTGTACTTTTGATTCCAGTAAAGGTCAAGGTAGTATCTTTAGAATTTGAAAACTCTTTTTATTAAAGGCATGTGTGGACATAGTTTCTGGTTTATTAAAGAAGAAATTAAATAGTGGCAAGAAATATCATGGAGCAGAGTTAACATATTGAAGTGTCATGAACTGGGTTTAATCTGAAGATGAGCTCCCAATGGGCCAAAGTCAGTTTTATGCAAACTTGGAGAACATCAGAGGCTTTGTTCACGTGTCAACAACGGTGATGGTTTTATTTCTTGAATTTAGCATTCTAATCATGTGAAACAGTGCAATACCACAATCATAAAATGCTATTACTAGGACTATACCTGTAAAACACATGCACATTAAATAGAGTTAAGAAATTATTTGAGTTTGAGAAATCTGCTTGGCACAGTCTTTCCATGGGACCTGCTGTATCACTGTAGTGCAATGTTCTTCAGTAGTTATCCAATAATCCTAATAAAGTGAAGGATTTGGGATTACTACCATGAAAAACAATACCTGTACATTTGCATGCTAAAAACTGTGCATAAAATTTTGTTTTCTTCTTTTTTTTTCCCCCCATGTATTCTGAGAGTAACATATGCAAAAAGGAGCAAGGAGTGAGGATGCTCGAATTTCTTCCTCATTTCCAGGGTCCAACTGAAATAAAACCCAAGCAATTCCAAATCTCATTCATTGCACAAATCTCAGTGCTCCTCATCATTAAAAAGCAGAATTATCATTCTGCACGATATGTAATGAACAGCAGCAGACAACAGCTAGAAAAAAATGGAGTAACAAAGAGATATGTAGCAACTTGCAATTAGAATTTCTCCTTACATGTATCTAACCTGTCTTCTTGCTTCATGATGTACATAATTAAATTACCACAGATTGATTCCACCTAAAACATGCTATTTTTGAAGAAATCAGGCAATTAGTTGCCATGGCAACCCAATTAAGCCAGTTTTATATCCCTTATCTTAATTGCTGTATTAATTGAGAAGAGAAAATAAATTGAATGCTCATCCTTTCCTTGCCATTTTGAATTTCAGTAAAATATGAATTGCACACAAAATATTGTTTTAATTTGTCATCACGGACTGATGATTAGAGAAAGAAATTAGAATGCTGAAAACAGTATTTAAGACGGATGGCATATGTCAGTAGCAATTTGATATGCTGAAAGAGCTGTGCTCTTTTGAAATGTAATTACTCAAAAATAGCATCTGCATATATTATTTGAGTGAATGGTAGAAGGATTGCAACTTTTAAGGACTGTTTATTTTATAAATATTAAAAAATAAAAGATATCTAGAAGGCAGTAAATATTTTTAAAATAGGAAATTTCCAGGCATGGGGATTCTTTTATACAAGATGTCACCCTATTGCACTTATGAGATTGATTTTTCAAATCTGTGAAATGCTGAGCAGCCCACCTGGGTTTTGGGGTCTTCCCAATCTCCTCGTTCCATTTATTTTAGTGGAACCAGTAGTAGACTCCAGCTTGGAGTCTATGCAGTGGCAGTGTGCCTGTCTGAATGGGATTTATGCCTGCACTTGTTGCCACATCACCTGCTCTGCCCACAGTTTCCCATTAGAAAAATGGCATATGGATGGGGCAAAGAGCCATGAGGGGGGGAAATCTGAAATTTCAGTTCTGGTTTTAGTAACAGTATCATTAGAAAGCACAAAATATTGCTTCTCAACGTGCTTATTCAAAGCATTTGTAGGCAAGCATGAGCGTGCTACCTCTTCCAGCCACAGGTTGCCCAGCTGGCCATGGAGCTCCCTCTGAACTGGTTGTGAACTTGTATTTTTCATTGTTTGTTCTCCATTTTTCTTGCTGTATTATATACAACAAAGCAAAAGTGGGCCACAGAACCCATTTTACAGCTAGTAAACTGCAGCAGTTCCTTTGGACAAAGCTGGAACTGAAAATAGAGAAACTGAGAGAAATCCATATCCAAGGAAAGCACCTTGGCATGAAACAGTTAGTTAGCTAGAAGTAAAATGAAAGAAATTCTGTAGACATCATTAGAGTTGTTCCAAATTGACCTTGATATGACTATAATTCAAATGTGGTTTATGGAAGTTTTAAGAAATACAGCTTTATTTGTGATGGGTCAGCGGAGAGGTAATTGTGCGGGAATCAGAAAATCTAGATTCTCAAAGGCTTTCTTCTACTCTTAGATGAAGGAAAATTGAAAATAGCTCAGGTAGTCCATTCTACTTTCTCATTTTGTATCTGGGTAAGTTTGTTACTAGCAAACAATAGAAGCAGCAAAGCAAGAGTAGAATCTGTGGGCTGCATAAATGCATGGGCAGGTGGAGTAAGAGCTGCTAATAAGTGGTACACCATAAATGTTCTAGGAAAATTCATAATAGCTGAATTTTCATGTGTCAGCCTGTGAGGAAATCTGTATGGTGATTGGTATCCCATGTATTTGGCAAAAGGCAGGCAGCTTGCTCTAGGAATTAAATGGCCATGGAAGTTCTGCACCATTGCATAGTCGGACATGAAAATATATACAAATTTGATGGCCCCGGAAGCATAGCTTGATTAGAAGAAATGAGTACAGAAGTCTTTTTACTATTCATAATGAACGTGTGAAAAGGGACAAAGCATGCTCCATTCTTCCTAAAAATATTGTGCTTCCTCGCATCAAGCAATATTGTAGCTCACATCTGTGTTGCAGCTGGAGTCTCTAAAATGGTTGATTTTGCTTCTTTGGGAATTTGATAAATTTTGCTAGAATTCCAGGTCCATTACTCTCTTGAAAAAAGAGCATAATAATTCAAATTAAATTCCTTTTTACTCAATTGCCTCTGATAAGATATTGTGTTGTAAAGGCATTTAAATAAATATTCCTTTGCTGTAATGACAAAGATATAAAACATTACACTTCTAAATACAGAAGATATATTTAGGCTTTGATGCCATTAGGTAAACCACTTTCTAAATCCAAGTGAAAACATGTGGTCTCATTAATTGCCTTCTGGTCCTAACGCTTTATGAGTTGTGTGTCTGGCATTTTTCTTGTTAGTTGATAATGTTTTGATTATCAATGCTTTGTTTCTTAGCTGTACCACTAAACAAATTATCTTATGTACAAGTTGACTTCATTCTAATTTACTCAAAGACCATTTTGCCGTAGCATGTGCAAATATCTGTATTTTTTGACACTTGGAAATCCGTATTGCTCTGCTTTGTGCAATATGTTTAATTTTAGACCATGTTTAAATTTAGATGCACATTAAATGATCCAATGCCACCAGCCACAACTGCATTTAAATATCTAATGAAAATATTTTAAATGCCTAATTCCAGGGGAAAAAAAAAATCCAAGTTATTCCAAGGAGGGAGTTTAAAATGTTAGAACTCAGAAAGCTCAAGGTCAGGTGGAATTATCTCATCTGTGATTTTTTGGGGCTGTTGACCTAAGAGTATGTTTTTAAGTAGCATCGTTTTTAAAGTACTTTTTAATTAGTTGTTTTGCTTGGCTATGTTCTACAGCTCTAAGAAACATGCGTCTTCAGCTTCAAGGACAATTCTAACTCACCATAATCCAAAATGTCCAAGACTTTCAACATTCTTAATATGGTTTTTGATAGCTTGGCAAGTGCAATCAAGGTCGCTAGCCCATTAGGGAATTTCACTAGCTCTGGGGATCGTTTAGGCTAATTTGGGGATTTGCTGCAGAATAGGACAAGGACAGCTGTAAGAAAAGGATTACATTTTTACGAGCTGCTTTCTCTTTGAGATGTTTTTAGACAATTCTTGCACCTTGAAGATGTTCTACCAGTCTGAAATAGTTCAGACTGGCTTCTAAAAGTAAGTGCTAGCACTTTATTTTGGATGGGGTCTACAAGATTTTCACCACCATCGTGCCCAGCTGTACTCCTAGAAGGGAATATTAGTGTCTGAACACGAGAACTGTGGAGTTGCCAACAGTGAAGGGCCTAAATTATTTCTTCTTGTGTTGCTATTCTTGATAGAGCTCCGTTAATAATGAAAACATTACTGAGCATGGAAATAGCAGCCCGGATATTAGTGCAGCCGATGTTACGTTCCCTGAGGTTCATTGGCATCAAGTCAAACAAATCCACCAGCAGGAAAGGCAAAATAGGGCTTTAGGTGTTCACAGGACGCACAGGGTGCAGCGATACCCAATATTATGTGGACAGCTCTCAGATACAGTCTGAGGTTTCCTCTGGAATACCCCCAAAAATCCATGTCTCAACTTCCATTGACTTTTAGAAGTATTTGGCTTCTAATTGCTCTAGGCAGATATGGAAATAACACCTGTTGTGTGGTGATTTCCAACTCTGTTTTTGCTGTCATTTCAAATAAATTACAGCTTTTACTGCTGGAATTTGGACTAAATACAAACATCTCAATTCAGTTTCAAAGCAGTCCAAATACTGTCTTTAATTTCATGGTGCACAACTCAGCCATGGTAGAAATCCCTATCCAGCAGCATTTCTGGAGGAAAACTAAAAAATGGAACATGAAATGCATCTCCATGTCCATAGGAGAATGTTATACTCCGATTAAACACCTCACCAGCCATGTGATTGCTTGTTAGATATGCCATTTTATGTAAGTCTTGATACTGAAGAAAAATGTCTCCTTAGTCCATGGCCATCATTGTGTGTAATTGCTCCCTTTTAAGAATCTATGTGATTGGCAGTCCCATTTGAGTAGTTAGATGTTAAAATGCTGTCATTGTCCCTATTGGAACTTAAGAGTATCAAAAATGAATGGCAGTTATAAAAAATTTTTTGGCCAGATGTTTTGACAGAGGGCTTATAATTTAGGACTTTATACTAATAATTCCAGTATAATTTTGCATGGTATTTCATTACAATACAAAATAGAGAAAGCATCCAAAATGCCTATATCTAGAATATTTCTTTTGAAACTATTCACTTCTAAATAAAGGTAGCAAAATGGTCATTTATAGTGATAGCACAAGAAGCCAATTTAACATCTACATCTTCAGGTAACAGTCCCTGGCATTAAAGCTTCCAGTTCCCAGACAATAGGTACCATCATATTCTATGACAGTCTCTAACTCATGAAAGAAAACTACTTTTGTTAGTCTATTTTTTGACTGTTGCATCTTACAAAAGCAGGAGCTATTGCCTAACTGAAGACTGCTATATCAGAAGCGTTGTATGCAATCTAATGCTAGGACATGACATTTCCAGTTCAGATGCAATTCAAATAAGTAGCATACATCCACTTTTCCTTCTGCAGCAGGCTTTAAGATGCATCTGCACTTCTTTAGTGTTGCTTATCAGTGTTCCAGTCCCATAAACTTGATGTGCTTTGAGATCTTGTTGAAAGCTTCTCATGAAGTTTCTGATTTTTTTCCAAGATTATCAAAGTCAGTATTTGATACCTAGCTCTCATTTTTATTAAATACAAAATTAGCTGGAAATAGGCCCTCAATCCCCATTTTAGTAGCTTATACACATGCTAGTAATGCCATTTCATTCCTATTCCACTCGTATGCCATTCACAGCTATGCAACCTGTGGCAGTCGCAGCAGGAGCTGGAAAGTCTCTGCTCTGAATGGCTCTAACCCAGGCACCTGAAGGTTCAAAGCCTTCAGCCTCAGTAGGAGCAGCGAGTTCATTTGGGCTCCTTTGAAAATCTGCTCCCCAGAGCGGGTGGACTGAGCCCTTCAGGGCTTGGCTTGTGCGTTAATCCCTGCTCTCAATTGCAAAGTTTTACAATAAGAAGGGAGTGAAGTTTTGTTTCAGAATTAAAATATGCTGGGGAAAGGCTTTCATTTCAAAACCAGAGCTGACGAGAGATCATGGGATTTTTGAGTGGTTCTTATTGTAAAGGCGTAATGGTGTCACATTTATAAAAGTCACATATTCCCAATGGATATGTTGTGGCCGTTTTTCCTTGACTCATTTTTTTGTTCCTTTTTCTTATGACGTGCGTGTTAACAAGCTTCAGTTTATGACCTTGACATTTGCTTATTTTTCTTTTGTAAGTCTTCATAAATCACCTTTTTTTTTTAAACCTTTATGAATAAAACAACCAAAGAATAAGTCATTGAAATGGACAGAAGCAATTTCCTTTCTCTGTCTTGGTGCATAATAGTTGACTGGCCCAAAAGCCATATAAAGATAGTGAAACATTAGCGTGGCAGAGAAAATGCAGCCATATCTACATTTGACAAAATAACAGTATATTCATAATGCTGTTGCCTTCTTAATTTCAAAAGGCAGATTTTAATATTACTGACTTCAGAGAAAGATAAGAAGGGCAGTGCATGAGACATTATCAGTCCAGTGTGGAAATAATGCATTCAAAATTAAAGACAGCAGTTTAATTAAGTGCATGAAAGGCTGGCTTTTATGATCATATTTCAAATACTCAAATGTCTTTTCATCCATTCTGCCGTATGACTTTACTTAATAATATATCAAGAACAAAAAAATGTATTGGAGTCTTTCTGCAAATTCAATTAGTGCAATAAAAAGTGAAAAATAATTTCTTTTTCATTAAAAATAACTCAACCCTAACCCTTGTGATGACAAAGCGAGAGAGGAAAGGGGAGGAAGAAAAGCTGGAGAACTGTGGAAACGGTGCCTTTGTTATGCATTTATGTGTGCGCAGAATAGATGAAGTGTCACCATTAGTAACATTTGTCATTAAGAGGACTAATTGCGTGCAGCTACAGTTGGTAGTTTATCAGATCCGGACCACAAGGTATTTACTTCTCTCCCCGGCTGGGCTTGCAGTGCAGCGGTAACTCCCTCGTTTATGGACTGGGGCGCGCAGGGTGATGGAGCCAACGCGAGCCGCTTCCCGGGCCAGGCTCTCAGCGACCGCGGCGCCGCGCGCGGCTGCTTTGCAGCCTGGGGATGACCTCCTGAATCCTTTCTGTGAGCATACTTTTGTGCATTAAAACAGAAAAATGGGCAAAACCAACCACCCCTGCAGAAGTGCAGCCTTTCAAGGGGGAAATCATTAGGGGTGGGAGGCATAGGAGGAAGAAATGTTGGGCAGAGAGGAACCTCATGAGGTTCAATAAGGACAAGTGCAGGGTCCTGCACCTGGGGAGGAATAACCCCAGGCATCAGTACAGATTAGGGGTCGACCTGCTGGAAAGCACCTCCACGGAGAGGGACCTGGGAGTCCTGGTTGACACCAAGTTAACCATGAGTGAGCAGTGTGCCCTCGTGGCCAAGAAGGCCAATGGCATCCTGGCCTGCATCAGGAGGAGTGTTGCCAGCAGGTCAAGGGAGGTGATTCTGCCCCTCTCCTCAGCTCTGGTGAGGCCGCACCTGGAGTACTGTGTGCAGTTCTGGGCACCCCAGTATAGGAAGGACGTGGAGCTTCTGGAGAGGGTCCAGAGAAGGGCAACCAGGATGATTAAGGGAATGGAACATCTCTCGTATGAAGAGAGGCTGAGTGAGCTGGGCCTGTTTTCTCTGGAGAAGAGACGGCTCAGAGGGGATATGATTAATATGTATAAGTTCAGGAAGGGAGAATGCAGGGAGGAAGGGGACAGGCTGTTCTCACTGGTGGCCAGCGATAGGACGAGGGGTAATGGCCACAAGCTGAAACACAAGAAGTTCCGTCTCCAGGTGAGGAGGAACTTCTTTACTGTTAGGGTGACAGAGCAGTGGAACAGGCTGCCCAGGGAGGTTGTGGAGTCTCCTTCTCTGGAGGTCTTCAAAACCCGCCTGGATGCCACCCTGTGCCACATGCTCTAGGTGTGCCTGCTTGAGCAGGAAGGTTGGACTAGATGATCTGTAGAGGTCCCTTCCAACCTTAAATATTCTGAAATATTCTGAAATATTCTGAAAAGAAATGTGCGTTCAGAAAGCTTTGGAGACCAGCAAAGGGGTCAGTCATAAGGCATCTGAGCAAGCCCGAGATGCCCACACTGACCCCGCATGGCTCTCGGTAAATAAAAGATCTCATTTCCCGGGGCTCTGTGTTCCCAGGTTTCTCTTCTGCTGACATGACTAAGTGTGGTCCTCAGGGTTGCTGGGGACTGATTGGGTCTGGTGCTGTTTATGGGCCCCTGCTGTACAAATTGCTTCCCGTCTGCTGTCATTTTTCTGCTATTTGTCTTGTTCTTGGTTCTTTTCATACCCGTCTATCACTCTAGGAGCCATTTCCCATTATGATTCTCTCAGTAGGTGCTTATGAACAGGCTATTTTCCTGGTATCTCTTCATGTCCTAACCTTGTTTCGACTCCATAATACTCTACTCCAAGAGGCTTCCTTGGAGTAATTGTCCATACTGTTAAAAAAATCAAACAGGCTGGATTTTGAAAATATGATTTACAGTTGCAACTCTTGCATGTGACAGAGGTAAGAACAACAAAAATGATGGTATTTGTGCATATGCTGTTACAAAGAAGAGCAGGTAAGCGTTTATGAAACCACAATTTAATCCGTATCTGTTTGTTTCTCATGTAGGTAACCCTCCTGCGACAGGGACAGGAACTTTACACATCACCTTGGAGGATGTCAATGACAACATCCCGTCCCTTTATCCAACACTGGCCAAAGTCTGCGATGATGCAAAAGATCTCCGGGTGGTGGTATTAGGAGCATCGGATAAGGATCTTCATCCCAACACAGACCCATTCAAGTTTGAATTGAGTAAGCAGTCTGGCCCAGAGAAGTTGTGGAGAATCAACAAGCTTAACAGTAAGTCTGCTTTTTTTTTTTTTTTTTTTTTTTTTTGTTCATCGTTGTCCATCTTCATTGGAATCTGAACTTCTTCCTCTTCCTATCACATTACTTGCACTTGCCTTTTTTTAGCTTTGCATTAAATAAGGGTACAATGATGTTTGCAAAGATGACCAAATTGTGTTGTATGGGAGTTTTATGTGTGAGACACATCAGGTTTTGCTGCAGGACAGCATGAGACTTTGCATGGATTTTAGCAACGTGCTAGAAAAGCTTCCTGATTTCATGTACTTGGAGTATATAGCATGAAGATCATGCTATACAATTGCAGGATATTTACATGGCAAATTTTAGACACATGCACCAAAAAAAGATGTTTCTAACGTAGATTATTTCCACTTGCTTTCTAGTCTGCACCATTTAGCTCTGTTACTGTGGGATCTTTTAGCAGTTCACTTCACAGCCTGCTTAGGAAGAACTAAAGATGGATGCGATGTCTGCTGTGCCTGCGGGAACCACTGTCACAGACAGTGGGGAGGAATCATTTTCTCTGGCACTCTGCTGTTCTCCAGGCTCTCAACCACCACTGTTTAACCCTGAAAGAGTTAGGACACCTAAGGCTCTTAGTCCACGCTGTTGCTCAGGTGAAACAGATCTGTGGATCTGAAGGGGAAATGGGAAGCACCTTCATCTGTGCTGCTCTGCAGGAAAAGGGGTTCTAGGGGCAGTGGAGGTAAAATTTATTCTCCTCTTGGGTATTGCTTTGAGGATAGAATATTTCAGTGTTTCATTAGTATATTCATTTCCACAGGCAAGTTCTTCTAATAATTTGCAGAGCAAATACACTTAGACAAAAGGGACTCTTGAAAGTCTTCTTTTGATGGAGTTTGGGGTATGTTTGCAATTAGCTTTAGGTTCCTGAGAAGAATTTCTGTACCTGCCTTCTTCTTACTCTAATTCTGTTCTCTAATCCTTTTCTTTGAATGCTCTCATTTTCCTCTTAATTTCCCTGGATAGCTGTGGCATGCCTGGGATTGCTTCTAGGATCTCCTCCCCTCCCAAGCAACCAAGATTCGGCTGCGTAATTCTCACCTCCTTCTCCTCTGCAGATACTCATGCCCAGGTCATCCTGCTGCAAAACCTGCAAAAGGCACATTACAACATCCCTATCTCAGTGACAGATTCTGGAAAACCACCTCTGACTAACAATACAGAACTGAAATTGCAAGTGTGCTCCTGCAAGAAATCCAAAATGGACTGCAGCGCGACCGATGCCCTTCACATCAGCATGACCCTCATCCTTCTTTCACTCGGCAGTTTATTTTGTAAGTCTTTCCCCGAACTGTAATGCAGCGTTATTTAGCAGCTCATTCATGCACTTCATAACAAAACCTACCAAGGGAGAAGTTAAATTCATACGTTGATCCCACAGTGCAATAATTAATTTCCTCTCTCTTTCTTTTCCCTGAGGAAGTAGCTATATGAGAGAGGGAGGCCTTATGCAGATAAGTGTGTGTCTATATATTTATTTATATATATGTGCATATAAAGCCTCCCCTACCTATATTTATATAGTCAAAAAAAAACGGCAACAAAGGCCTGGTTGTCAAATTAGGAGGCAATTGCAAAAAGAAGCAATAATTTGAAGATGAATCAAGGGGAATTAAAGCTAGCATATGATAAATGAAGAAGTACCAGCTGTAGTAGCAGATTTGTGAGATGTTTCCTTTCATCTCCCCTCACTTCAATTCAGAAACAGAATCAGGAGATTAAAGGTGTTCTTGCAACAATGGCTGTTTTGGGTCACCATGAAAATCAGTGCTGCCTGCTTCAGTCTGTTCCTCTGTGTAAAGCTTGCAAGCAACTGGAACATACAGGATGTGCTCAAGATCCTGAGCCTAGAGACACCCAAAATTCATAAACAGAATTGCAAGTGTGGGTGGGGTGGAGAGAGAGCTGATACACAGGGGAAACTTCTGCTGCATCTGAGAAAATTTTGTGAAAGAGCTTTAGAAAAAACGTAATTTGAATGGGAAGGGGTTTAAAAAAAAAGAAAAAGAAAAAAGAAATAAATCTGAAGAAGAACAGTGATTCAGACCCGTAAATCAGCCCCTGGCTTGCCCTGTGGCAGTTTTCACCAAAGTTTTGTTACACTATTACTCTGAGTTTTTTTATCTGTAAGAAAAGAAATAGCTTTACCCTATAACTATGCTAGTAAATCTGTTATTCAAGGGTTATTACCATCATCTAATGTTAGTAAAATACACTTTATGGTAAATTAATACTTGCGCCATGGTCAAAGATGTTACTTTCTTGATAAGATAGAATGTATCATGAGGCAGAGAAAGTCAAAAAAAAGAGTTTACACTTCTGAGGTTTGTTGTATACTTGATTACACATCTTGTCAGTTCTTTTTTCCTTATAGCATATTACTTTTATCCCAAAAGGTTAGCATGAAGGTCATTGTGAGAGAATTAGAAATAGGCTAATGTTTGTGATGCTCTTTGAAGATGAAAAGGACTATATAAATGTTAAGTGCAAATTCCCATTCTTTGTTCCAGTCGGTGACGTCTGAAGTGTCTCCTTTGGCTTTGCTTCAGTTATTCTGGGTTTAGCCTGCTGGAACCAAAAGCACAATTCGGCTGATAGAAATAAAATGTTAGAAATACTTGGCAGTACATGATGCTATCAGACTGGTGATATAAATAAGCAGCTCATTGATTTAAATATATTCTCGCTACCACTTCATAAATGCTGCTGATGCTATACAAGGTGTGACTTTTGCCATGAGGATGATGTTCATCTGGCATGATTATCATTTGAACTTTGTTTACCTTAATGCATCTTCTCAGAATACAATGAGGCCAAGTATTTTGCTTTTGCAAGTATCCATATTGCTGTTTCTTGTCCCCAGAGAAGTCCTATCATTTTCCTTGTGTGGTATTAAGAAGTAGATCTAGTGTCTGGAACACTGTCCTTGCCACTTGCAGATCTTCCCAGCTAATCTGGGGACAGAATAGGGACCTGTGGCAGTGGGAAGGGTGCAGACGGACACAGGGAAAGGAAGAGCTTCCTTGCTGGACTGAGACAGCTGTGAGTGAGAACATGAATTGAACAGGTAGGCTGCAGCATGCAGAGATTTAATCCTCAGCACAGGACCACAAACAGGTTTGGGGCAAAATTTGCCACTACTCAGTTGTGTTACTGATCCAACTAGTTCCACACAAGGAGGCTGGTATCCCATGGGCCAGCAAAAATGTTTATTCTTGCTTATGCCAAGGCAGCTAGCATAACAACTTCCACAATCCTTTCCCTAGGGTTGTCCCTCCCTATATGAGACGTAAAAGAATGAGACTAGGAGCCAGTTAAATTAATGTGGTTCTCTATTTGAACTTCTCTAAAATGTGCTGATATCATTGCATTCCCCGTTCTTTTTCACACATAGTTCTTTTATATCTGCGATTAGTTCCATCACAATGTTTTGTGTAGTCCAAATATTTATCAGAGTAATCAAAGATTACGATGCCATAAAAACAAAGAGAACTTTAGTGCTTATTG
The DNA here is from genome assembly GCF_003342845.1 of Nothoprocta perdicaria. NCBI lineage: Eukaryota > Metazoa > Chordata > Aves > Tinamiformes > Tinamidae > Nothoprocta > Nothoprocta perdicaria. The sequence goes on from NW_020455533.1 coordinate 3,150,996, forward strand.
AACAGATGAAATATCCCATTTCTAGTGGCAAGTTATGGGTTTAATTTTTGCAAAAGCCCTTACGTGGCTCACTTTGCTCCCAGTGTTTATGTTTTACGAGGCTCTTATTCCTAGGAGGTAAATCCTTCAGTCAAATGAACTTTGCTTCTCATGCCAAAGGATTTCTTTTTGTATTTGACATCTGGCACGAGGATAGATGGCCCTGTGAAAGAGCCGTTCATGATAAAAATGCCCTGCATGAATCTCCTCTCCATACACAACATCATGGCATTATCATTTAAATGGTGCAATTATTATCCATACTTAGAGTGCATACGTCTTTTGTAAGTCCTGGAAGAAGTCATATGTGGCAGATTTCTGAAGTGGCTGAGCATGGACGTGGAGAGCCTGGTTAACACTGTAATGCATGCAAAAAGCAGCAGTTTCGCCTATTCTGTAGCTGCCCTGCTGTGTTCAGTATATTGAGTGAGAATGGATAGAGAGCACAGCGTTGCCCAGAAGCCCTTGGAAAGGTAGATGTACTTGGAACAAGAAAAATCTGTGATTCATGTCTGCCAGAATTAGCAAATGCAAGCTGCCAAGCTCTGTGGGCCCACTGCTGTTGTTGTTCCATGGCAAAGCAATAAGGTGTTTGGTGGAATTAAAAGGTGGCAAAATAATGAGATGATTTTTTTTTAAAAAAGCATGTTTTTGTAATTCATATGTAGCCTCATAAACTTATTATCACTGAGAATTCCTGAAGTCAAGCTGGGAAGGTGCTTGGTGCACAGCAACAGGACTGTCCAAAGTTATAATAGTGTGTGCTAGCAAAATTTGGAAGGAATATTCAGTCTTATCTGTCATTAATGGAGATAGCTTGTCACTGTCACAGTTAAGGATAAGACCTGCTGCAGTGGCAGATTGTCCTCTCCCAGCTTTTTCTCTCCATGCCTGGAGACAAGATAGGATCAAATTGTTCAAATTTTGTTTAGACATCAGAAAACAGATTTAGGTTTCTGGTCACAGAGAAGAACTGCAGGTATCTGTTACTAAGAAAAAGGGGGAGAAATCAGGAGCACCGACTTGACTAAAACACCTTCATTCAGAATGAGCACAACCAAAGTATAGGGCTCACGGACAGTAGATTTATTAGCAAGGTCCTTTATATTGCAAGTCTTCCAGAGATTTTTAGTAAGAGAATAGCTATGAAATTCCATAATGACTTGACACAGAGAGAGAAAATTGGCCTTTAATTGCACCCTACAAACTGTCAGATGGTGTTGCATTTAGATATTGAATTAACAGAATGACAAATATAGCTGTCCTTGCAAATTTTGCTCAAGCCATCAATTTTGCAATAAATCACTATAAATATATGTTTTACAAACATTTAGCAGCAATCTCTTTTCAAGCTGTATTGGCTTGGCAGAGCTGGTTTTTATCCCTCGACAGTGACGTGGTCAATTGAGCAGCCATGAAGAACTCCATCACAGAGTGGACCAAATCTAGAGCTGTGCTACAAAGGACTTGTAGGACGTGAGTTACAGACTAGTGGCTGGGAAACGTTTGAGAGTCTTCCAGACTTTTCAGGTTGTTTCCTAATAAGTCAAAGAAATATCAAGAGAAAAACAAATTGTTGATATTGTTGTAATGAAGTCAACAACAAAAACTGCCCCAGCCCTATGGGAGACTGTGCAAGAACTCTTTTAGCTGGCAGGACTAGGTTTTACATCAATTAAAAAATATGCATAGCGTTGTTTAAAGGAGTATTTGAATTTTCAGCCTTGGAGTTTTTACAATAATTGTTTCAATTATATAATCACAGCATAATTGCATTTCATATTTCCTTTACATTCTATCAACATGAAAGTCTTAAGTCTCAAATGTATCGAAGCAAGGGACTAAAATGAGAGCTAAAGGCATATTAGTCTTGTCCTGAACAAGTAAAATTCAGAGTGATCCCATAGGTCACTCACCTTAGCAATAATATTTTATTTAAATAGTCTTATAAGCAAAAGACGAAGCTTTAAACACATCACGTTGAAGAAGGAATCTCCAGGGTTGATAGAATATTTTATTTTCGTTGCAAATTACATTTTGGGTATTCATAAAGGATAGCATTGATTAATTAACATCTATCTGTATATACATTTATCTTTTATAGCTTGTTTCAGCTTTCAACCTTTTTAGCTTGTTTCAGCATATTTTTAAGCTTCTAATGCAATCTTCTACTCTGCAGAAGAATGCCATTTAATAAAATTGTATTTTTGATCTTAATTAACAAGACATATTCCACATTTCTAAAAAGTAAACTGTCTCCTAATTTGGCCAATATTTTAAAAATTACCACGCTGATAATAGTCTTGCTGTAAAAGTTAGATCTATCCTAATTTAAGTTCATACTTTGATAGTTCCCTACTCTGTAAAGAGGTGCCCACACTACATGAAAGCACCTCAGTATTTCTTTGTAAAATATGCAGATTGATATTCAGATTGACTCAAACCTTACAGATTTCTCCTCTTCCATGGCTTCTGAGCCTATTACTTTCCTGTCATTTTTTACTCTTGCTTAATAACAGTCTTTTTTTTTTTTTTTTTTTTTTTTTGTGGTGGTTAAAAAACTGTAATTTAGGTATTTCAAATGGGCATTAGTATATAATTATGTTCATGTTCCACTTATTCAAGATTGATAGTAAACAAAGCTGTACTACTGTGGAAGATGAGATTTGACTGCTTAAGCAATTATATGTTGCTTTATAAGGATGGCTAACTTGCTTTTGATGCATTTTAATTTCAACACACACACAAAAAAAAAATTGGGAGACTTGCTTAGTCGTACTATTTCAAATGAATATACTTATTCATTTCAGTTGCTGACTGTTTTCAACCGTTCAGTTGACTTTATCAGATTACACCAAGAGAAAATACTTTCAGATTTCAGACTGGCACTGCTAATAGTTTTGTTTCAGAAGATCTGGGAAAGAAGGGAAGCTTTTTTTTTTTTTTTTTTTTTTTTTTTTTTTTTTTTTTTTTTTTTTTTTTTTTTTTTTTTTTTTTTTTTTGTGTCCATTCAATCAAACTTAGGTCATATTGCTATGGGAAAATGCTCAGCTATAATTAATACCATTTAAGTAAAGAAGATCTGGAACATCTTAGCTGTTTTATTCTAGAAATTACCTGAGAGTCTTCAAGGCCAGCCTTGGTCAAAGGCACAACAAGTGCCAGATCTCAGCTCCTGGAGTTAAATATGGACATGGATGCTTAAGTGCTTACTGGAGCTTTGGGTAGAATTGTAAGACATTCATTTCACACGTACAGTACTAATGCATACTGTATTTTTCCTGTCATTAAGAACCTTGACAGCATGTGCTAACATAAATGGGAAACAAATTATATACGATAAGCTGAGAATTTCCAGAATAAGCTCATTTACCCTTCTCTTCTTTGTAAAAATTTCTACAATGTTATTACTGCTCAGTGACATCACTAATTTGCTGTAGCCACAGGCATACCTACTGCTATTTATGCTGCTAAAAATGGGTTTCTTAATTGCAAGAGAAAGCACATGTGGTATCAGTCTGAGGACAGCTGCTTCAGCCTTTCTAGTTCGGTGAGATTTCTGGGTGAAAGAATTCCAGTCTCTTTGGAGAAGACAATATGAGGTTAGTCAAAATAAGCGATTTGAAAAATTTTGGCACTTGCAGCAAAGCATTAGACAGGTCTTTGGATCGCTGAAGAGGTCACAGAAGAACACAGCTATTAAATGATTACTGTACACGGGTGTACAGAGTATCATAATTTACAGATATAGAGGCAAAACGCTGTAAGACTTCTGGTGTTGAAAACTGCCCGTGACAATTCAGCCAAGGATGTGCATGAAAGCCCTTTATGTTTTTGTAAGTAAGTTCTACATTAAGACTACACGGATCACTTTGTACATAATTAATGGAAAGGAAAGAAATACCTGAATGTTGATTAACTGCCTAATCAGAAGCATGGGTCTCATCTCTTCTGCCTTTTACCCATTACCCCTTTAACATTAGTGAGGTTTCAGTAGAGTCCATGATGTAATGTAAATTTTTAATTAGGCAAAGATTAATGTAATATTTCTGATGAGAGGGTAATGGGAGGAAATCTGAAGGAAATGGAGCATTCATGAGTAGAGCTCGAAACTCCAGCTGTGTTAACTCTCTTCCTCTGTGTTAAATGAGAATTAGAGGAGACGTGCGTCTCGGATAAACCTCATTCCTGTACAGAAGGTCAGCATGAAACTTAAATGCCTTTAATTTTCATGAGATTTTAACTGCAGTTTAAGTGGCATGGTCTTAAGAATGGGGAAGAGTTTGGCCTCGTAAAGAACACATCTTTCAAAGGCTGGTTAAGAAATTTCTTTGAATTACTGCATTCGGTCTTGTTTCCTTAGACCAAACAGGCTGTTCAGCCACAAAAATGCAAATATGTTCAGATAAAGCTAAGGCTGCTGAAGCTGCAACAGGGAAGCTGTAATTCCTTGAGGTGCCAAAGCACTTTGTGACATCAGTAGAAGTGTTACTGCTTGCAAATAAGATGGCTTGCTAGCTGACTAGATGGGTTCTGATGAAAGATGAGCGCTCAGTAACCTGAACCACAGTGAATGAGGTCACATACTAAAAGATTTTTTTTTTTTTAATGCAGTATTATGAAATCTTGGTCTTAACAAATTATGTATATTTTTTTCTCCATGTTCTTCTATAGTATGGCTCAGCATAAGGAATAAACATTAAATTAGCCCACTGTGCAACAGAAGGTGGCTCTAGTCTTTGAAGTCAATAGTGTAGAGGCTTACATGGTCTATTAGATGGTTTACTCCTTTTCCAGAGCAATTTGGTGTCCAAAACCCAAAGGCTAGTTAAGCTCCCCGCTTCAGAGTTGGCCAATTACTTCCACTGAACTAACAAATCTTAATATTTAGTTTACTTGGGAAAGGCAAGGTGCAGGGCTAGTATATTTATTATGTGTCAATGCAATGTAAAATATACAAGCTTTTCTTCAGGTCTGCCAGATAAATCAACATATGTTGCCTTTTATTTACAAGCTGTAGGTGAACCAGTCACTACTGCCCAAATTTGTGTGATATTTATAAATTTTGTGTTGACAGTTTCCTCTGGTGAATGTTCAGCCTATGGATTATATAGCAATTCAGTGCTACAGCTCCTGTTCATTCATCATATACAATTGGCTGTCCTTAGCAAGGGGACCTCCAGGGATTTCCAGCAGATTTGGAGCAGCGTTGCTGATTCAAAAACCAGCATTATTTCCTCCAAGTGAGGCTTAAGCAAATACCACTTAGTGGTACTAAGTCTTACTGCTACCTGGAAATGCTGTTTTTCCAATGGTCTGTGAGGCCAAAGTCCTGACCTTCCACTTTTCGTTGTTCTGGGAAATCAAATTACTCATGAGAGATTTTAGCCTTACCTGGAATTCCCAATCCAAACGCTTAGAGGTTTTGGCATGAACCGCACAAAGTTCTTGTATATATGTCTGGATCCTAATTCTGTAGCCAAGTCTTCGCTTTAAATAGCATGATAAATTCCTCAGGTCAAGCAGTTCTAGACTGGATCTTATTTGGAAGTGGTGTGTCTCACTATGCAGCATCATTCATTTTGGGAGACTGTCTCTTTTTCTAATTAAAAGCTGTTTTTGTTTCAGTGGGTAAAAGGTTACCCTTGCTCTGTTCCTACCCTTTCTAAGCCATTGCATTTTTGCTTACCGAAGCAAGCAGGGTGACCCATTGACTGCAGTTATTGAGTGCATTCAGGTTGAGGCAAAGTCCTTGTACATATTAGTGATGGCATCATGAACTACAAACTTAAGCTCATAAAACTAAACAAAACATTGCTGTTTACTCAGCTAATGAATAAGCCCATTTATCAGCCCCTCTGTGGATTCCTGGGCTTGCTTAGATTTGGTTACTTACCTTCATTAGCAGAATTGAGGTCGTGCTGTAGGTGAAGGACAGGCTGTTGTGCACTGTCCCAGTGCCAGCCTCACTCTATAGACCATCAGGATAGTTGGAAGAAGTTAACGTGGAAATGAACTCAAATAATACCAAAATAACAACAAAAATCTTTAATTATATTTATTATATAATGTTGTTTATGTTATAGTTACAAATAATATAATAAACTACTAAATATAAATTGTATTTATATTAAACGCTGTCCTTTTGGTGCCCCAGTGCTGTAAGGTCATGACTTGTACTGGTCTGCCCAGGATCCAACCCACATGAGTAAAAATGGGTAAAAACCTTCAAAGGGTAGCACCTTCCCTTAAAAAAAAAAAAAAAAAATGGAAAGGGAGGAGTTAGATGACAAAGGTAAGTGATGCTTCCTGGAGATATCTGTCTTCCCAAATAATTGCTCCTCAAGCTAGAAAATTCATATTGAGTTACTGAGAAATGTGCATTTTCTTGGAGACAAGATGCTGTCATGTGCGTAGCAATAATCACACGCGTTTCCCATCACTTAGGTCTGTAAGAACTCGTGACATTTGAAGCCGTCCTACTGCGTTGCCGTGGCAACGGGGGAAAAAAACAAACAAAAAAGAAAACGTCAGAGTGGAAGATGGCAGTTTACAGTTACTGTTCTTCACTACTAGGCCTCAGTTGCTCCAGATCCGGTTTAATTTGCCACCTCACTTAATTTGCCCGACTACCCATCAGCGTTTGACAGCCTCTACCCTTACTCCGATTGATTAATGGATTTCTCTCGCACGATGCAAGGTTTACGTGAGTTTTCACTGAATGTTAAAGACCACGCCATCCAGACCTGATCTTGGCGGAGCAAGAACCAGAATGACTCCATTTTTCTTTTCTATCTGTCGACTTGTTGCTATTCAACTGTCCAGAAAATATTTTGTCTGTGGGTTAGTATTTGTATATGTATGAGTGTATGTATATATATATATATATTTATAGAGAGAGAAAAGTTATATGGCAGGTTTAGCTTTTCGAAAATGTTAATCTGGAGGATGGTGAGGGCCAGAGCAGAGCAACATGGCCCTGGGTGACCTGCAGCACTTGTAGCACCCATGAAATCTGGTGCCCACCGTGCTCCTGCCCATAGGCATGTGCTGGGACAACTGGCCAAGGCAGAGCATCAGTAAAGACATCGCTCCGGAGCATCATCATCATCACACTCTTGGCCTCTGCACAGCTGGCATCACACTCCTAAGTGTGAGGAGGAAACCAGATGCCCTATTATATAAATATATTCACACACATTTTATATATATATATAGTTTGGTTTGAATATATATATATATATATACACATATATATAAAATACATACATACACATGTACACACAGTTTCCAGTTAGGAGTAACAAGAGCATTTCCTTGTGTGTGTAAAGTTACCACACCTCTTTTTGCAGACATGGGGGAAACGAAGGGTGTTCGTTACATATGAGTATGGATCCTTTTTTAATTCTGTGAGCATGTAAGGTAAAGAAAACCTTCCAGCCGTGTCAAGGTGACCATATTGTTAATAAATTGTAAATGATCCATCGACGCTCACACCAAATTTTTATAAAATTAACACAAAAAAAGTATACTAGTGACAGACTGTGGCTTTTATTAGAGCTTGCCAGTAACTAGGGTAAGTGTCTTAGAATATTTTAATAAAGTTGCTTATTTAAAGTTGAAACAAGAACGCTTCCTTATGCAATAGAACTTTGCAGCTGAATTCTTTAGTTAGCATTTTTACAGTACTTATGAGTCATACTGTATGTTGTCTTTATTACAGTGAGATTATGAGCATATCTTCCACATCACATATATGTTTCAATAGTAGAGCTTTTTGGAAGCATTAAAAAAAAAAAAAAACCAAACATACATTTAGTTTTCCATAACACTACACTAGATATTAAATGTGTGTTGGTGGTTAAAAATTGCTGTACAATAGCTTTTCTCTGAATTCTTGTATTGTACCAAATATGACAGCAGGTTTTTTTTTTTTTTTTTTTTTTTTTAAAAAAAAAATAACAACAACCATGGTGAAGAGGGAAAATGAATATTTGTGGAGAAGTTTCCTGTAGTGTACAGGCATGTGAGCAGGAAGTGCCTGATTTCAAACATTAACATGGGCATGCTTCAAGTTCCCTTGTTCTGCCTCATGCCTTGCAATAGTCACATACTGGTGCTTTATCATCAACAACCATGTGTTTTTTTAAAAAAAAAAAAATTACAGTTTCCATGCAAAGTTTGCAAAAGTGAAAATCAACAAAGACTTAACAACATAAACATTTAATGAATGCATCCAAGTGCACCCAAAGATGAATTGCACCTATGCTCTATCTTGAATAAAAGAAATGACAACATCCTCGTACATAAATCATCTATTTGCTTTTTTCCTCTACCCAGACAATCTCTGGAAAGACACCATGGATGTGAGTCCAATTTGCATCAAGTTTAAAAAATATATAACCTTTTTGTAGTTTAAAACAAAAAGGCTCACATTAGGGCGGGCTCACTCCAAGGACATCTACAATTGGGAGAAAGATAAATTTGCTGTACCTGGAACCGGGAGCCGCACTGAGTGCTGAAGGGCTAGCATCCTCCCCAAGCACGCCCAAGACAGATTGTTCTTCATTGTAGAGAGGTCACTATTATGGTTGAAACTGAATCAAGATGCATCAAAGCCTTCATTCACCTTTATCACCTTATTTCCACACCCAAATTAAATCCTCCCAGCTCTTATTACAGCTCTCTAGCTTCACACCAAGCTATCACAGATTGCATAAGCACCCATGAGAAAATGAAGCTGGCATGCTTGTATTTCTCCCTCTTTGTCTGCAAGAATTGAACCTATGGAACCCCTTCCAACAAGTGTTCATGCCCTGTCCCATAACACTGTACATGGAAGGAGACACATAAGAACCTGAGTTTTCTTACCTGGAGAAGAGCAGAGGCTCAGGATGATGCCCATCTGAAAGAAAGGCGCTACAATAATTCATTGGTCTTTCATGATATCCTGACAAAACAGAGAGGATTGCAGTCATCTTTTTTTTAATAGTTGATTATGTTTTATCTTTGCTCAGCTATAGCTTGCTGTTTTTATAACATAGCACATATTTCTCCCTAGCTGTTTGGGGCACTACAGCATTTATTTCCATCTATGCTTGTAGGCCAATGAGGTCTACATTCTGAAAGTCAGGTTTTTGATTTTTAATTTTGTAATGTGTGCAAAACTTTTTACAAAAGCATTTCATTTGAAAACAGTATCTGCTCTTAAAGTGCAAACTGGTTATAACGATCAAGTTAGTTAGTAACTAAGAGGAGTTTTATTAGCAAAGTAAAGGTGTCACTGGTGGTGTACTTGCTAATCCAACCCCTGTCCATACACCTCATGTGCATGCTTGCAATATGCCTATGTGCATTTATTAATGTACAGTTAGTTCAGTAACTGTAGGTCAGAGGATTAAAACAAAGGGAAACCAGCCAAATTCCCTAGCAGGTAGCAAGGAAAATTAGGTAATGGTGAAACACTGGCTAATACACTTGCTGTGTCCCGTCCTCATCTCATTTACACTGGTATGAATCAAAGAACAACTGCATTACTAAAGTTGTTTGAAATTCAGTCATATTTAGATTTTTTTTTCCACTTAAACCTCCCACATACTGTTTTTGCTAGTCTACACTGAACAGTAAAGCAGCAACATTTGTCACAAGATGATGGTTGAGTACTTATTTATATATATATTACTGAAAGTCTGTCTTTTGTGGCATACGGAGGAAACTACCACCTAGATGTTGCCCACAGATAACTCACTCCCTTCACTGCCCCCTTTATCATGTCTCTAAGATACCCAGTACAATTCTGTTTAACCTTTACTTTAAATGGCTGTGGCCTCTAGACAAATAATTCTTCCTAGTCTCTTGAATAGTCATTTAAGTTAAGGATAACTATAATACAAACCTCCTCTATTAAATTATGGACTTATCATCAGTTCATAGGGATCTAGCTTAGACGTTTTATCATTATGAAGGGAAAGAAATATGTTATAGTTCAACTTACATCATTGGTTCTTCTTTTGCATGACTTCCTTTCAGAAATATTGAGAAAAAGACCATTTTCTTCGCAATTGCTGCCACTTAGCAGCTTGAGACAGAGCAGAAGTTTGTACCCAAGACATTTCACATCACTGCTGGTCTAAAGGTCAAGTTTATTTCTAAGTGGGTTTAATAATGCCTCATTTCAAAGGAAAAAAATACACACACACACATGTTAAGTGGTATTAAAAAAGAATCACATCAACTTATGACTACCACGTATATGGCAAAAAAGATCTTCTCTTCCCCTTATTGTAGCTCTAGAAACTCAGTTCTCTGAAGGAGACACTGTCCAGAGGTGACCAAAAAAAGTCATAGTTTTTCTAATAATTCTGTGGTCTGTAATTTTCAGAGTTAACATACAAAGTACTTCAGTAGCGATTGTTATAGTGGTTGATTCATTTAAAGTCAGTATAGCTATCTAGTTTACTGTGTAAAACACAGCCCATTGCCTACACTGTTTTATCTAACCAAGCGTCAAGGTATGCTAGTTGATTTATGATTGTCCAAATCACTCATACATTCTCAATGAAAAGTTACTACTTGCACAATTGCTATGTGTGTGTATATATGTAGATATATAGAGATATACACATACATATATAAATATATATATATAAACTATATGCAGATGGAGGGAGACTAATGCAACATGAAGACTTGGAATAAGCAGTTTAATTCCATGAATTATGACGAGCTAGGAAAAGCCACAAGTTCTGTATGCCCAATCAATCCGATAATCAAAAAAATTATTTTAAATCTTATTCCAATTCTTATGTTGTATTTATGCTACCTTTAGCTGTCCCCTCTTAACACAATTTATATCATTTGAAGATATGCATACTTGTTTACTGATTCAGTTTTAGCTGTCATCAGTAGGAGAAGGGGAAAAGGGTAGAGCTGGAGTTCTGCATCACTGCATTTTCAGCAGGTCAGCCATTTGGGAAAGTTTTTAATCCATCCCCAAAAGTTACGCTAGCCCTCAGCATCAATATCTAACTGTATTTTATCATCTGAGGTCAAACGAGAGTAGGCTAAAGACGGGGGTTGTGAATGGTCCCCATGCACTCGACGTGGGGCTGCAGCAAGCCGGCGCCTCAGCGGGACCAGGACGGTGCAATCAGTGCACACAACTGTTTTGGTGCTGCCATGTCAACCAGAAGCCTCCTACGAGATTATGTTTGCCCCATAATGAACACTGTAAGTTATCACCAAGGTTTTTTTTTTTTTTTTTTTTTTTTTTTTTATGTTCAAACAAGTATGAAAATACTTTGTTTGATTTTTAAAGATACTTAATTCAGCTACCTTTCCAGTTAATCGTTCCTTTGGGCCCTAGTTGCTGAATTGCTTGCTGTTTCTGAGGTGTAAATAGACGTTTTGATTTATGATGTGGTTGAAAAGAAACTTGTAATTTATTTGTGAAATGCTCAAATAAAGGATGTACGGGCTTTTACCTGTTGTCTGGGTGTAGACCTTCCCAAGACAATTCAGCAGGACTCCGAAATGACCTCGAGCCTCTTGAAGGGCTGGAATAGCTTCATGTGAATGCAAGAACACCTCCCACCTTGAGCTAGGTAAAAGAGAGAAAATGTGCCTTCATCATCCTCATGCCATGGATAAAGGGCAAGAATCAGGAGGGTACAGAGGCAAATAACACTTGACTGTATGTGAAAGCAGTAGCAGATTATTTGGCATCTGTTCAAGTAACAGCAGCGATTTACTTTCGAAAGTCCCACGCTCATTACCAAGACTTGTGTTCAGCCAAATCCAGGTCAACACTCCCTACCCTGGCTTGTTCACAAAGGCTTTAATGGATTTTTTTGTTGTGCTTCCCTTCTGCTTCACCTGCTCACCTTCCCCACCCACCACCATCAGCAAAGCTTAAATAGAAGAGACGTCCACAAGAAAAAAAACAAGTCCCTGTGCACAACGAGGATGGATGATGGTCAATCAGCAAGGCCCATCTCGGGAAGCTATGGGTCCGCCTTCCTGCTCTTGTGTATTGTCACCCTTGCAGTGGCTGATTACGATGGCTTTTAAGAGCACGGACTGCTGTAAGCTGCAGGCTGCGACTGGTTGCCCTTATTCCTAAATTCTTACACCAGAATTCAGAGTGCAGACTCTGCTCCCAGGGCACCGCTGCCCAGCATGTCACCATCCCGGCATCCCCGCTTGCCGCTGTGTTTTCTTGGGGTGTTTTAGTGCTGCCAGACAGCGGAGCAGGACCAAGTGGGTGCCACGCACGGTGAGCAGGCGCCTGGGAAGCAGCAGCATCCCTGCCGCGCCGGGGGAATCGCTCTGCGCCACAGCCTCGGTGCGCGGCGCGCGTGCTGCAGCGCGAGGCCAGTGTGGTTTTACATCTTCTAGGCCGTTATCTCAAGTGACAGGCCCGTGCACACGGCATAGCCTTGGAAAAGGAGCTGGGGAGGGAGGGCAGTGCCATAAGGAAGCACTTGAGCGCAGTCCCGAGCAACTTGCTTTCCAAGACTCACCTTCCTAGGCTTGGACTTTGCAGCCTGTGCCTGCACTTTAGCAGACTTTGAATCTCGGGGGGGGGGGGCGCTTTTCATGCAGTCTGTAATAAGAAGAGGATGAAACAGCAGATGCGGAACCAGCGGTGTGATTGAGCAAAAGGTCATTACCCAAAAGCAGCAGCAAAAAGGCTCACATCCTCTGCTCTTGGTTGAGATCATTGTCCTAAACTGGCGCTGCACATTGTGTCTTAAAAGAGGTGTTCGAAGCAGTACAAAGTTAAATCACAAGCAAGGAAATGTTAACAGGAAAAGAAAAAAAAAAAAACCTGCAGTTTTCCATCCTGCGGAAGTTTTTACCTTGCCCTTCCAACCTTTTGGCATCTCATGTAAGGCCACCCCTCCTGCTGCCGCCACGCAGCTCCACGCCGCTCAATCCCCCTCTCAATAATTAACCAGAACAGCCCCTTCTGGCCCCAGGGCCAGGTCCCACCTGCAGAGACTAAGCGAGGGTCACAGTGCCGCTGCAGAGCGCGGGGATGCGCTGCCCAACGGGGCTGTCCCGGCCCCCGCAGCAGTACACACCAGCACGTCTTATAATTTATACCTCAAATCTATAACTTATTGTTTCCAACTGTACTTGTGGGACACGCAGCATCACCGACGGGCCTGGCCACTGCTTTCAATGACTAACCTAGCACCAGAAGAGCAAAAGCATCTGCAGTGCTTGGTTACTGCGAGGCATGCTGGAAATTCAGCCTGCAAAGCTGCAGCTGGACCTTTAGAAATAATAAAGTGCTGTGAACAACACTCTGCAATACAGGTGCAATGCTAAATCGATTTAGAGTAGGGCATGTTCACCAGAAGCTTTTCTTAATACTTTTTTTTTTAAAACATCCTCCTGGTGTTGGCTTTCCAAAGTGAGCACATATATAGCATTAGCAGAAGGCTAATGAACCATAAGTAGATGGTGCATGCACACAGCTGGACTAAATCGTTATGCCACTAATTACTTTTTTTTTTTTTTTTTTTTGGACCTTTTGGCTTGTCTAAATATGGCCATTGCTGTTTACACGTGTTATCTCACTTACACCAGCAGCCACCTGGGAACAAATTTCATATGGGGCCAGTGCCCCCACCACAGGAAGATCACAAAGCCAGCCCAGCCCTGGGAACCACAGCAAGTCAAACACGGCCCTTCCGCACACAAATAAATAAAGAAACCAGCACATCAACCCAGCGTCGGTCTTTGTGCTATTTGATCAGCTGCAGAAGAGCAACAGTGCACCAAGACACCTTCCAAGTACCCATAAAATACATAAAATAGGGATGGTGACCTGCCTTGGGACTATGGTATGTATAATCGTGGCACCTACCAGAGGACTTAGCTCTGGGCGGCATTTGAACACTCATTTTCCAACAGCATCATGGAAATGTCAGGACCTGGAGCATGCTGGATATTTTTCTCACCTTGGAGTGATGCAATGATCCAATAAATGTAAACCAATTCTTTTGTTTAATGCTCATGTGAGCTTTTATATACCAGACTGTTTCCTGTATCTCTAAGCTACCATCATCCTTTATACTAAAGCAAAACAGCAAAACCTCCAGAAAAAGAGGTGCCCTGATTCAACACGTATTCAGCTTTTCACAGTGGACTGCAGAAAAGAAAAGCCCAAGCTCAGCAATACTTGATTCGTAAGGATCGTGATGGATAGAGCAGAGGGAACACAGCAGAAACAATACAACAGTAAACAGAAACAACAATCACATACACACAAACCCAGGTGACAGTGCTTCACTCCGCACACAAAACAGAATTCAATTTGGTGTTATAGTGAGTACTCATTAAAAACTCAGTTCATTGGGAAAAAAAAAATAGCACTATGCAATTAAACTATTCTACACACTAATTAATATGGGAATTGGAGTGAATCAAAGATCTTCAGAGGGAGGGAAGTGGGGACTGTAGGCAGTGTGGTGACCAGGCAATCATCTGCATTAGCCCAGCAGGTGACTTTTTTTTTTTTTTTCTTGTTGCTTTAGGGTTTTGCTGAGGTTCTATTTTTTTAATTATTATTTTTAGTTTTATAGGAAACCCAAACAGAAAAAAAATAGATTTTTAATGTGATTTTGCATGAAATCTAGAAAAATAGTCTGAAAAAAGAGATTAGACCTAGATATTACTCAACCCCATAAGACAGTTGGGGCTTTCACTTTGTTTCTGAAAAGCCCCACTCTCAGCTCACTGCTTCTTTCATTTATAAATATAAATGTGAAGCAATCCAACACCAGAAACACTACCAGGTGCAAACTAGACATCTAGGAAATGCACTTTGCTGCCACTGTGGGAGTTGAGGTGTAAGAGGGATGCCAAATCCCCAAGGATATTCAATCCAAAGACCAGGATGGCCTCTTTTTTTTTTTTTTCCCTTTTTTTTTAATTACCACTCCATCTGAAATCTAACCTGTTCTGGAGGGTCCTGAATCAAGACTGCGACCATCCACCACTCATTTTGCAACCACACCACACAAACTGCTAAGGAACAGAAGACCTTATTCCAAACAAAAATTTGTTAAAAATAGTTGTTTACACTCAAATGCAAGAGGAGTTTGATATTCAAAGCCAAACTCCGCTTTGAGAGCATCTGGGTGTTCACAAACCATTTTCCTAAAACTCTAGCCCCTGCCATATACCTGGGTGACAATTTCCTGAGCCATCCTAGTTTTAAACTCCAATTTCTGCCCTTTGGTACTAGCCTTTCTTTATACGATAGCACCATAGAGTTCAATATGCCACTCACATGCAAAGCAAAGTCTAAGATCTTCTTAGGATCTGATCTTTGACTGACCTCATATTTTTTGGTAGCTCAATTTTCTGACTTTTCATTGCCTTACATCTTGTATGTCATTTATACAATTGGTACAACATAGACCAAAGCACAATGCTGTAAATCAGGATTGGCTTGATTCACTAGTATTTTTATCCTAGATTGTCGAGCTGTAAATTACTTCGCAGCATGACAAACTCCAATCTGAGTGGTAGATCACTGTGTTATATAGCTGGATTATGAATCAAAACTCATTCACGGATGCTCATTCATTTGGGAGAAATGTCGCTGGCCTAACACAATGGGCTTCCTTCAAGCCCACCTTTGTATTTCATTCTCATATTTCCCTGTTAATAAATACATAAAATCCCCCTTGGTTTGTGGCTGTAGGAGATGAAAGAAGTACTTTTTTCCCACGTCAACATTGTGTAGTGCTGATGGAGGCTGGCAACAGCTTAAGCCTGGCTCGGGCATCACTTCTGTTTGCTTTATTAGCATTTTGCTTGGCTCTCCCTGCCAAAGGCTCCTGGACGTTACTGAAACTCTGCAAATTGTGGCAAGTGCTGCAACGTCCAAGTGTGAAATGAACTGCACGGCAGCGCCTGGGATCCTGTTAACAGTGTATTAACAATAACCTCAAGTTCGCGGGAAACAACAGGCACCTGTTCAGTGGGGAACATGTTCTTAAATTGACACTCAATTATCATTGCATATTTTAGCATCGTTTTTGCACCTCAGCTAAGACCTACTGTGGGCCTCGGAAGCCTGTTTACTCATTTAAAAGCAGTCTTACCGAACCAAGACAGCATTAAAATAACAGCACGAAATTAAGAAACAACAAAAAAAAAAAAAACAAAGAAAAGAAAAATAAGGATTTAAGAAAAAACTGTAATTTGTTGCAATTCTGATTTACCTAACAGTAAATTCCCATGTCATAATTTATATCAGCAGAGTGCTTAATCCTAATAATTGTCTACAAGGTATTATAATCACGTAGGAAATTTTTTTCTTTATGAATAAGAAATAATTAATAAAGAACTTAGGCTGAACAAAGGAAATGTTAATGAACGTTCAAAAAAAAAAAAGCTCTTGTAACTCTGAAGTACATTTTACTCTCAGGCACATATACGTCTACTCTGGCCATGTTCCCTGTGTTGGGAACCAGTGCCTCACCTAGGAGTAAATTAGCTCCTATGCTTGATACTAGGTCCTCTATATGACAGATACAAACACAGAACTATGTTTTTATGTGTATGAGAGAAAAATCTGTTATTTTCTTTGCGTGTCAGAGAGACATCTGAACAAAATATTGTTTAATCTCTGCTTACACTTATCTGCACACAGCAGTGAATGTTTGCAGATGCTGCAATTTGTGGAACATGATATGTAATTCTGGCCGACACATACAATAAACCAGGAACAGGGCTAAGGACAGGATTTTCATCTTGTACGAGGTGAAGATATAGGACTTAATGCTTAAGGGATTGCGCTCAGAAGTGCAATTAGTGCCAAAACATAGGTATTTTCCCCTCAATAACAAGCATCGATATGTAATTTGGTACTTGCTAAAAGATATAGAACTTGATTTCTACAGTGGCATATGTAAGACCTAGAGACACACATGCCAATTAATCATACATCTTTCCAGCTACTTCCCTGCTGGATTTGCCTTTCCCTCATCTTCCTGGACATCGCCCAAGTGATGCTCTGATAATTCTTCCCTGCTTTCTCAATAGCGTTTTAGAGTTATATTCTCCTTAAATCTGCATTCAAGCAAGTAACATTGAGTTCAGCACTGGATTTATGAGGGGAAAATTTGTTCCCATTACTGTTAACTACCATTAGTTGTCATTGTTCCTCGCATGCAATAACCTTGCACTATCATCCCCGCCTTGCTGCGGGTCTGGTCTCTTCCCTATGTTATTCATCCTCCATTGACTCCTGTTTCCATCTCGTTTTGGCTTTACATCTTTGATGGACCAGATGATTATTTTTCAGTCCATGATCCAACTTCAGCATAAAGGAAAACATTCTTAAACTCATTCACAATTGCCTTCAGTTCAGGTAGCTTAATCTGCCACTTCTGGGTGGTGTTTGCTAATGACACATCTCATTTTCTTCTTCCCTCTCTTGCCTCCGCAGTTGTACCAGTTTAATGTAATAATGAACAACATGTTTGAGTAAATAGGCAACTTGTGCAAATCTACTAGATATAGTCCCAGCAGGAAAGACACTTAATGGTGGTTAAAGGTGTTACAACTTCTTCATGCACTGCTGAAAAATGAGTATGACTAACACAGCGGTCAGAGCCCCTTGAAAGTGCCTTTCTGGGCAGAACCGTGCAGGTTTCCTGACATAGATTTTGTCTATGCCAGCTCTAATTAAACTTGTCTAATCACATCTCTGACAAGGGCTTCAGGCTGAGCGTACCAGTTCCCTAAGACATTATGTGCTGCAGCTACGTAAGTGTCCTGTAAAACAGCAGGGAGGAGAGGTCTCTGGAGAAAGTTTATATTTTTTATGAGACCATCTGACATAGCAGGAAAACGGGCAAGCTCTTGCATGCACAAACCCTTTGCTAAAGAGCAGTGAAGAATGATTCTAAGGCATGTCCATTTGTTCATCCTCACCTATCTCGGTTGGTCAGATAAACAACTTCTAAGTTGCTTCTGTCTCATATCCTTCTGTCATTGCAACAAATGCTACAACAAAAGAATATCCAATAAAGAAAAGGAGCTATCAGAGAGACTTTTCTCATCTTTCTTTGGATCTGCTCCCAGAAAAACAAACAAAAAAAAAAAATAAAAGAACATTAAACAGCTTCTACTCATATATAGCCTCGGTCCTGGAAATCTTTGCTTTTTCTCTGTAAAACAGTCCAGTTTTGGCTAGCAAAAGCTTTGGCCTCCCCTAATTCCCTCAAATTGGTGCTGCAAGATGCTAGAGGATTAAGTCTAGACGATTAAATTCTCCCAGGGAGAAATAGAAAGGCCGTGTTTTATGTTCTCCCTTTGAGGAACTCTTTCTTTCATGTCTTCAGTAGATACCTGCTACAGTGCTTGGTCTGTAGGCAGGCTCTGAGGACACCTGCAGCTCAGCTCTTGTTCAGCCTTGCTAAGAATAAAAAAAGCTTCCAGGCAGGTGCATTAAAAATTTTTGCCAAAATTTTGCTTTATTCTAGAGTTGGTAGCTGCAGACTATAGCAGCTGAGAGGCATCTTAGTCTTTACTGCAATTTTGGAAGCAGGCACATGATTGCCATGGAGATGCCACGTGGCTTCTGTGCATCTGTACAAAATAAAGTATCTTATATTCTCTATAGAACACTACTTCTAAGTGCAAGCAGCATTGGGTTTGAGGTGCAAAATAAGATTAAAAATAAATATAAAAATATAATACAGAATAAATAAGGCTAAGCTCCTACCTTTTGCCCTCTGTTGTTCATTCCATACTTCTCTGTGTATCTCTCTGAATCCAGAATGTTGATTCTTGTTTATTTGATCCGTTCAAGTGGTGAAACTAGGGGTAAAAGTACAGTAGTTCGTGTGAGAAATACAGGAAGGAGAAACCAAGATGCAAAATAAATTTTACTTTGCAAATTGGCATGCTAATTTAAATTGGGAAAGACGACCATAACCTTATTCTCAAGAGTTCAATAGGGAGCAAGATTGGGCTGCAGGTAGAATTTAATTACCACTAAGCTTTAAATGGTTATTGCTTAAAAGGCTGGTGCCAGAATCAAAGTTGGGCTTCTACTTTCTGCTAAAACACACACAAAAGACTACAGTAATGTCTGCAAAGTGCATACATTTAGCAGCAAAAGGCTTTTGTTGTACATAGTTACTATAATTTAGTCTGTGTCATTACTTGAATGTAGTCATTGTAGTTGTTTCATTGTGGCCTTGACTCTTCTAATTTAAATACCTTTGTTGGAACTTTAATTTGTTGGGAAAAAAAATAGAAAATCGGCAAAATACAGTGTTCTGATCAAACTGATAACAAGCCAGAGCTTTCTGTGTTCTAATCATATTCAGCAGTTGGGTTCTTTTGTTTTAAGTGTAGAAACATAATGAAATAATTCTGTAACATAAAGCTTGATGAAAGTGGCAATTAAAAAGGAATCGATCTGATACATCCTGTTCTTCAAATTACCATGCTCTATATAATGTAAATCTCTATCTCCTTCACTAAAACTTTAGTCTCTCATCTTGATTAGGCAAATACCAAAAACAATAATCATTTTTCACTAAAGTAAGCCTTTAATATGGAGTAGAAAGAGTGCACTATGGATATTATGTTTTCCACAGAAGACTGGCTTTCACATTAGTGTTTGCTATTAGCGTATTTCATGTCATTCCATCATACTGTCTTTCACTCAAACCCTACATTTGCTGGAGCAGATGGAAAGTTAGTTTAAATTAATTGAAAGCATGCTGTGCACAGCTTGTGGTACCAAGAACATGCAGAAAATAGAGGAAGATGCATCAATTTCCTTTCTAAGATACCTATAACTGTGAAAAGAGATCTCAAGAAACCATTAAGATATTGTGCTTTTCACCCCCTCCCAAAACCTATATTACTTTGATTTTAACAAGAGGAGGAGGAGGTAGTGAAATTGGTTGGATACACACCATTTGAAAACCAAATTGTGCCTGCAATGGATCTTAACAGAGTGGCACAAACTAAGCCACTCCTTGACTGTTGTTTTGTATCTAGGGCCAATCTTTGACTCTCAGTAATACTAATGAATTTGAAGGTTATTTACCTTCTTATGTGTTCTGGTTTATACTGATTGCTATATATGGGATCTCAGATTTTCTTCTTTCACCACTAAAAATTCCATTGCCTTCACTGCGCACAGCCAAATACTTTATTAATGTCTGCATTGTTTGCTCACCTGAAGCTGAGATCGGCAAACTTAACCTGCCTTGTCAAGGCGATCAGGGCCTGGCCGCTTTTAGGACAGCTACAGTTAATGCCAGTTTCAAAACTACCACATTATGAATGGTTTAATGAAGAGTGGCTAGACAGAAGGGGAATGATTTGTGTACAAACAAATTATTATTACCTTCAGTGGCTTTCAATTTTGCACTTTACAGCATGGTGCCTACACAACTTACTTTCCTTCTTCTCCCCTACATTTTCCAGATTCTTCATGACCCTCTGAGTCGGCGTTTCTTCCTGCGTTCTTAAAAAGCCTTATCCAAACCTGCATAGGTCTTTCCGCCTATTCCTATTTAATTCACAATCAAATTGTGCTGTGTCCTGCACGCCGACTGCCTTGATTCACGAGCAAGCCCGCCAAAGCTTAATGCAAGATAAAACCCGGCTCTGAGCCCACAACCTCCCCGGAGCCCATGACAGGTGTCTTAGTTCATATTAACAAAGCTCTTTGGCAATTTACAGGATTGCAGAGGTAATCATTGTTTGATTAATAATTTACAGCATCACCAGGATAGAAATGGAAATGGGAGAATGACAACCTCAGTGCAGCCGTAGGCTTGTCAAATATGTAAATCCTGTGCCCTTCTTCCTCTGCTGGGC
Source organism: Nothoprocta perdicaria (assembly GCF_003342845.1). Lineage (NCBI taxonomy): Eukaryota > Metazoa > Chordata > Aves > Tinamiformes > Tinamidae > Nothoprocta > Nothoprocta perdicaria. Next base: position 3,171,909 of record NW_020455533.1, read on the forward strand.
CATGGCTTAACCCCACGCTGACTCACCTTCCTAGAACACAACCCCGACAACACTCACGCGTAATTAGATAGTCACAGAGAAGCAAGGAATGAGTGAGAATTAGCTTCCCACCTCCTGGTGTCACTGGAAGATTAATTTGCCTAAAAAGTAATTAGTTGACTTTCCATGAGCACAGAACCCCAAAAGGAATGAAAAAAAATCAAAAAATTAAACAACTTAAACAACTACCAAAAAAAAAAAAAAAACCTCAGAGTTTTACATCTCTGAATTTATGTCTAAACAAACAAAAATATTAGGTTAAATCTTCACAGAGAGGATTTTTTTTCCAAGGATTAAATGAAAGCATGAAGCAGCTGGGGTGAAGTCTTTCAGCGCTTTCACTGACATCTGTAAGAAAAATAAATGTCATTATATGAAGCTTCTTTCTGAAGATAAAAGTGTAATCTCATTTCAGATTGCAGGGGGTCCGGATAGCTAAGGGATATATGGAGGCGTTTCACCAAATTTGCCAGTTAACGGCAGACATAGCTTAATGGCAGCCAAAAGTCATTAGTTAATGCTAATTAGCAAGGGCATGTGAAACGAGGTAGTGGCTGTATCGCAGAGTCAATGATGTAATTAGTACCTGGGTTGGGAGGCGATTCTCTTCCCACCAGGGTAAGAAAGTCAAGCAATAGGGAAGCTGCCTGCACAGAAGAATTTATCCATAAGGATGTGAGCCAGGGCTCCGCACTCACGCCAGATTTGCTGAAAGATGAAAGGAAAAGAGTAGAATCCAGACCACTAACTAGGAGCTTTTAATGGTCTTTGGAGCACAGGCCAAGGAGAACCATCAGAGACAGAGGCTGGTTAAGCGATGGTGGATGACCCTGACACAACTTCCCTGTGCAAGCTGTTTATGGCTGACAATTTTTATTTTAATTCTACTACCTCTGTGACTGATAACTGCTCAGCAAAAGCTCCTTTTTGCATCTGTTATGCTTTTCGCCCCCTAAATCATTTCTGCATGGTAACTGTATCACTTGCCATCTTCTCTATATGCTACCAATCCACTGCATGACATGGGATTTTTTTTTTTTTTTTTTTTTTCCAGTTCTCAAAATCGTTTCAGGGCCTCTTTATTATCTCTGAACCTGCCAAGCATAAAGTACCAAAATAGACACCACCCAAACCCAGCTCTTTGGTTTTAGCCTCAGCAGTGCTGAATTCCAGAGATTCCACCTCGATCTAAGGCCAAATTCCCCTCAGTCACATACACCTGGCACACATCTATGCAAAGATGCCCTTGGTGTGGCTAGGAGCAGCCCAGAGACCAAATTCAATGAATTTAGAGTATGTGACCACACCAAAAGAGGATGGGGAGGAGAAAGCTGAAGAGAAAACAAGTTTGGTATTACCTGCTTAGATGTTTGCCATTTATTATATTTTTCTCTGGAGTTATTAGCTGCCTTTTGGTGAAATATTAGCAGCTAGAAATAAAGGGAGTCTTACAATCAGCCAGCTCACGATTGATCCTCTATTGGAACCTCTATTCTATGCAATTGCCATTATTTATTAGCTCTGTAGTCATCCGAGATCTTTTCAGCTGAGAAACAGGTATCTGCGGCAATTCAGCAGCACAAATATAGTAAGATGACTGAAGAAAACATACAAATGCTGCTGTCCTACCCAGAGAGGTCTGAGGTTTCAAGTTCTGACAAATTTTGCAGTTACCAGGGTAACAGGTTTGCATTTCTAATTGCCCTGGAGAATTCAGGAGCTTGTACAATGTGCAATGAGCTGCTGCAGCCCCCGAAACCACCTGGCTTGGGATGCACACAACTGGTTTCACTTGTGAGATCAGTGGGACTTCCTGCCAAATAAAGCGCTTTCATAATAAAGGGTAGCAAAGCCCAAAAAAAAAATAAAACAAAACAAAACAACAAAAAAAGCTCCAGAAGTTTTAGCATGTTTCTACTCTGTGCATTGAGCTCAAACATTATGAGCTTTGTCTGCACATTATGTTAATTAAATCAGTCTTATTTTTATGAACTATACCGCACATGCATCCCAGGATAGGTGCAATTAGCAATTTTAAACCTGCCTTCAAAAAAAAATGAAGAAGGAAAAACTGCTGTGAAATTGCCACTAATGAGACAAAGACTCGAGTGAGAAGTGAGACTACTTGAGTGGGAAGATATCACGAAAACATATTTACTTACTTCTTTGAAGACCGTTTCCTTCATATTTTTCTCTAAGAAAATTACAGCGACTTGTTATCAAGGAGGTTGTTTCGAACAAGCTTCACAAAATGAGTAGCAGTGAGGAGCTTTTCTCTCTTTTCTCTATTTTTTTCTTCTTTTCCCTTCAAAGAGAATTTCAAACTATGAATCTGCATTTCCAGAGAGCTCGGCTCTGGAAAGGGACCACAATTACCTTGCAGCCGTATTGCCACCAAATTGGTTTCGGTCTCTAGTTGAGCGTGGAAAAGACTGGGCTGAATGTTTGCCCCCCATCTATCACTTCCCAGGGCACCAAAGCCTCAGGTCACCCTCTCCATCCTAACAGATGGCAAAATGACACCCTAAAAAGATAAATAAAAAAAAAATATTGGCAATAAAAATCAGGATATTCTAGATGTATACACAATATTGAATTTCAGCTCTGGCAATGCATTCATGAAGATTTTAATAAGTGTTCTCCATAGATGCTTTCTCCCCTTGAGGCCTTGGAACTCATTTTTAGCTTTCTGCAGGTAAACTTATATGTAGGTAGGTGTTATAAAGATCACCATAAGCTAAGGATCAGACTGTGAAAGAATTCACTTCTTGTCTATTTTAAATTGTGGTATAGATAAAATAAAATTAAAAAGAAAAAAGTAAGAAGAAAGAGCATCAAAGCAATCAGCACTTCAGCTTGTTGGTGTGAACTAAATTTCATCATCAAAATGAAAGCTAAAAGACGCAAAACCTGATATGCTATGAATCACCTTTAGTTATATGGGGAGGAAGAGCACGTGACTGTGCATCCAAACAAGACTGCTTGAAACCAGAACATCAGAAGCCTTTAGCAATCTCACATAAATGACCTCCAGATCAAAAGTTACCAGCAAAGAATACTGGGGAATAATTTGACTATTTAAAGAATCCAATCAGACTAAAATCTGCTTCTGGATATGCCACTGTCTAGCTCCAGTATTAAATTTTTCTTTTTTTCTTTAAAACTATCCCAGACTATTCATGCACAGAGAGGGGCGGGGGAGTAAAATTGTTTAATACATTATTCATTAGAAATTATTCCAGCAGCTGTATCCCCAGCCCAGTGGTATCTTTGCTTCAGGCAGAGATAACCTTCCCCAAGTCTCCCCAAATTAGGTGTGATATAATACCCCCTCTGATATTGCCGACACAGTACATGCAAATGGCCATGGTGCAGTGCTACACAAGGTGCTATATAAAAATCCAACATAAGGAAACAAGGAAGAGCACTTATCTTTCAGGAACAGAGACTAATCTTGGGAGGAATTAGCTCAGGCCGTTGCTGTCAGGATGCTCTGCCGCTGAGTTACATCGGTAACAGTAATTCATTTTTAATGGCTAGAGACCTACAAGGTAATTCCGCACTGAAGTCTACCCTAAAATTTATTAAGGAAGTTGCAATGTGCTGGAGCTATATATCTGGATGAGATCTAATCTTCATTAGCTCTCAGAAGGTGCTGCTGCAGGAGGGCATCGATGCCTAAATCTTAAAGCAGTGGGCACAGCCCCTATGTGGGTCACCTATAGTGCCCTGGGGTCTGCTCCTGTTACGTACGGTGCTATTTAACTATAGAGAACTGAGGAGAACATCAGGACCATGGTGAAGACCTGGTCAGGTTTGAGCACTACCTTGCTCCTGTCAGGAAACAGCTCTTAATTACCAATGAACATTTAAAACACAAAAGAGAACCCCTATTTATAGACCTGTTCAAAAAACAAAAACGCCTCATAAAACCTAATCACCACTAAGTGGGAACATGCAAGTTTATTAAAAGATATTGTATGGATTTGCAGGAGCAAGAAACATTGAAAGAGGATGACAAAAGGCCCTTCTAGTTGTCACGTTCGAAATTTAGCTATTGGCGAAAAGGGAAAATACCTTAAATATGCAGTCAATAATATATTACTGCTCCAATTAAAATCAAGAAAAAGACAATAGGGAGCTTGGGTCTGAGATCGGTGTCAGCACCCTGCTCTTCTGCCATGAAGAGGTCTGCAGGTTGATGCTGATGTTTCGGGGTTAACTTATAATTACTTAGATGTTGTCTCGTGCCAATTTTCCCAGTGCATGCACCTGAGAAGTCAAGAGGAGCCCTTGGTTAAAACGAAGTTCAGTGGCCTTCAGGCTGACACTGGCAATGACATCACTATATTTAAGAGGCTTCAAGGATACATCTAGCTATAAGACCAGACTCCGTGGTTGGCTTGGGCTGTCCAGCTCTCAGGCTATACACTCTAGTGCCCCCCATCCTGGAAGTCCTGCCAATGGATTTGCCTCCAACTAACGGAAGTCTGAGCAGTAAAATTGTGGTTGTTGTCACTCCAGCTGCTGACAAACACCACCAAGGTGCAGCTTGGAGACAGGCCAGCCCACCTAAATTTAAATCCAGCCTCTGGGGCTCCAGGGACCCTAATAATAAAAGAGCCTTTCTGGGTTTAGCAATGTCATTTTGACATTTTTGCCTGACTTGGGTTAGAGGAAGCCTGAGGATAACTTTATCACAAAGTAGCAGATGGCAGTTAATGATGGAGATCAAACTCTAGGTTGAGGGTGAATAAAATGTGGTATTTCCTAATAATGATTTATGAGGTAAAATGCATTTCATCTGGAGATGCTTCAAACAGAGCAGCTCAAATTTGAGCTGGAGAGAGAGAGTAAAGACCATTGCCAGCAAACTGGGCTCTGCCTCCAAAGCCCTCTCAGGCCTTGAGAAAGGAATGGTATTAGCATACCTGGAAGCACCAAGAGGAATATTTACTTATTTTTACATTTAGCCACAAAACCTGCCAATGCTGGAAATACCCCTTGCAGTTACACTCTTTGCACATGTTGATATGTGCATTAGCCTGCTTTGATTTATTGGAGGATGTGTAGCTGCATGCAAATACAATATTTTCAGCATCACCTGCCGGCACTTAAGCCAGAGAATCTCACGAGCTGTTCAGTTTTGGTGCCATTTCACAGTGAATGTGACTAAATAAAGGAAAGCTATCATTAGAAGTCTTTGTGTCCCCCTATTCCTTTTCAGAAAAGTATATGAAGGGATTCGGTCCAGCCTACCCGCAGACAATCAAAAGCCAAGAATCAAATCTAAACTAGTTATCTAACTTTCCTCAGCAGAAGATGAGAGTCAGTTCAGCTAATTTATTTTAGGACAGGACAAACTGCCCTTTGGAGAGACCTATTTCTTACTGTTGACTGTATCAGACTAGCTGCCTAAGCTTGTTGATGGCTACAGTAGAATTATCTCCAAGCCAAAACACAACCTAGCCCAGCAAAATTTTAGATCATTGCTCTCTGCATCCTTTATCATCCACTACTAAATGTAAAATTTCTTTTCCATTGGCTATATACTTTGTGGAAAGACTTAAATAGGCCCACTAGTGCTTGGAGTTCATGTTGGCAGAACAGTTTATTCCCTTAGTGATCCAACCCAAATATTCTCCATCAGCAACATCAGTGCTGTGGAATCAGATCAAAACCCATCCCAGGTATCTGAATGCTGAGATAACCAATGTGGGCATGGTTATCTCACCCGAGCTCATCTCCCCAACAGTGTCTAGGTACCTCATCTCACTGGTTGTCACTTTCCTGTTTTTGTGCTTAATTAAAAAACAAACAAAAAAAGAAACCAAAAAGAAAAAACTGCTGCTCTTTCACAGTAGCCTGTTGTCTTCTGCTTGGGACAAGATCAGGCAGATAGTGCTAATTACAAGACTCTGATTTTTCAGACTAATGCTCTGAAAGGAGCATCTTCTTAATTACATTGCTGTGCACCATTTTAATGGAAAAGCACTTTCCATGATTATGCACTTTATACATACTTTCAGGTGCCCTTTTTTTTTTTTAAATAAGTTTACAACTTAACATTAGCATAATTAATAGCTTAGCATTAGTTTAATAGATGACATTAGCTTCTGACTTACATAAAGTCTGTGCTTGCTTTCTAGAAAGCCTCAGGATCAAGCTCTCTAGCTTTGAAGATGGAAATGTCCCCCCACCAAGAGTACTCACCTAGACGTCTTGCTTGGTGTCTCTGTGCCACCACGAGAAGGGATTTCTGTCACCGACAAAGGTCCCTTTTGCTTTACACCTTGCCATTACTTTCTGTACTGTTGCAAAGCTGGAAAATTGATGCCTTTATCTACTTATTTGCTTCTCTTAATCTAATATAATGTAACCGCTGAATACATTTGAGAACCTGATGATGTGTCTTTGGATCCTTCTGTGGGAGCAGAGTTATCTGCGTGTTTACTGCACTTGCTTTATAGTACACTTCTTTATGCATGACTGATTAATAGGCCCCAAGCTATACTCAACCTGCTACCCGTAGGAAATTGTTCTTTCTGTTGTCGCTGTCATTTTCTTTAAAATATCAAGCTGGTTTATAATTAAAGAGGCCCTTGAAGGTCTTGTTTCAATAAACAATCATTTCTTCCACAGGGTGAAGTTCTCGTGCTAATAAACAATTTAAGAGCAGAGACTATTTTTCTTGTCGCCACATTTAACCTTTCCTGGGAAATCCACCGGAGCAAACCTTGCAATGTGATGCTGACTAAACGCACCGGCTCAAAACTTGAGCACGTTCATTAACCTAGTACTAGGTCTGTTTAAATCTGCATATTGTGAAAGTTACAGAGGATTAATTGCTCACAGTTGTGTTTAGACATTTTTGTATGTCACACAGAAGATGGCTGAAGAGTAACTTATCTCCAGCAGCTTTATCCTTAATTACCTTTCTGTCTGATAAGTCCAAATTTGGGATTCAATGCACAGTGAAAATCTTCTGTATTAATTAGAGATTGTAACTTTGTTATACAATGTGTTTTCTGTGATAAACGGCTTTTCTTCGAATATTGAATGTTTTGGGAAAGGGCATTATCTTTGACAGTTTTGCAGTACTGCCAGGAAGTTATTCCAGATTTTCAAAATTGAAAAATTTATTCAAATGACATTTGGAGTTTTTTTTTCTTGTTGTTGTGACACATTAATTTTCTGGGAAAAAAATGTTTGGTAATTCATTTGAGTGGGGTATTTTTAATGCACTTTAATAAAGTTTTCAGCTTAAAGCAATAAAGAATCACAAAAATATTTGTACAAAACAAGAAATGGATCTGTTTCAGATCCTGCAACTGTTCCTATGAAACAGCTTTTTAATCACTGTTTTAATGAGCTATGTTTTGGCAGCAAGCTTAAATTTCTAAATATTTCATCGTAATATTTCTTTGGTTTGGGCAAGTTTGAACAGCAAGGTGTTTTATTTTTCTTTTCCTGTACTATAACCCAATGCAATTCTAGACAGATTCTCTCTAGTTGATCCCAGATGTCATAGTTCTTCTGAGCCATTGGAAGTATAAAAATTTACATGAGGTATGAATCTGCCCCAAAGACATCACTTATTTCCACATTCAAGCACTTTCTCTGAGAAAATTATATTAGCTATTATTATCCTCACATCTGTCGCATCTCAAATGCCTTCAGATACTGACCTAACTTCCCCCATGAATGCCACACGCTTGCTATTTTCTGCCTCTAATTATACTAATTGTTGATGTAATTCCCTTTTATAAAATGTTGTGCTTGCTGCATTTCCACTTTCTTGTATTACATTAAATAACCCACAGACCTACGGCCTACTTCAATCTTCACATGGCAATCTACACATGTGCTTTCCAGTCACATCAACGAAGCACAATTCTATCTATACTAGCAAGCATTGAAAAAGTCCTTCAAAGATCACGCATTCACGGTCAACCTCTACCAAAATTTCTTTTGTCGCATCCTCTTTGCCCTTTGGTTCTCTCAATTTTACAGCAGCCTGTTCAATTTGTTCGGGTTCTGTCCTTTTGGTGGATTTAGACAGGACGTTTCGTGCTTCTCACTGCCTCGGAGATGCTAGTTTGAGTTCCTAATGAAGTCAAAACATTCTCACAAACAGCCCCAAGGCTTTGGGAATGTCTTTGAGATGGGAATTTAGGAGAGTGATGAGAATTAACTTGCCCGGAGGCCCGTGATGCTGCTGCCTAGTGACACAGGTACCACGTACGGGTGACCACAGGGGAGCGCAGACCACAGCTCTGTGCTGGAAAACCTGCCCCACGCTCCCCATTTCTCCTACTTTATTTCATTCCCCTCTCAGTCCAAGCTCATCACACAAATATGCCAATAGATTTGCCCTAATTTAGATAAAAGCTTATCTACTCGCTTCTCTGGCCCTCCTTGTAACAACTCTAGGAGAGCAGCTTTTCTTTAAATTCTCCAGTCTATAAACCAGAATTTGGAAGAATTTGCAATACTATAGTACACACAGCAGCTCTCTAAGCAGTCAGTATATGATTTTAACACTTGTTGCACACAGGTGGATAACAGGGTTTGTTGCCTTTTGGTCTCCCCTCAGATCTGCACAGTGCTGGTTCTCCTCTCCTTACCTCCAGCAACACCCAGTTTCCATTATATTTCTGCATTATGCACAACTCTCATCATTTTTTTTTTGCGAATCAGCAATATTATAACTTTTATCTATCTGTCTCTAGCGAGAAGACACTACAGAACTTCCTCCAGGGCTCAGGTTGCTGACATGATATGAAACTCTTTGGCACTATACCAGTAACATGATAACCAAGTTTCATTCCTTCTAATGTTTTTCTCTTTGCGGCTCTGATCTTATATCTGTGTCCATAATCTGACATCCTGCCATTCTGCCATCAATCCCTGAACTTCTCCTCTTGGATCTGCAAGTCGGTTTCCTGCTTTCCTTCTCACCAGAGGGATTTGGCAGAACTGGATGTGTGCAAGAAAAGGTGCCCCATACAAGTTGGGGTTGTATGGTGCCCCATACAAGGTTTGGCAAAACAAAGTATATCCCAAATAGTTGCTCAACAGTGGTAGAACAAAGCAGAATTTCAGTGGGGAATTCACTAGAACGCATCAGAGTTACGAACAGACCAGCTACAGAATCGTTTTCATCCTCAGAGCTACAAGAGAGCCAAATCACTTATCACAGACTGTTAAATTACGTAAGAGATGAGGCTTTAAAAAATGAGATTTTTCTGGTCTCTCGTCTGATGTTGAGTACATTGGCAGCCAGCTTCCTACCAGAATATTAGAGGAGATTTGTAACAGCATCCTGCCAAGGACGGGTTGTACCAGCTGTCCAGTGTGAAGCTACAAGGAATTTTTATTTCTGTGGCTAAACTACAGTTCAAGAACATGGGGATTTCATGTACATTCCCTGCCAGGAGCCTCAGCAGGATTCCAAACGGCTCCTGTCTCCAGGCAGACTGGGCAGCTGAGCACTATGACAGATAACTATCATTTCTGGTTAAGTCTGTATATATATGTATGAACGCATATATAGAGACACGCACATATATAATGTATATACATGAAACATACCTGATAGCCTGGAAGAAGGAATCCCCAATATTTGCATTTTTTTGTGACTTCATGCAGTAAATCTTCCCTTTTCTGTTTAAAAAAATAAGAGATGGGAGAAAGAATCTGAGCCACCTTAGAGCTATGAATGACCTAAACAGATATTGAAGGTTTAAATCAGGACATCTTCTGGCTCCTTGACACCTCACGGTTTTTAACATCTTTGCCCCACTCCGCCCCAACCCTTTTATTTCTCACCCTTGTTCTCAGTTTCTTTGTTATGCCTTAATTATAGTCCCTCTAAGCCTGGACATAACTGTCTATTCTGCTCTGGCTGGCCCTTGAATACTTACAAGGGAAAAAGAGGCAGCAGCCTTTTCTGTACTCTCTTAAATGCTAATATCAGAGAAGGGCTGCATCAAATGCCAGTCATGTCCCAGCAGCAACTCTGAACCAGAAACAGGGCTGATTTTGATCCCATCAGCAAGCTGGTTTTCAAAGAGGAAGGGAGGCCCCCAGAAGACGGAGGAGGACACACAACCCCTAATTCCATAAACAGAAACAGAGGAGGAGACAGAAACCAGAGATCAGCCCCTTTTAACTTTGGTGCCCCAAGAAACACTGAGCAAATTATTAGAGAATCAATTTGTAAATGCCTGGGGGATAAATAAGCAACAAGAAATAACTGACGGGGATTTTTCAAGAACATATCATGTCTAACTTCCATCTCTAACAAGGTAAGTGGCCCAGTGGAGAAAGCAGTCGTTGTCACATGCACCAGTTTAGCAAAGCTGCAGATGAGTAATTCTCACATTGCTGCATGCACTAGTAAAGACCTGTTAGGAGGTTGTACACTTATAAAACACAAAAATAGGACAAATTGGGAGAGGTATGCACTTGGGAGCAAAGTGAGGTTGGTTATAGACCATAAATACATATAATGCAGTAGTTTTTATGTCTCAGGTCAGTGCTCTGGCTTGATCTAGAGACTTTTCCTCCATAACCTGTGACTAGCTCTGAAACACACAGCCTGTGCTCAGGGAATCTTCTCGGTGGGAATTTAAGTGCTTGCTGGCAGCACTTGAGGATTTGATCACCATGTCGACTATGCCAAATTTTATCGTCATGCTATCCTGCCGACTCCACCAAATCTTACTGTCATGCTAGTTCATTAAAGGAGACAGTAAAATAATCCAGAGGGGCGTTAGTTAGTTGATTTTTTACTCACCAGCACAAGATAAACATCCACCATTAACTACTGCAATTGTTATAATGATGGGTTTATCCATTAGGAATTAGCAACTGGCAATTAGGAAAATAAAGATATAAAATAATAAAATGCAAAATGCTATAGCTTTTTTAATTACTTTACCCTGTGCGTACAGGGGCCTCCCAGTCTTGCAAGGAGATGAATACGCTAGTGATTCCACACCCTGAAGATACAGGGGATTCTCAACCTCATGAGGAGTCATCTTAGCCCAGTGCCCAAGGCTAAGGGGAGCGGATGGATACTCACGGTCCAGATCCCTATCCCTGCTCAACTCATCACTGTTAGACTCTGTCCTTTACACTTTCCACACGTACAAAGGAGTACATATGGCGTGAGGATGGTCATCCTCACAAGGTCCTTCCACTATCACAGAATGGTTAAGGTTGGAAGGGACCTCTAGAGATCATCTAGTCCAATCCCTGTGCTCCAGCAGGGACACCCAGAGCATGTGGCACAGGGTGGCAGCCAAGCAGGTTTTGAAGACCTCCAGAGAAGGAGACTCCACAACATCCCTGGGCAGCCTGTGCCAGGGCTCTGTCATCCTCTTCAGGCAAGTTTGATCCCTTGTCAGGTGCTTAGCAAACGTATTAGTTTTTTAGTAAGACGAGTATTTATTTGCAAATGTTAGCAAAGTGGAACTGCGCTGCATCCACAAGACTTGAGAACACCCAAATTCTCACTGTCACTTTTCTCATAGGCTTTTCTGCCATCCATCCATCTGGCATATCAGCTCGTGCACCTCAACAGTGCTGTTAAGTTTTTACTCGCCCATCACAAAAAACAGAAATTCTGAAGATCCAAAGCTCTGGATTTTGCCCCAGGAAGGGTCAGTAGTGGAGAATGTGGCATCTGCTTATTTAGTACTTGATCACTTCTGCTTGTGAAATACTTTTCCTTCTGTGCCTAGAAAGATGGTTTTTCCCTCTGAGACAACTGGAGCATCTAATTATAGAGGCTTCTTGGGAGGGATACTTTTTCAATTAATCATACATAGATTAATTAGCTTGCTCAGTAAGGTATGCTGTGACACATACAGTCCCCACTCTATCACAGTGTTTCCCACTGTTGTCTTATATATAGATTATAAACCATTTGAGGCAGGGCCAACCTCAAGATCCTGTGTTGGTATATTTGCCCTGGGGGAATACTGCCCATAACCAGCACATTAAGCTGATACTACAGCGCAAACAGCAAAATAACTACAGTAATTTACCTATTGGAAGGCTCTAATGGCATTAGAAAGAGTTGCTGATCAAATACAACACTGATGAAACCAAATGAAGCATTTTTTCCAATCAACTTGCTTCTGTAACCCTTGCACGCCAAGCTCGGTGTTGAAGTATTTAGTTCCCACCTCCAAAAACTAAGATGCTAAGTATTGCTGTCATGGTAACAGGAGAAATCACTCAATCTTATTAAAGTTCCTCAAAGTATTCCTGAGTTTTAACTGAATATGGCTGTTGAGCTGCGAGAGGAATTTGACCCGCGGCATGGTGTGATGCCAGCAGATTTATTCATTCATTTTCAGAGTGTAGCAGGTTTGGAGATTTGTAAGGCTTCTATTCTCCATTAAAATGCAACTTAATGTGCCCGTGTGATGCTTTTCGCTTAACTTATGCTGAGATAGCTTGGAGTGCATCTAAAATGTTACATAATCATTTCAAAGTTCTAATTCGAATCCTTATCCATGGCATTTAGTAAATGGCATTTTTGTTCATGTAATTCACATTCTCCCCAACTAAGTAGTCATTCTAGAGAAAGCAAGTTAATCTTAAATAAAAAAAATCAGATTCTTAGTATGGGTATGTCCGACTTTGCTGGATGTTTTTATCACTTTATGCACACGGGGCGAGCCTGTGAAATATAACTGAAATGTCAAATGAAATGTATGGCAAAGCGATTAGGAAGAAACTTTCAGCATTTGTTACAGATTAATATGTTAATTACAGCACGTATTGTGGGAAAAGATTAAGTATCACCAAAGTAAATTTATTTTTAACCAGCTTTATTCCTCACACTTCATAAATTAACCAGCAGAATGCATAATGGAGAAGAATCCAGACACAGATATTGCTGGAAATTATGCAAAACTCCAAAGCATACAAAGTTGCAATACTGATAATGTCTTTGCTTTAAAATAAGCACTTCATCAAAGAGAATTATGCTTGCTCTGAAATGCCTGTTTTCATAGACTACTTCCAGGTATCTCTAGAATGTTTTGCCACAGTTACACCACCAAAATGGATCAATATTTTAAACTCTATTTTTGTCATGTAACATATTAAGAAAGACTAAATATTGATCCAGCACACAGCAGTACAAAAAGCCCTATCTGACATTAAAAAAATTGTTGAGAGAAACAGCAGCACTTGTAAAAACAATGTAAGCCAACACTATAACACAACACTTTCAAAATAACAACACATGTCATGAAATGTTGATGGCCACCCAAACTGCTTGCTTATTCTTTAATTTGTATCTAGACACAAGCTGATGGGAAAAAATGGTGTGTAAAATCATGGCCATATGAAGATATGAAGTATGTTTATTTTCAAAAACTTGTCTTTTTAGTAGCTCTGTATCTTATCTTCATTTTCAAAATACAGTCCACATGCTGTATATCATGAGCATCTCCATGCTTATTGGGATAAACCAGGATATATCAGAAATATAAAACTCATGTAGTTTATATAGCAGTTAATGGCATTTACATTAAGCCTAATGTTATACAGTGTTTAACTTACATTCTAGGCAAATATCTTCCAGAGTATGACAAATAATTTCCTCCTGTTGTAAAGCATTACTATTTTTATAGTAAAGAAGAAAGTAATACGCTGAATCAGAGATCCACTTGTCAAGAGTTATCCTATGCTGATTGATACGTATAAGCATTCAGATTAACAAAATAACAGCCAGTTCCAAGCTCCTCAATACCATGACTGGCAGTTTTGGTTCCCTAGTAGAAAACAATGCCTCTCTCATTTTGTGGGCTTAAAGACTATTTGCAACCTTTTTGTGGCAAATTAGTCATTAGATCCCCCGCAACAGATTAATTATATTTAATTTTTGGGACAGGCTTGTAATCAAAATTTACAGCTTTGATGTCTGGAGGCATACTGAGATGATGAGATCAGACAGGAACATCATTTTCACACTATTTGAGGCTCTGTTTCCTAGCAAAACATCAGAGCAATCAAAATCAGTAATCTGAGTTCTAAATATTTACTAGTCTCAATCTCTCTCTTTGGTGCTCTCCCTCTCGATAGATAAATAAGGCTTTCCATATGTGAGGGAGGTATCTTGTAGATAATTTGATTAATGTTGTTTATGGTTTGTTAGATGTCTCAGCTGAATCAGGATCCATTTGCTCTCTGTGAAGTTTTAGCACATATAATGACATGCCACAATTTTTTTTAACAAAATAAAAAAGCTGTTAATTTATCCCCTTTTACAAAATAAGGTGAAGAGACCAAAGGAAATTCTACCTCACCAATGTCCGCATAACCTCCCATGGAAGGTGTAGAAAATAGAGCTAGGCATTGGGGTAAGTTGTGATACCAACAGTAAACAACACTACTAGGTGCAATCACAATATATCATGGCACTGATAGATCTGGTGAGAGATGACATCTGGTTTAATGCTATATTCAAAGAGAAGAGTCCCATCAACTTCAAAAGTTTTGGTTTAGGCTCATGGAAGCCCTGCCAATGGCACTCCCATTGGGAAATGCTCTCCCCGTTGCTCTACTTCTCCCCAAATAGCCTTTTCATAACACACTGCTCTGAAGAATGACCAAAATCCTCATCAGACATCTGCAAAGCTGACAACCAAACCAACTTTTGGCTGCTTCAGCTGCAGCCTCTGGAGCTCCAAATTGCTGAATAACTCTTGACATATCCGGAAGGCCATTAAAAATCAATCCCCTTAGCTTACTGCAGGCTTATCAGGAGTTATTCATTCTGAAAGTCTATAAACCTAATGGCTCTCTCAGACAAAGCTAGTCTCTGCTATGCCTGTAGGAATTGAGACGTATGATGGTCATTCTCCACAGCTGGCCCTTTCATAAAGCGTTATGAGAAAATCCAAGTTGTTCTATGTGAAACATAAGTGAGGGCAAGCAGGTTGTTAAGAGGCAGGATTGCCATAACCGGTTGGAAGAGAAACCGTTGTTTCCTCATTAGGACTTATTTGCAGTTTTCATTTTAGATTGGTTTAAGGAGCCCTTAACTGATATTCCTTTCCCTTTAAAGCTGGCAAAACTAACACACAACCTCCATAAGTTGCTTATATTCTCACAGCTTTTTAATCGAAATGCAACTCCCACAGTACCTCATTAGTTCATTGACTATTGCATTAGTTTAATTTACTGAAGGGCTGTTTTTGCAACCTGCCTCACACATTTACCCCACTAAACATGTGCAGATTATCAGATAACTGCTCAATTAAACTATTGTTCAAACAGTATATTTCATTATATTAATGAGATAACATGCTACTTGGTGTATATTAACAAACATGACTTGCTTCACAGAAAGGTGTTTTTGGAAAGGTGTTTTGACTGTGACAGTCACACACTTCAGCCTGTTGAAGTCAATGGAGAACCTCTCATCAACTTCAATGGCCTTTGGATAAACTTTTAAATGAGGTGAGATTTCTTCAAGACTACATTTTTTAAGAGAAGTTTATTAAAGAATAGACTCATGTTAACCTGGTGACCTTTGTCTGGTTTCCTGTATCCAACGGTCTATAGCACACAAGTTTCAAAGCAGAACTCATCAAAACTGCAGAATTTTGTCCTGATTCATGCCCAGGGTTATATTTGAAACTTAGCACCACTTTGTAGGTTTTAATGAACTTTTTGCTTCAAAGGCCAACTCGGGCTGACTCACTCATTACGTGCTTCAGCTAGAATATCTTACAGAGAGCTATTGTTGGCAGTAAGGAAAGCTCACTTTCCTGCAGAAGAGTAGGAAAGTGGTAAGGAGTACAACTTACATTGTGGCAGATTTTTTTTTATTCTCTGATGGTTGAATTCTCTCAGCCTCACTCATACTGAACAGTGGCTTAATTTGAATGTAGTCAAGTGATTCAGCTTGGAAACATTTCCAAGTATATTATTCTATATAATTACTGTATTGCAGCGAGGTCAAGAAGACTCATCATAAACAGCTCCCCAGTACACGAATGCTAGTCCTACTGAGTTTACTAGAAGATGACAGCTGAACATGGAGATTAAATGCACAGAGCCATTGCACAACATGCAGTCTCACTGCACTCCTCTTCCACGTCAAACTGAGCTTGCCCACCTTGACGACAACCACATCAGATATCAGGTCGTCATCTTACTGCTAAGTCAGAGCAAAAAGCCCATGCCTTCCAGCTTGATGGTAGTGGTTTTGGCACATCCACATCATGTAGTATCTGGGAGGAAATTTATCCCTATGAGCATAATTAGCTCCTTGCTGCTTCGCTCCTGCTTGGGCTACAAGACTAGACTGTATTTAACCACCAACTAATAGCATGCCCTAAAACTTGGACACTCATTAGGCACTCTCATTTAAGCTGACATGGTTTAATCAGCTGTCTTTTTCAAATGGTACTGCACTAAATCAGTGCAAAAATCCCCATGTAAATACCTATTAGTTCCAGGAAGTTCCACACACCAATTATGAAATAGGTACATCATCTTCACTGTATCCTCATAATTACTTATCACTTGCAGTAGATGTAAGATACAAGGAAATACAATAAATTACCTCACTGTGTCTTCATCCAATTTCTCAACAAAGCAAACTCAGAGCCTAGACTTTTGCTTTCCAGATATTCTTACTCAATCCAGCACAAGTCATAGGACATTTTAAACAAACAAAAGCAAAAGCTAACAAAACCAAACATTCATCTTTGGTAGAACAAAGAAAAATCCAATATTCCAAAATATTTTGACAAATCTTAAAAGATATAAAATATTCAGAATCTTTCATTCAATATCATTTAAATCTGAATGGTATTTTAGGAAAAACAAAGAGAATTTACCAGTCTGAAGAAGAGACCCTGTGCAGCAATCACTATCCTATCACTACACTGCTTCAGTGACTTCTCTCAGACTAATTTTCCCTGTTGCCAGATGACTTGTGTTACTGCAGCAGTTGATTTAAGATCCTCTTGATTCTACAGTTTTGTTAGATCACTGAAAATTAATTACTCAAATTACCATGTAGATTAAAGAGATCAAAATAGAATTTTGCTAGCAAAATGGAAGAGAAACCGTAATCATCCACTGCAGTTGACCAAATGAAATAAGGTCTGAGCGTAGCAGCTACCGTCTTTCTTTTGGTGAAAGAAAAAGCCCTCCAGGTCATTTTCAACAGAAGCTGTCCCACTAAAGATAAGGATGCTATCTGCATGGATAGAATTAGCAGGATTTGTCTCCCAAATGACAGCCTCATTAAACAACTTTTCCTTGAGGGGCAGCATAGTAGAGTTTTATCAGCAAACCTATGAATGGGCATAGCTGATTTGGCAGATTGATGTAATTGAACATCGTGATATTCTAGCTACAAAAAACCTCTCTTCTGTACTAACAGCACAGAAGCTACAAATCACTTCTCCCTTCAAGCATCATGACTAGAGGCAGGCACATATCTTTTTCATCCATAGGAGATCTGCGACAGCTTCAGAGCCTTAGAGGTTACAGATGTATATGGCGGCTTAGGGAACCATGTGTCCCCAAGGTTACTGCTTCAGTAAACCTCTTTGGCTGAATAAATTTGTTTAATGTACTGCCAGCCCAAAATTATTATACAATCATTGCAGATTTTCTTTGCCCTGTGATGATCCATGAGTCCACCTGAAGGCAGATAATTAAGAATCTAAATTAGAATTTTTATTTCTGGCAGTTAATTTCAGTACGAGTTGATAGAGGATGTGGTGCAGAGCTACACGTATCTGTCCTTGTGAGTGAGCTAGCAGAAAATCCCTAACTGAATTTTTAAGGATGGCATAGCTGGATCTTTTACAGGACCTCATGAACACTGTTTTCATTTCTCTTTCTGTTAGAACTGCTAAAAAAAACAGAAACAAACAAAAACCACACACAGAAGAAAATTCCGCTTTAGTGGTAACCCTCATAACAGTGCAATTATTACTCCTGAGTATGCGTCCGCTCACGCTCATGTTACTGTTGTTCACCTTGGCCTTCCTCTTTATTAAATCTACCCACTTCAGACCACTTTTAGACTATGAGTTCTCTGAATCGCTTATTACATATTTGTCCAGCATATAGCACAACGGAGACCTGACTTGTTTGTTCTCTTCAGAATTGCAGTGTAGATAGTAAAAGTAATAAATAAGGAATTAAATATCTCCAAGCGGGACCACAATGCACAATCTGAGATATAGGTAATATATGTCTTCCTAGATAGGAAGGCCCACAAAGTAACGGATAACAGTGCATGGAAATCATTGACAAATGTCAGCAAAGGTATTTTCTGTGAATAAGAAAAATCCCAAGTTTTTTTCCTTTGCTATGTGAATAAAGATGATATTTTAACCATGATAATACTAAGAATTAATTTAAACAAAACTCTGAAGCAAGAATATGACTTTTTTAGAAATGCTTCTTTATGAAAATGAATTGTAATCACGAGAGGACAAATGCATCGATATTGATGAATCGAAAATAAACTTAAATAATGATACAGAAACATTCATATGGAATCCTCCTACTTTATTATTATTATTATTATTTTTGCCTTGGAATGGCAATTTGTCTTTGAACACTCTCTACATCCACAGACTTAATCAGTGGTTCCCGGGGAAAACAAAGGATAAAACTGTGGCCAAAGCTTCTTCAGATTTAGAAAGCATAAAAACAAAATTCTTCAATTTAAACCTAAAGATGCTTGAGAGTCTTTTCAAAAAGAAACCAAGAATCAACCGATGAAAGCCAAGGAGAGCTTGCGAACTTGCACCTTCTGCTGCAGTGCAGCCAGCCCCATTTGGATGATGGCATGTGGGGACCTTGGAGCTCTAGGGTGAAGTGTCTTGACTTCACTGCAGTCACACATTCCCGTCAAAACACAAGCAAACATTTTCTGGAGAAAATGTGGGAAATGCAAAAACAGCCTTCATGTATGACTTTTGAGGAAACCTAGGAGCCTATCCATTGAGTGCTCTTTTCTTAATATTCACTCCTGGCAACTCCAATACTTTACTCTTGATCTGACCCACAGTGTATTTTAGAGATCTGGGGATGCATTTTACAGCCTACAAAGCAAAGGCTGCTCTGGAATCAGGCCTCTGATAAGCAAAGGTAGAGAAATTCCCAAATGGAAACCCACCTCAGCTTCATACTTAACTCTAATTACATTCTTTCTCAGATATAGGCTTGCTTAGATTTTCACCACAGGTAATATAATCTGTTAACTGCCGATTAATTTCTTTTTAATCAAAATGTTTAAGCTTTGGCATCAAGTTTTAAGGTTAATGGATCCCTGAAAATTTCTTCAAGCCATTTAAAAAAGAGCACTGTGCTCAAGGTTTTAAATATTTAATTTTACATATTGTTAGCATCCCAGGTTCCCTACTCGCATTCATTTAATTTAAAAGATCACTGTCACTGCAGCTCAGAACTAGTAGAGATAAAAATCTAGTGGAAATAAAAACGTAAGCAAAGGTTTGATACTAATCCAAATGGACCAAATCTAGGCAGTTTGACACCGTAACACCAAAATTCCCAGGGAATTTGGATAGCACCTTCAGAAAGAGCAACATGAAGCACTTGGATATATCTTATAACAATCTGTACAGCAGAAAGCAAGGACTTGCTTATTGTAGCTTAACAACTATGAAGTACACAGTCAGACACATTATTAAAACAATCATAGAATAGCTGGCATTGAAAAGGCTCTCTGAAAATCACCTGGATCCAAACCCCTGTGCTCAAGCAAGATCAACTAGAACAAGATTGTGCTCAGTTGGGTTTGGAATATCTCCAAGGGTCCAATCTCCAGTAACTCCAAGACCGCAGCATCCCTCTTGCAAGCTGCTCTAGTGTTCAACCACCACATCCAGCCATCAGAACTGCTCCACAAAGCACAGTCCTTCAGTGGAAAGGAGAAACTACATCCCATTTTCATGGTTTCTTAAGATGTAGCTTTACTATGTTGGGAAGCTTAATGACAGTTTCCTAATATGTGTATGCCCAGTTTCCACAGACAAATAACTGCACAAGCTACAGAAACTGTGAGTCTGATCTACAGTTTCATGACAAGAAAGAGATATTCTTGTGTACTTTCCCAAACAGATATTCCTTTCTTACATCTTGCCTTCTACTACCGTATCAGTTCCTCTAAATAATACTAGGGAAAGGTAAAGAAGTAGAATCAACACACAAGTCAGCTGAGTGGGACTACAAATCTCATTGCAAAGATGAACAGAGACACAGGAGTACATGGAGAGTAACTAAATTAACACCATTTTGCAGTAATTTTTTTCTCAAAAGAACCTTATTAAAGTTCTTAGCCAGGAACTATGTTGCATTGAAACAGGAATAGAGATGCCAGAGAAAAATAACATATATTGCTCTGTTCTGCAGGTGATAGGCACCTGGCCAGAAGGATTAAAAGTCTAATAACCAGAACAAAGGAGACTTTCTTAGTGCTGCTGCTGCGATCTGAAAGACAATGACTATTCCACCTTTCTAAATACTTTTCTCTCAACTCTTTCCAGTTGGAATCAGGAACAAAACAGCCAAATTCCTTGGACACTGAATGTGTCGATACATTCTAGTTCATTGCAGCATGTCACTCATCCTCACTACTGAGGGCTTTCTGAAGACACATCTCGCACAAAGCAGGCAACAGTAGAAACCTTGGAAGAAAGCTGGAAGTTTCTCACAGGCCAGATCCAGCCCAGATCCAAGATTTGCTGATAGTCATCAAAACATTCAGATGCTTTCTGAAGCTTATCTGAGCCAAGCAGAACCTCAAGCCCTTCAGAGGCTTATCTGGCATGGGTTTCAACAGACTTCAGACAGTCATTGTATTGAATTTGGAAAGTGTTTTTCTTTGCTGTGTTTGGAATGGTAGCCAATGGAGTAGGAAGACTGCACTTCTGTTCCATATCACTCACGCTCACATGTTTGCGTTTTAGCTTGATCTTCTGCAATGGACTCTGTGCAGATGCAAAAATTAGGTGTGACATGGGGAATACACCCAAAGGAAACGGAGGCTACTAGAAAAAATTATTAGAATACCAGGGATGGGATTTCACTGTTAAAGGCTAAATAACGTTAATTTACTAGAAAGTGATCCAACCTTCACAGTCAGTGCCTCAGCTCCGCAGGCAGCACATCTGTTTGCTGTGGGAAGGTCTTGGCTTTGGGAAGGACTTGGCATTCCTCCTAGCGTGGTCAGCACGGGGTCTAGAAAGTGATGCTTCGCTTGATGTGGCAAGCTACAGGGTGGTAAGGATAATGATGTCTGAAACACCCAGAAAATAAACAAATAAATTCAACCCTTCTTTCTCCTTGTGACAAAGTCTAACTTGCTAAATTTACTTTTTTTTTTTTTTTAAGATTTATCAATTTTATCTTGCCTTTTTTCTTAATCTTAGAATAAGATATACAAGAATATGTGATTTTTATATCTTTATTCCACCAAATACCCTTTAAGTAACAGAGTCATCCATCAGTTTCAGTCAAAACTGACAGAAAGAAGTCTCCAAAGATAAAATTACTATAAGTGTTGTGAAAAGATGAGGCAGATAGGAAATGGGGAGTCTAGAAACATTCCTGAGAAAAAGGCTGCAATGGGAACCAAACCTTTACCGGGCACTACTTTATCTACTCTCAAGTCTTATCTCCAACGAAAGGCAAACTGATAGGAACTTTTCCCATTTGAAGCACCATTTGAAGCATCCAGTTGTCTGCTCCATGTGGACTTTGATGTCAGATCAGGGCGTATGAACATACTGCAGCCTTCAGGAAAAAATGAAGAAAAAAAATGCTCTGCTAGATCAAAGACAGGCACCACAGAAAGACCAGTCTCATTAGCTCCTCTGCACATAGGGCTACTTATTGTATTTCAGTTATTCCGACCAAGCATTTCCAAACAGTTATACGAGCAGTAGACTGCAGAACAGCAGCTCTGCCAGCGCATCTCCTCCCAGAGCAAACAGCACTGAGGTGACATCTGCAATGAACTGCGAGGATGAATTCCCATTTATCAAAGGCTGCCAGAGGAAACCTTACCTTAAAGAGATGATAGGTTTTGATTTTATGCAACTTTTTTTTTGTCACATGCAAGCCCCCAGCCTCTCATAAGCTTTCTTAAACCCATTGAATTCTGATTGATCTTTCATAATGCCAGTTTGGTACTATTGCCATACTCCCACCTCATCTCAACATACAGAAGCTGATACAAAAGCCTTAACACAAAACAGAGGAGTTTCATTGCAAAAACTAGTAGGTACACAGCTGGCAGCGGCCAACAGTATGTGGTAGAATAGCCACTGGTTTTGAGCTTAAGTATTCTGGCTACTAGTGGTAGTTTATGCTATAGGGCATAAGCTACGCTATAAGGGAAGCTTTAAGAAAAACAAACAAAAAACAAGAACAACAAACACACACTAGAAATACTCACATAATGTCCTAGTCATACCAGTCATGCCACAGGCTGCAAGGATGCAGCTTAGCAGATCACTGCACTTCTTTCTCTCTCCTATTGCTGCTCAAACGTGCCCCTCTTCATTTCCTGCCTTATACAAAGCAGTCTGGTGGCCATATGGGAACCAGCTGATATTTCTGATAGAGACTCTGTGACACCAAACTAGATCATAGCACAGCAATTGAAAGAGTAAGCTTAAAAAAAAAAAAAAAAAAAAAAAAGATTTCTTTTTTTCCATAGCCATCCTCATTCTTAAATCAGCCCTTCTGAAGTGATAAAAGGAATGTGGCCTTGGAGCAGAAGCAGAGCATGTCCCCATTGCAAAGGCTGGCAGGCCGGTTTGAAATCCCCCTGTGCGAGGCTGACCAGCTGTTCCAGCACAAAACCCTCCATCAGTGAGGCTCGTCTTGGAGCAGAGCCAAACACCAACACTGCGATACAGCAGCCTCTCCTCTATTTCTATCAATGCCAAAATAAATGAGAGAAAAGTTACATAATGAGGAATAAAAATAGATTTTTCTTTTAATGTTCTCTTGCACTGTGGGAGACTGAAGCCCATGTTCAGAAGGCAAAACTACAACTCTCTGCACTTCTTTAGTGAAGGGAGGTAAGAGAGGAATAAATACAGCAGGGCGAACGAGTTCTTCTCTGGAGTGTGGGCAGCTCTCCCTTCTCAGTAGTATGTCTAGCAAAGCTTGACTTGAAGACATGAAGCCAACCACTGCAGTCACTGCCCCCCGCTGACTTAGCAGATATAATGAAATATTGCCCTTACTGTGTGGCCTGTCCTGCAGCTGAATAATGCCTGGTGGGTCTGGGAGGGAATGTCCTCCTGAGTGTGCATGCTGAAAGAGAGCAAACTGCTGTGCAAGTGCACGGAGGACTGAGATGCTGAAGTCCAGACCAAGTTCAGACAGCCCCCAGCCTGCATCTATACCGCCATCCACCACCCCATTGCAGTGTTGTTGTATCACAAGGAAGACTAGGAGAGTAAAAGCTTGAGCCTGGTTATAGAGCAAGAGATAATGAATAGACTGGGCCTGACAATATAAGTAAACAAGCAACATGACTGTAAATACCTAGCTAAAGCAATAGGGCATACTCAAGTGAGTAAAGCACACGCGACACCTATTCGCCTGGGCTATCCAGATATTCAGAAAGCTTAAACAACATCTCCTCTCTTTTTTTCCTCTCTTTTTAGTCTAATTTTGCAAGACTGAGAAGCCTCCCTGGAATCTTATACTGATAAAAAATTACCAGCAGCACAACTGTATCTGTACCTGTAGAAGACTGGCCAAATAAGAGTACAGCAAGCACCACTGTTTGCCCTCATTCCAGGCAGACCACAGGAAACAATTTCTTCATAGCCACTATTTACAAGACCAGTATATGAAACAGGACCCAGGTCTTTACAGGCTTTTCAGGTCACTATCCATTCCCAAAGTCCAGCCAAGGAAAGAACATTTTATTTTTCACACGACCCGTCACCCACTCCTCTGGCATGGCACATGCATTACTCTGGCAAGAAGCTGATAGGAAATTTGTACACCGGTGCGTGAAATGAAAAAGAAACAAGGCTGAAAATCATCCAGCAAAATAGGAGTCAACTCAAGGGCTCTTTGGATACACATGAAGATGGGTTTGATGCCTTCACTTATGGAGGAACACAGAGCACATGCAATTAAAACTTGCACAAGTGAGTGTATGCCAATCATCCCCAAAGTAAAACTGTCACTATTCTGTCCATATCTTTAAAAGAGAACAAAACATGCATTTTGACCATGACCTCCTCGTCTTCCTGCTCAGAGCTTCTGCAAGGTTGACTGCATGAGCCGCTCTCATTGCAGGTGCTCTGAAGCATAGCACTGGTTTTAAAGGTTACAGGAATTTTTACATGATGCAGTTAAAACATAACCACTCTCCATCCTGCTTTGGGAATAATTGTGATTGAGAGGGAAAACAGGGGGAACTGAGGCTACAAAGAGGTGAAAAGAAAACACAAAATGCTGTAGAAGGCCTTGGAGTCCTGAAAGAAATTCTCTAACAACTTTTTAAAACCAATTTTTTTTCTCACAGGGTATGTACTGGACTCTTTGTTGGCCTGTATATGACAAAACAGTCCATTTCAGTCTGATAATCTATTTTATCATTTATGTCTCCTGCTTATTAAAACCCATCACTTCATTTATCATAGTCTGTGCAGCGTGCTTCGCCTTTTTCATTTCTTCTACTTAGGTTTGCTCTGTTTGCGTGCATCTGAACAGTTAGGGTTGTCAAAATTGGTTTTAAAAAGGGTCATGTTCAGAAATAAAACCAGAAAAAAAAAAATCTGGATATTGAGAAGCTTTACCACCTCTGTGCCACCACCCCAAGGCAATTTATCCATCTTCCTGTCTATCCCAGCTCCTGAAATACATGAAGCACAGCCTAGAATTGCATTTTA
Source organism: Nothoprocta perdicaria (assembly GCF_003342845.1). Lineage (NCBI taxonomy): Eukaryota > Metazoa > Chordata > Aves > Tinamiformes > Tinamidae > Nothoprocta > Nothoprocta perdicaria. The sequence continues at coordinate 3,196,901 of NW_020455533.1, forward strand.
GCAGCAGGTTGGAGTAATAGATGCTACTAGGAATAGTGACATTCCTGATGCGTGATGTGCTGTGCACCACGGGGAGCTGAAATCTCACTTTGTATGCCTTATGGCAAGGCGTAAATTCCCGATTTTATGTGCTGATGTAAAAATCTGTTTAACAAATCCATTGGAGCAGACTGCCTGGATCAATGTTATGACAGGCACAGAGAATCCCAGTGGCATTCCTATGAGAAAATATCTGAACATCTTGATTCAGAGCTATGTATTAATTTAATATGTTCATGCAAACACATGTTAGAATGAAGGAATTCCTGCTTCCATCTGCAGAAACTCAGTGTTTGGTATAGCTGTGCTATCTGCTGCAGCTACATGAGCTCAGCTGGAGTTGGTAAAAGGGTATTTACTGTTCCCATCACAGCAGCTCTGAACACATTTTGTGGACACCTAATCACCTGCATTCATCCCCCAACCAACTCAAAACGCTCTATAGAGTTGATGTGTGTGTACTGGCAGATTACACCACATTTTTTAAGCATTCACCGGTTCCTTCAGTGGCATTCGTCATTCTTCTTGGATACTCAGAGAAACAAGGAGGAAATATAGATGAAATGTGTTGGTAGTTTTGAAAAACAAGTAAGCAGGAATCACCCTGAACCATAACTATATACCATGCTAGAATTTTCTCATCAAACATACCAAAAAGCCCTAGAAAACATATTTCACTACAGAGACTTGAAATACACACAGAACTGCTTGCACCACAAAGGGTCTTTGGTCTAAAGGTTTTAGAACAGATAAGGAAAGCACGAGGAATGGGCAACCATAACAACTACACACACTGAATATGCATATTATCTTGCTACTTGGCAGAGGATGTTATTAAAAAGTAGTTAGCTACAGCCCAAATATTCAGACCTCATTCCATAAATTTTACAATTGCTTTGTGTGCACCGACTTGAACTGACAGCTGATAATCTAAAGCACTCAAGGATATTGCAAAAATCATCAGCTCTGAGATATTCAGAGGAACTGTACATAGTATTAATTATTAATCAGTCAACAACCAGGCAGCAGAAACAGGCTACATGCATAAGAACCAGAGCTACTTACATTAGCTCAGTATTACAGGGGTTGCAGAAAGATGATGCGAGTTGCAGGACTGTCTCAAGTGTATTTAATTCACAGACACTCCGCATACATATTCCTTTTTGCATTTGCTGCAGTGGAAAAAAAACAATACAGTCTTTGAATGTTCAACTTTTCTCAGCTAAGAAAAATCTTGAAAGCCCTGGATTTATCGTGGATTTAGTTCTCAGGAAAGAGGCTCTGAGAGAACTTTCCTCTTTGTCACAAATCCTACAAAGACACGACCTTGCCGTTTACAAAGCCACGGAGCACCTGAGAAGGAGAGCTACCCTCTGTGCAGAAGGGGCTATGAAAATGTAATGGAACAGGCTTTGCCAAGGTGAGAGTGCACGAGCTAAGAGTATTTCCTTGGAATAAATCATCGAGACCAAGAACAATGCAAAGTTAAAAGCATGAGTTTTCTCAACCATGTGAAAGTCGGGCAGTTTTTTGTGCTTGAGAGAGCATGCACATTATTCAAATGTTTTATTCAAAGGTATTATCACCAGGAGATTATCCATCTAAGAAAACACTGTTCCTCGTGTCAGATGTCATTCGGTTCAGGCCATAAAATATCAAGCGAGGCTAAGACTCAACATAGAAATTAATGTACAATCCAGTGATAATTACGTGCTGATGGCTTGCAATGAAATCAGTTGCTACTCTACTATCTTGGCATTGCCAATGAAACAAAACGCTCTTCCCAACACGTCAGCCTAAAGGCCTATCGGGTCCTTCGCCTGTCAAGAACTGAAGCCTTAGATTAATTGTCACAATGTTAATCTAACTCTTTGGCCAATTACACTGCTGCTTGAATGATTATGGCTCTGATGATTGTATAATTGCGCTGCAGAAGCCCCAAATTCCCCAACTGCAAGTTCTCAAACACTCCAAAAGGAGAGAGGTAGAAAACCATTTAGTATGGCATTAACACAGTGCATCAGAGTCAGAAAGTTCTTAGCCAGCAGATCCATTTCAGAGGCAAAGATGGATAGCTGTGTGCACCAATTTCTTTCTCTTTGCTGCCTGCAGCTCTAACAGCCTTATGCATTCGTGCAGCTTGCTTAACCACACCTGCCAGTCTACCAAAGAGAACAGGACAACTACTGTTGCCTGTATTTCATACTAATGTATTCCTGCTCTTTTTGCAACATCCTTCATTGAAGTGTACTACCATAAGTCCTTTTAGATGTAATTAATATTTTTATCAAATTATAAGATGTTAATCAAACATGAATTTACCTGTCTTATAAAATAAGAGATTATATTTTCCTGTTCAGGAATGCAAATTCTACATATAAACAACATAGGCAATGTTAAAAAAAAAAAAAAAAAATCAACACCTATCCATTTACCAGAAAATAAATTACTTGCATCCCTAGAGAGTGTTTAATCTCAATTATTGCTCAAAGAAACCATGCACCAATAACAGGCAAACTGAGAGCAGCTTCCTTTCCAAATAGCTCTGCTCCTGCAAACAAGTACTTTGATAAATAACAAACTAGACCCTCAACAACATAGCCCCAGACCTACTCATTGGAATGGGAAATGCTCCAAAGTGTTCAGCTCCTTGCATTCATACTACTGCATTACCAAAGTGGTACCTTAGTTAGCACCAAATGGGAACAATGCAGACATATTTATTGTGACCACTAGAACTTAAAAGCGTTGGTATTTGTTTGATAGCTGAATTCCGAACATGCAAAGTTCCATATGCTCCTGTATACATTCAGATGCATTTAGAAAGTCAAAATTAGGCAGGATCAAGACATGCCAAGTGAACAGCTACTGCATCCACTTCAGTGTGTACTAAAGTGGGAAAAGCAGAAGAATTTTGGACAACTGTCTAACAAGTAAATCACTCATCAGCTCTCAAAAAAGAGAAACAAGATTCTATATACTCTTTACAAAAAAGAAAATTGCCTCCACCAGACCTACAGCCCAGAAGTTCATCAATCACTTGACCAACTGTTTTGAGACCTTTAGAGATCATCTAGTTCAACGCTTGTGCTCAATCAGGGCCACCTAAAGCACACTGCACCAGAAAACGGTGTAAAAATCTCATTCGTGCTTTGGTGGAGTCCCTCATTCACTCAAAGCCAAGAAAGCACTTCATGGCACTGTAGCACTGTGTCCAGCTGGCCGACAAACCTTGGAGCTTTGGCCAACTAGCAGGATAGAAAAGATGCTGTCAGTGCTTTAGTAGGTCACCACAGCTTTAGAAGGACATTTCACTTCAGATTCCCCATGATATATATTTAGCCTGGCAGTATCTGATAGCGTTGGTTACTTTATTCTGTATATTTGTTCAACAGGATAGAAAAGGAGAACACTCCCTACAACCAAAGGAGAAAATTAGTAGTGACTCAGAACTCGCGCCAGGTCCATAATGACTGTACACAGATGTTAGCAAAGTGAACTTGAAAAAAAATATGATAAAGGCTGAACAATCAGCCATCCCCTATTGGGTGGAAATATTCGAAGGAGCTAGTTGAGTGGGAACATGTGCAAAATGAATGAATCGTGCACAGACCCCAGATGCAAGGGAACATCTGTGATGATGATGCTGGCATTGAGAACTACTTGCATATTCATGCTATCGTTATCATTCCCGCTTCTGTATGGCTCCTCATTGTGAAAAAGAGTTACAACTCTCGTGTATTTACAGTCAGTGGCTTTGAGATCATTGGGGCATCCAGTTAACAGCAGAATTGACGTTTTTGGTCAAAGCAAACTAGTTACAATGCAAGTGGGCAGCATGCCTAGCAGAACCAGCACTGCATCCTACACAAACCTCCTGGTGGCCATCTTGGTCACCGTTAGCAATCATCTTCCATCCAAGTTGCTGTAGACAATAAAAAAATCAGGTTTAAATACATGTTTGCCTCTAGAAGCTCCATAAGCTAGCACTAGCTTCACTTCTTCAAAGCTACGAGTGCTTGTAAATGGACTCAAGGTCATTTACACCCATGCCCAAGGCTCCTGATGCTGGCATAGGAGAAAAGCAGCTATGCAGATACAAATCAAACTCTTCATCCTTGCAGCTGTAGCGTGGCTTTGAAGCAAATCAGCATCAAGTGTCCTTAAGAGGATGAAGATGTTCAGCACTACACAAGGTCATGTCCCCAGATGGGGAGCTCCAGGAAGGGGGCATCTTGTCCTAATAGCTGACTATTGAAGACCCCACCACAAATAAGTACAATCAAATTAGGAAAAAAATATCAAGCAAAAACAGATACGCGGTGTGGAAAGACAACAGATTATGAAAACGCTTGGATAGCTTGAGTTAAAACAAACTCCTCGAATCTCCCAGCTCTCTTATATATGTAACTATCACTTCTCTATAGCTTCTCACCTCCTACAGTTTAATAATACTTGCACAAATTGCTCAGAGCACCAGATATTTGTATAGCAAAAATAAACATCAGAATGTATACCATTCCCACTGTTTGTATCTCTGCTACTATTTGCATTCATTATATTCACATTTGGTTATGAAGGTGGCGGGGAGGATGGTTCTACGTTCACCAGATCAAAAAACAAATACCAAATAAGCAGCTTTTCTATGACCCCATCTCCCACAGGTATATGCCATCCCTTGCCAACACTACAGTTAAGAGCTTCAACTTCCATACATCCTTCCTCTGGAATTCTGTATTCTGGAAATTCCATTAGGAGCTTTTGACCAGCAAACTCACCACTGCAATAGTTACTGCATCTTGTAGCTAAACATTTCCTTGCTCTGGCCATAATGTTTTGACCTATATAAAGCAGTCAAGAGGATGCATTAATGATGTGCAGAGGAAATGCAGAATAAACGCAAGCCTTTTAAAAATAAGTAGTCTAAATAAAACAGTGGTATTATCCTGTCCGATAAGAAACAGTGAGCTGATTAAAGGAGTCTGTGATTAAGGAGGGAAAGCAGCTGCCTAATTTTTATAAAACAACCTCTTACCCCCCAAACTCAAGAAACAAAAAACACACATTACACACATCCTTTCCTTTCTCCTAAAACCAATTTACTCCAATTTGCAAGAGTATATAGCCAGTGCCTTACGTGACGATGAGCATATAAATTCCAATTTGTTACACTGGGGCACAGACTGGAGCGTAAACAGAACCATATTAGGCAGGTAACACAGATATTAACATAGCCTTAAGCCAGCTTACAGAATTCAGCCTTTTTTTTTTTTTTTTTTTTTTTGTGTGTGTGTGTGTGTGTGTGTATTTGACAGTACTCCTGAAATCCAGAATAACCCTGATTGAGAGGAAAACGTAACGTTATCCTCCTTTGCTGCAGTGCCTTGGAGAGCCCACCAGCCTCACACTGCACTGCTTCTTTCTCCCCCCGTCCGCTCTTATCGATCTGTTGTTTCTTCTTCTGCACATAGACAGGGAGCTTTTGAGGCCAGAGATCTTTATGTTCAGCGTGGTACCCACAGCTCAACCTGTGGGGCTCCAAGGCACAGCGATGATACAAATAGCTATGTCTACTATGCTGCTAATGGCCTGGGGACACTCATTTTAAATCCTTCCTTTAAATAAGATTTTCTTATCAAGTTTTACAACATCCCATGCAATATAATATAGCGCTTGTTAACCTACATCTTAAAAGATTTCCCAGAATATTTTAAACCCATTATTAATACGGTCAGTTAGGGAACAGGGCTGCCTTTACTGACCAGCACAGCAGAAGCACAAGCTTAAATAAAACTTGTGGTTTTACAGGGGATTCTCTCTTCTGAAAAGAGATGCTGCTGTGTCCAAGAAGACAGTAAAAAGGGAGTTGAAAGGTGACAGACTCCAACGCCTGATCAGACTAAACCACTCCCAATTTGTCTCAACACATCTCCAAAGCTGCAGCTTGTCAAAGTCACCTGAATAATCGTGGTATAATTCCAAACTATTTCCCTCCCTAAAAAATGGAAAATCTTTAGCACACAACTAATACTGCTGGCAGTGACACAGCACATCCATTCGCCCTCGCGCACCGGAGGAGGTCTAATAACTAATATGCCCAATGGGCTCAAATAATTTAAAGCCCTTATTTGTTCTCAGGAGTAACTCGTTCTGGCTAAAGGTTTCACCAGTTCCCCCATAAATTAAAAGCCTAAACGTAAAGGGAGGGAGGAGGTGAGCTGAGGAGGAGGCATGAGGAAGAGAAATTCCATGCGGACTGGGTGGTTGACAGCTTATTAGGGCAGCTTCCCCTGAAGGGAAGGTGCTGTTTTGCAGTCATATTGAAGTATTAAATTTTGATAACTCTTTAATCACTTCAGTTTAATGAGAGAGGCTGCAGGTGGAAGGGGAATCTATCACACCAGCTCCAGTCCTGCAGTGAACATTGGACATGGCACAGAAGGTTGCAGCTCTGCTCCTACAACTGCAGCTCACAGAAAAGAGTTAGTTGCCATGCAAAAATGTTTGATTTCCCCAAAGAAGCCTCTTTACATGAGCAAGAGACATCCCTCGCTTCCCAAGGGAGAAAAAAAAAAATGCTGCGATGTGCCTGGATTCCAACTTACGCTTTTTTAATTTTAAAATCTGCTATAAAAGATGATTTCAGAAAAGCGTTTGTTGCAAGTGTCAGTGCAGACCTTTGGTGGATACAGTGCTTAGTTTTTAATTTTCATTTAATAAACTTTAGCTATTAAAAATCCAAATCCCCTGTGATTTCCATAACCTCCCAGGCAGTGTTTTTATTACTGGGTTCTTATATTTTATCCAACAAAATCTCCAAACATCTTTATTTGTAAACAAATTGTTTCATGCAATTCAGATGAGCTGAAAGTGAGATAGATGAATAGCCAGAATCAGTAGATCCCATGATCCAGTCTTAAAATTCAGGCATCGCATTGCTCGTACAGGTACCCACACTGACCAGAAATCTGAGGCAGTGATGCCCCAAGGAAAGGGAGAGATATTTTTACATTTTACATATTTTACAGTATTTTGCAATCTGCAATAGTGGCAGAAATTGCTTATGCTGCTCCAGTAGAGCTGCTTGCACAAGCCCAAAGCACCAGCCCATTTCTAGGGCAGTCAGTCGCCGTTGCAAGAGGATATTGCTCATTTGCTTCTGCTCACATTAGAGCCCAGTAAGCTCATTCTGTGCAGAAAACTTCCCATCAAGACAATATTACAAGGACTGTAGCTGCTGCCTTTCCCCAGTACCAATTTGCTTCTTGGGGAGCATGGATTTGTAATGCAATACTTGATGCTGGGAAAGTGCATTCTTTGGAGACCACATCCACATGGTCAAAAGCCCTTCTACCACTTCCCACTGCTGCCAAGGCCTCAACTCCTCATTTATTCATTTGATAGATTCGTTATGTCCCAGGCATCATTTGCTGTGTTCCAAAATACCGAAAAGGTATCATAAAATTTTAAAAACTGAGTAATTGCCTTCTCCTTTGTGCTGCCACATAGAATGGTTAGCAGTCTGTCAACCATAAATCACAATATGATCGTATCTCTCTGCTGTGTAAGGAAATTATATAATGAAATTTAAGGTCTCACAGTTTGCTCTTTCTAATAATAACACTTAACCTCTTATCAATAGCCTTTTGAAAGTAGGCATGTATTTACAAGAACAATATTATGGTGGCTAAACCATAATTTCAAGACCATTACTACTAAAATACCCACACGCAGGGAGAGAATTAGGATCCTGCATTACTTGCTACCTGGTGGTTCTGATCTGCCCATCAAAACTACCCCAAACTTACTGTACAATAATTATCTAGTAACATCTCCTTCCAAAGTCCTTCCATCTCCTCGTCCCACCAGGGAAGGTTAGGACACCAGTTCAAGGGCTCTCACCCTATTCAAGAAAATGAGGGAATTAAACCTAGAATGGTTCCTGACACTAAGGAGAAGAGTCATGGTGAGCTTCATCCCATCTTTCCCAAGCCTCATTGCAAAAGCAAAGCCCCAAAAAGAACAAGACAAACAGAATATCCATTTCCTTTCATATTTAAAAATGAAAATATACACCTGGAACTTGACTACACTTTTTTTCCTTTTTCTCACAATCTCTTCCTGCTTCTGATTGCTTTTACAGCCCCAGTATCATGCTTGGATACTGCTGGTTGAGTGAATACAATTCACTTTAAGAAGTCATTAGAAGTAATTTTAACCATCTGACCTTCAGTCTTTCCTTGCTTGTAGCAAATCTACTGATTTCTCAGTGGCAAAGCTTGTTCTTTTGTTTTATTTCAATCACCCAAAAGAAAAACCTTTCTTCACTTAAAGTCAAATTTCCAAAGTCACTCTTGTGTGCAAAATGATCCTTTTTTTATCCTGTCTTATCTATATCATTTCTTTTTCTCCCCTTATCCCGCCTTGACGCAACCAGACAAATTCAGTTTCTTTCCCTTTCTGTGCAAAGCGTTGCAAACAACAGTTCTAAAACCAATTAGAAATCAGGGCTGTCATTTGCAATCCACTGACTGAAAAGGAAAAAAAAATGAAAAAGGAAGCAACCCCACACTGCCACGCTGTAATGACTCCTATTTTAACACTGATGACTTCTTCTGGAGAGAGCTTGAAGTGCCTTTTAGAATACATATGCTCTCTTGCTTTTATTTTGCACAGAATTGGTTTTAAAACGGTTGAAGCCTCTTGGGTTCTCAAGAAAGAGCAATTCGCTTTCTTTCCCTCTTCTCACAAATAGGAGGCCGTTTGGTGTTGTTTTTCTATGAAATTCTGCCTAATAACAGCAATCCTTCCCCCCACTTTCCTGCTGTTAAGGCCACCCTTCTCTCCTCCCTTTTGTGTATTTCTCAAGATTGAGAATCTTTTACCTTTCTACCCCTAGACAAATTAGTTCCAGGCTTTGCAAAGACTATCCAGCTCCCCACTTAGACTCAGAGACAGGTAGTGAGACAGGATACACCTCCACCCAACTTCCCACCAGTTGGAATTAGGCATGCTGCTAATAAGAGGGCTCTATATAAATCCAATGCCTGGATTCAAACCCACCACTTCCCCATGGCTTGATCCTCTCTTTGCATCTAAACCCAAGCACTTCCAAAGTAGCTGTTTCAACACCAGCAATAACCATTCCTTTCAGCTGGCCATCTATCAAGGATGAGTACGATCAAAACTGGTCCTCCAGGGAGGAAGAAGTCATCTGAAGTCAGGCTCTCCATCCCACAATGTTTTTAGGGAGGATGAGTCCACCCATGGTTAAGTGGAGCACCTGGATGATGTGATGCCATTTCCCCTCTCTTGTTTGCTTGGAGATGCCAGGATTTAAAGTTCTCAGCCTCTTATCAGGACTCTACATTTGCTGTTGATAGCTTTTAGTAAAAGTTATTATTAAGCAACTTTTCACTTTTATCTCTTATCACTTTCCACTCCAGAAAACCTTATCACTCCTTTCACTAAGTATATGATAATTGGAGCTTTGCAATTACAGGTACAACACACACAGATTTAATGGACCAATTTGACAAGCTAAAAGAATTCTAGTTCCCTTATCTATTAGCGTTTTAATAGTACTTCTTCCTAATTAGTCTGTAGTTATAGTTACCAAAGTAATTGTCAATGACTATAACCGTAAATAAAGCAGATCTGTCGGAGCTGGCCTGATCTCACTATAGATCAGGACCTTCTCCAAGGAATAAAGGAAAGTTGTAAAGTATTAGGGAAATTGCAGACTCGGGACAAATTAACATATCAGTCGTCCTCTCCATTTGTATGATACACATATATGTGTGTGTATATATATATAAATATATATACACACATAGAGGGGTGTGCGTGTGTATATATATATAGTGGGTGTACTTCATTTCTTAAATTTCCCACTTTTTATTCTCATTCCTGTAAAACTGTGTATTTTAAGAAAGGGAAAACAATGCAATGAAATGAACACAAATTAAACAAAAACAAGGAGGGAAAAAAAAAAGAAAAAAAAGAAAAAAAGGACCTGAGGGACAGAAACTTAACACCACAAGTGCATGGTTGTGTCTCCTAAGCAGAGACCTCCCATAACATTCATTTAACAAACTGGAAACTGTCAGGCAGCATTTCTGCTTTGGGGCTGGGTGGAAGAGGTAGGGGTGCCGAACAGCCAAACTGGTTCAAATCCATTTTCAGCTTTCTGGAAAGACCCTATTTATCAAACCACTGCCAAATTCACTAAGTGCAATTTCCTCAGAGCAAACCATGTCCCAGATAAGGCAAACGAGGGGGCACCTTGCACAGGTGGGGAAGCAAAACTGGCACAACTACTGAAGCAACTTTTGCCAGCGGTGCAGAATCCAACTGCCAACAACCATAGAATGATTTAACCAATAATTGTGATTCCGAGGCAGTTAGACATGCTTATTTTCCCTGTCCAAATGTCCCTCTTCCCTTGACCCCTTTCTCTGAAGCAAATATTGCAAGATGATTGTGCTTCTCACTGATAAACCTTTCTCCTCTTCCTGCTCTTTATCCTTTCCAAATTAGACCATTCTAATCATGACCCTACTGAATACATTCAATTATACACAATTATTTGGATATTACTTCTGTTAATAATTTCCTAATGATTTCCATTGCAAATGCTACAGGATGTACAACTTGTGCTATAGCACAGATACTGAACTTGAACCAGACCACCACAAATTTCAATATCTTTTGTCATATCCAACTGGAGACCAGAAGCAAAACTACCTCATTGAAAACAATTCATCTTGACTTGCAAATTCATATTCTACCTTACAATAGAGAATTTACTGAAAATGAGTATTGGAAAGTTCAACCTAAAAAATGTCATCTCCCCCATATTAACAACGCTTTCATAGTTTGATACAGATTATCAAAAATATTCCCATAAACCACTCCAGAAAATGGGATGGTGAATTTTATCATTTTTCTCGCACTTTCAGAAAATAAGCAGCTTCCCATTTAAAAGACGACCATGCTAAAAAAAAAAAAGAAATACAGAAAATGCTATTTTTTTCCTCAAGTATTCTTAATCTTAAGAGCTATCTTCCAAACAACTTTTCCCAACCTAACATAAAAATGCGAAGGAAAGCTTTCCATCCAGCTTCACGCAAACATTCACAGGGAGGACAGCAGACCAAATGCACCATTTCCCAGTGCAGCAGCTTGAGATTTACTTTATTCTTTCGGCATGAAGACCAGCAAGGGTTTACAATCTGCATGTCTGTATTGCTTACGGGCAGTTACAGGCTATACAGATACAAAAGATGGCCCATGCCAAGGATCTAACAAGAAAACAGATGAGTTTAGACAGATAAGGGAAGGGAAGGAGCATCAGCAGTTAACCACCATCAGGTGCTTTCTGACGGCATGGTAGCAAAGTAGAATTTTTAAGGAGATATTTGAAAGAGTGCTGTGATGTGGCTCTGCACAAGAGCAAGGGAGGATTTTCCCAAGGATGCAGGAAAATGAGGAAGAAGCATAAATTTGTGCTATTTGTGCTCTGCTAATATTTAACAGCTGGAATAGAGACCGACATCTGAGCTCTTCAGAAGTTGGAGTTAACTGTCGGTAGCTTGGGCTTTGAGCTATGGGTAAAGACACACAGAGGCACATATGAAGGACCTTAAAAGCAAAGCCAGGAGATTTGATTTGATGTGATAAGGGGGAGGCAAAGGGGGAAAAATAGAGCAATGACGTGGTCCAAGTGCTAGATAAGGAAAAAGATCTCTCCAAAACAATGGGGACAAGTACAAGCAGAAGGGAAGGATATTGAAGTACCTGAGATATGAGCACGGCTGAGCATCAACTGCATAGATGCCTAGGACAGGCTGTGCCTTTGAGACATTACAGAAAAACAAAAGTGAGTTCAGGCTGAGTAAACGAATTCAGAGAAAAAAATTAAAAAAAAAAACCATAACATTTCACTTTTGAAATCAGTACTACAATTTTTTCTTTAACAACCGACAGCTTGTTCCTCCTTAATTTGGCCATTAAGTCACAGTTAGATCTCTAACTGTGGCCTTGAGATGGAGCATCGTGCTCACATGAAAAAGATTTCTCAAACTTAGTTTTCCATTTCAATCCGAAGAATTACGCATAGAGTGCAAGCGAGGCACAGCAAACTCAAGGGAAAGGAGAACATGAGAGCAAATAAAAATAGCATTTGCTGTCTGATGAATATTTCCTTACCACATCACCAAGGAAGAAAGAAGCTGGTAGCTATGTTTTTTTTCGGCCCCAAAGCAAATTCCCATTTGGCGAAGAGGAAAACTCCTTCCTCAATGTTAAAGAGGCAGGAGGCAACACTCCTGCCCAGCAAACAGCAGTGCACAAAAAAGAGTGCACTGCACAAGCTGCACAAGAAGCTCGACGGGATGCTCAAGCCTTTGGCAAAATAATACGACAAGTAATTAGCCACGTAGAGAAATCACCCCATGTTGTACTTTGGGTACTAGCACGTCCCCTGCAGTCACTAATTCTTTCCCTGGTGAGACTAGAGAGAGGGTTTGGGTCCTGTCTTTGCTGAAAGTGTTGCAGTAGGTAATGTGGTTTATCCACATGCAGCCATGTCTAACAGATGCACATGCTTAGAATAAACAATAAAGCCAGAATCCCTCCAATGACCAGCTCTCTGGGGACAGAGTTTCCACTGCCTTAACCCAAATCATCTCTGTCACGCAGGAGGCACTTTCTGGAAAACAAAAACCTGACAAAACACAGACAAAGCACTCGGGGGCCTCTGCGGCAGTGGGCATCTCAATGAAGCCAAAAAACCAAAACATAAGCAACAACAAAATCCACAAACGATAGACAACCCTTGATATTAAGCTTTGAATAGAAACATTTCTCAAAATTTCCAGGAATTTTAATAATTCAACACCTCCCCCTCCAAAAAAAAAAAATTCATAATCTGGTCTGTAATTAACATGCAATGTGCCGAAACACTTTTTATAAGAATTTGAACCTAAAGGCACACCTAGTAATTATCAGAGGTGTTTTTCAAACACGGTAAAAGTTCAAAGAGAATTTTTAAAGCTTGCTCAACACTCCAGGTTTAATTTTTTTCATGTCAGAGCTTCCTTTTGAAATGGATTTGCACTTTTTTTCTCCTCTGAGCTAAAAATCAAACATATAAAATTTCATCTAAAACATTTTAAGTACTTCAAAGACAGCTTATTTAAAAGAAATACAAATTTGAAATGAAACTTTATTTTAAAAGCAAACCATTGTATTATGATAGGACTGCAACCAAACATTTTCACCTTATTGAAATTCCTAATTCCTAAATGAGTCTGTTGAAATCAGTATGCCCCACAAAAGTCTCTAATGCAGGGTAAAACATTTACTTCATTAGAAAATGTTGATAGAGATCAATTGTTATGAAGTTCAAGCATAGCCCTTTTAAGCAATCTGTGGCATTGATAAGCTTTAATCTTAAAAATACTACTCAGCTACAATTAATCTTCAGCCCTATGCAAGAGAAGTCCAAGGGATGACAGGCTCTTGGATTTCGGTATCAAGGACAACATACTCCTCCCTGCAATCTTTCAAACAGGTCCCATGTGTGACTTCAGACTATTCTTCTCAATATCAAAGCTGCAGCTCGCATCCCTCCTCCCCACACTGACCTTTCAAAATCAGTAAAACAGATATACAAACAGCACTGCAAAATGCAATTGTCACTTAAGTGCCTATTGCTCAAGCAGATAACAGGAAGAAGCATTTGGGGAGATGTCACTTGTGTTTTACTGTACGAGTCCCAGGAAGCCTCATCTGGGCATAAGACAAAGTTCTGACCATGTGCAACAAAGCAGAGCTTTGCTGCCAGGTTTTGCATCCAGTAATGATGTTTTGCATCCAGTAATGGCATCCAAGATGTTTCCCATGCAAGGGGAGGTTATTGTCCCTATTGCTCTCTGCTGGTGCTGGCCAACACCAGCCTCCCACCAGCAGCCCTTCTGTGTCCCTTTGCATCTACGAGGACGGTGTCAACCTTTTTTAAGGAGTAAAGGAATGTTTTTTTCCAGGAAATGGTTCTTTTTGTCACCTTCTTTCCTGTCCCCATGATTTATGCTCCCAGACGTGGTTCATGCTGCACGCACACAGCTGCACCACGCTACTTGCCCAAGGCTCCCTTGGGCATGAAGCGAAGTTTGAGGAATGCGTTCAAGTAAACCTGCAAAGTGCATGGTGAGGCCTAAGCACAACCAGAAATAACCAGAGCTATTTCTGAAAGTGACTGATCTTTTTTTTTCCTCTCTTCTCTACACATTGATCTGCAATTATTCTCAGGAAGCAAAGGCCTCACAGGAAGCCTACACACGTTCTTCAACACTCCCGAAGTTCAAACAACAAGTAAAAAAAAGATCCAAACACTTGTTGCCTTGAAATAAAGCAGGAAATGTAATTAAAGACTTCAATTACACTTGGCATTTCTGATTCTCATGCAGGAGGAGGCCACCTTGCCAAAACTGGCAGAGCAAGGCTCCCCAGAGAGAGGCTCTGAGCTACATTTCAGGCCTCTCTATTAATCATTTCATCATCATCAAAACAGCTCTATTTAAGCACCCTGTTTAATGATTAAATGTTACACATTAAGGTCTGAATATTCAAAGAGATCTGGTTCAGACTTTGTTGATGCCTTGTGTGACTTTGTGTGCAGGTTTCCCCTCCAGTTTTGCTGCACTGGGGGCATGGAGTGGTTTGAGTGCCTGGAGGGTTGAATTTTAATGCCAAGAAGAAGCCCTGGAGTAGACAGGATTTAGCCCCCATTCTGAAAACTGGAAAACTAATTAGTCTTTTATCTGTAGTTCAACAAAATAGGTCATGGAATGGAGAACCTGACTTTCATGTGCAGAAAAAATATCATCTGCCTGGTCAAACAGAGAACCTATTTTTAAGCTTTATTTCAAGCGATTAGCAGACAACTTCAGCATGATTACTGACAAGAAACTACTACTACTATATTTTCATCTTTTTTTGTGGGGGGGCGGGGAAGGGGATAATAATACAAATATTTTACTAGAAAAACACAGTGTGTTCAAATCACATTCACCATCATAGATGAAGGAGACTGGACATTAAGACTACAATCACAGAACCCAAATCATTCTTAGAGCTCTTTCCTGAACCTTTTGATGTTCTATCCAGTTAATTCTTCAAAAGCAGTATCTCTTGCTGTAATCTAAATCTACTTTTTGACTATTTAATATCCTTACTTACTAAGCGGGGCAAGGCACCTCATTTTGCAAAGCTTTGCCTTGCAGCAAAGCTGGGTACAGAGTTCGCATGTGCCCAGAACATGCTCGCATGTTGGTGCCAATTACTTTTTGACTAATGCCGCCCACACGGTGCAATGTGATGTTTTCAATGGTGATCTGCTCTGCTAGGGGACAGGATGTGCTTAGTAGGTCAGGACAGTTTTTACTAAAGACACCCTGCTAATGGGTCCTAGAGACATGCCCAAAGGAATCCAACAAAACGTGGGTGGACAGCACCAGTTCACGAGGCAGACACTATGTCATGACTCAAATATCAAAAAGCTAACAGACAGACATCTTTGCTTCTTATTTCTACTGCTTTTTGGCTTTTTTGTTTTAAAAATGCTGATCTGATAAAAGAAAGTCTCTATTTTTTCCTGTATGGAAAAATGCATTAATTTGAAGTGCTTACATTTTGGCTTAAATATCAAGTGTGTTTGTGTCTGCATTTTAAAGAACAGGTTATTTTCTACCAATCATTCCCCACATTAGCATCTGTTGTTGCTAACAAATGAATTGGTGAGAAATGCAGTGTATGTGGAGTTCTCCCTCCCCCCAGAGCTCTAATGACAAGGAAATATCATATCACAAAAGACAGCAAACCAAACAGCACCAGGATTTGATGGAGTAGAAATAATCACTAGGAATGGTGCACAACATTTTATGGAGCTAGATCCTTCAAGACCAAATACCCCAGTTCTTCCAGAAGTCAATGGGAGTTATTGGTGGCCAAGTTTATGCAGGGATGTCCATGCAACAGCACAAGAAAGTTTATGAGCCCATGAGCGCTCAGTAAAGAGTCATGTCTAATCTACTCAGCATTATCCAAACACCACCATCCAAGCAGAAATCTCCAGCACCTTTATGTATATAAGCCTCTGGATTAGGTCTAAAATCCATAACGGTCTGAGTCTGCTAAGTTTACTTGGGTCACGCTCTCGGGATACACTTAAGAACTGCATCTCTGAGCCCAAAAAAACAGCAGACAAAAACAAACAAACAAAGAGCAAAACAAAGAGCAAACAAATCCTCAAAGCTTGAGGCAGAAAACTTTACCAGATATAATGGCTAAATCACTTAACTGCATGCTCAGTGAGCAAAATGAGAAAAATGTGTTATCTCACACTTGATTGGAAAGATACACTAAAGTTCAGGCAAAAATTAATCCCAGAGAGTCCATTAGCATTTGTTTGGAACTGTTGCAGACTAAATTATCTCAATAGTACCTTTGGGTTTGATAGTCCTTAAGAAAGAGCAGCTCCTTAGGTCTTAACTGACATCTGGTGGCAAGCTTGACATTTTCTGATAAACAAGACGGAAAATTCAAGTCAAGGACATCAGGAAAAAAAGAAATCATAATAAAAACTTATAATTAAAAGCTCCTTTACTATTAGAAGTGAAAAGGTACTGTTTTTTTTTCCATTTTCAGGTATTTTCATGTCTATATTGGGCACATTTCCAGTTACAAAGGCTTACTAATACCGCTAAGTGAGCATGGGCTATTATACACCAAAATATAGAGAGAATCAATTTAAGAATTAAATTTTAAACTTGAGATAATCAATTAATCTTTCCCCATCCACTTTTTCTCCAAATCAGGTCACTCATGTAAGCATTTTATATGACATAAAATGATAGTTACACATCCACAGCTGATGGATTGCCCACCTTTTTTTTTTTTTTCCCATTTAAATTACTGCAACAGTATTAGAGGCACGCAAATAGTTTGAAGCTACTTTCTCAGGGCTAGCACAATTTAAATATGCTTCAGTGTGTCAACCACCTGCCAAAACTTCAGCTGAATCAAGCAGTTCCAGATCATTGGAACTCTAATTATTATAAGCACAAGTGGCTCTTGGAGCAGCAGTGAGCTCTACATGACAGTGTTGGCAAGCACTCTACAGTCAAATGAATTAAACTCCACTTGCTGATTCTGATTACTAGATCATTCGCTATTTTCTGATCATTTAGTTTCACAGGAAATTAGTGTCACTGCTGAATGTTTTCAGCATGATAGAAGACTGGAGATTTTTTTTTTCTGGTCTGTTTTTCTTAAACATACTCAAAGCATGCAAATGCGTAAGTTTTCCTCAATTTATGCTGGTGGAGTAATGACCGAGTCGGTGCCTTTTAAGAAGCCATGGTCAGTGATGATGCAATAAGCAATTTTTATTACATATTCCTTCTCAATTGTAAATGTATATTAGGACACATTAGTTGAAACCACCTTTGGTCATTATGGTCCCCCCCCTTTATTAATACCATTCACATTGTGCCACAGGAGAGTGACTATAACATAAATAGCTCTTTTTTTGCCTTTGCTCTGATCAATATTTTGTTGTAATGTGAGTGGTTTGCAAGTCACAAAAATATGCCGGGCCACAATTCATTTTGCCTGCTAAATGAGAAGCAAATCTTGGCACATCAACAGGATGGAAGAGAGCTTTCCAAGGATCCCAGGATGAGGATGATTTAGAGCTATTGATTGAGACATTTTCAATAAGTTTTTTAAATTTAATTTGAGATGACATTAGAAATTATGTGGGTTTTACCCGAAATTCTGAATAATTTTTTTCCAACTTGAGATGTTATTAAGGAGACTTGTGTTCAGAGTTTTAGTCTGATGTCTCAAAAGTCATAACATCACTTGACAAGAATGACTACAAAGCCTGCAAGTCTTTGTGTAATGGAAAATAAATAACAGATCAAGCTCTGGATAAAGTGCACAACAAAACTGGACCGTCTTCTTCAGTTGCAATCAGCCAGTCAAGACTAATCCAGAAATTTAAAGGTAAGCACTTCTCTGGCCTGTGTTATTCTAGCAGGTAAAGAACTTTGCTCAAATTGCAAAACCAGTTTAAGTAGTTTCTCGCTTCAGGCATCTCATCCTCAGAGCAGAGCAGAAAAATGTTACAGAACAGACAATAAAATTACAAATATTTTCCTCTCTATCATGGTATGATTCAATAACCAGCATGTCTCAGCATTCTCCAGGAGCCTCCTAAACCCTCTGCTTCATGCAGTAACCAGGGCTAAGATTCTGCATTCAGCCTTACAGGAAAAGGAGGGCAACTCAGGCCTCAGTGCACACCTGGAAATAATTTATAAGCCACAAGGGCCACTACACACTAAAGAGCATAACAAAGAAGTCAGACAATCACTGTGACAAATCCCCAGGGAAGACCAGGAGGAACTTGCCAGTGATGGTCCAAGCTACAGCTTTAGCTTTGCTTGCTCAGGAGAGAAGAGCACGCATGCAATAACCTGGACTTGCGACTGAGGTTGCTTTCTTTGGGCTGCCAGAGCCTGTCCAAAAGCCACATTGCTATGAAACTGCTTTTTTTTGTTGTTGTTCTTTAGCAGGCTAGGAGAGATAGATCTGCTTCCCAGGCAATCACTTCTGACTGCAGTATAGACACTGCTTTAGTCCTCCCCAAGCGTTCCTCAAACAGCTCTGAAGTAGGACAGCACTGAGAAAAAAAAAATAAATAAATTCTCAACTGGTTTTGAAGCAGGGAGGATGGCATGAAGCACATTTCATCTGCACAAACATGCCTTATTCATGCATCTCTCATTCTGTGCTCCGCGTCTCCTGCGACAAACTAGTCTGACATCCATCTGGTGCGAGATAGCGGGGTACAGTTTCACTCCGCTGTAATAAAGTCCCAGAGCACTAATCCCCTAGGAATGCAGCAATTATCTGCTCCCAGACAGGTGTTAAATGCTGCCTTCCAAAGAGATTATCCCATCCTCTCCTGCTCGCTTTTGCCCTCGCTGTACAAAGGACGATGGCAAATAGACGATGCCACTATCTCCGTGGGTAAAGAAGAATCATTAGCTCCTGATCCCACGACAGGGATCGAGCAAAGTAAGTGAAGAGCCAGCTTCATACTACCTCGCTTACCTTTTTTAAGCAGTAAGATGTGCTTTTCTACAGAAAGCTTTGAAAATGCTTTTTTTTTTTTCCTTTGAGTTTTGCTATTTTTTTTCTTTACCCTTTATTTCACCTCTCAGGTGTCATTATGGAAGAGTAGAAAAGCATAAAGAATAGTAGAAAAAACCCTAAAACCCAAAAGAGATGCAGACAAATAACTTGGTTTTGTTTTCCTGAGATAGAAATACAGACATACAGGTAAAGGCCCCCTATTAGCAGAGAATGACAGATGCTTTGAATAACTGGATAAGTGATCCTTTTCCCAGCAGCTTCCAAACTTCCACCAGTCAGCAATTTAAGTGTCAGCGAGCTGGAGGTGGTCCATCCTTCCACCAAAATCACAGCCATTTCAAACTAATATTTTAAGCCTGGGTTTTCTCCTGCTTCTTTTTCCCCAAAAAGTTCTGAAGAAAGAACTGTCTGTCTTTGCCTAGCCTCATCTTTCATGCAACATCCTTGCTCCCATACAACACAGTACTCTCCACCCATCCATCAAACTAGGATGTAGAAAAATATTCCTCTACAAAAAATCATCCAAATCATCAGGCTCAAGCTCAGGTGCAATGCCTGCTGCTGGAAAGGGCTTGGAGATGCTCTTCCTTCTCTCCACCAGCCAACCTCAAAAATCTCTATAGTGGTTAGTATAGAGATGCCCCAAAAACAAGCAAATAACCCAAATCTCAGCTTCAACAGGACCTGCCCTATGTCCTGCTACGGGGTTGTCCCTGAGACCCTGGCCCTTTAGCATTGCACTTCTGCATTTTAAAAGGAAGAGATCCCATGCATGCTGCCCTGCATTATCTGGACCACAGTATACCTGCATTAACCCACGTTAATGATTGCTATTGAATTCACACAAAATTTGGCTGCTGTTTAATGCAAGGGTGAAACCGTGTCAGTTAGAGAGCTTGTAGAGAGAAAGATCAATAGCAAAAGTAAATGAGAAAACAGGCTTGTTTAGGAGTCGTATGTTCTTTAGCTGCTAAAATAGCCAAAATGTCTCATTAGCCATCAAGTTATTTTTGAAGAAAAACAGCCCACATATGCGGAAATACTGGCCTTTTTCTCCAGATCTATTTTGTTCAGGACTGTAATTCAGGGGAAAAAATGGCAATCCACACAATCAGCGAAGCAGAGAGTTTCAGTACAAGTGCCTTTATTATTGTTATTAAGGACAGAGATTATATTTCTTTCTGATAATTCCTAGAAGTATCTTTTTGATCATCTGAATTGCATTGTCAGGCACAAAAAGTTCTACTATTCCAGAATGAAAAGCAGAAATAAGATATTAAAATACTAACAGAGAAATATTCAGATTAAAAGAACATGCTCTATTTGCATCCATCTATACCACTGCGTTTCTTAAGGCAGATATGAAAGAAATATATATCAAAAAAGGAACAAGTGAAGGTGAGTAGAGAAAAAAAATCAAAATTAATTTCAAGTTACTAGATTGATGAACAGCTTTTGTTTTAGCTTGTGCATTTTGCACAGTGCCAAAAAGGCAGAGAGCAGCAGCACTTCCTATCGGTTCTATCAATGCAAGTCTATCGTGATCAAATCTCCTCACGGAGTGGCTATTAGTCAGTCCCTAGGACTCAAGGGTGATAAAGGAAAGGAACTTCAAACACAACCATGTGCTAGAAAAGAATCCTTGATACTAATAGGATACGTGAGAAAGGAGATGGCAAAATAAATATTTGATTGCTGCCACACAGCAACCTCTCATTGGAGCAAGGGAAGAGTATCAAGGCACAGGCAGCCTTATTTCTTTGTATGAAGAAAAATGAGGTAGGACAATGATCTATAGCAGGCAGTAGTCACCCAGTCTATTATTTCTTCCTAAGGAAGCAGCCGCATAATCATGGCCAATGTCTTCTGCAGGTCTTGTCCCTTTGCACAGCTCTTACTCAGCCAGTCTAGTAGCTAGTCTAGTCTGCAGGCGAGCAAAATGCAACACAAGACAGCCAGAAGCCCAAGATACCTGCAGAAGCCAACATTATCATGCTGCAAATCATTTGCTCATTTGATGTCTATGAAATATGTAAAACAAGTGCATTAATATAGCTAAATATAACTGCATAGAAATATATCTGCTTTTCTACTAGCGTCGCATCACAATTTTCTCACATGCCTTACAATATCTTCCAGCATTTAGCTGTAATTCACATGCTTTCCTAACCATGTCTCCTTTGCAGATGTGCACTTACTCCAATGTAGGTGTTTAGTCCTTCTCGACCAGAACTTGCACTCAAATTTGCTGTTACTCTTGGAAAAATTCCCCACAGAAAAGTCCCACTCATCTGTGCTTTGGCACCTGGTGGTAGGTATGATAATTTTATAGCCCTTTCCTAATCAAGTATTGTTCTTCTTTTTCTGAAGCCAGCAAGCTCTTGTAAAACTAAAGTGCCTTTCTTGCATTGAAAATGGAGGATTGAATTATCACTAATTTTCCCCCCTGCTGCCTAGCCCTTCTGTCACTGCACTAGAATAAATTGATGTCCGTGAGCACAATAACATTAAGAAGAATGCTGAAATATTCCCCTTTTACCTGTAGGTTTCATCTGTCACTGATCTGGGTTAATAAGTGACAGTTATCATGAGCAAAAGATGAGTACATAGTCTGAGGACTATGAGGAAAGGATTAGATAAGACTGAACAGCTCACCTTAAAAGGTGAGCTGTGCTTGCACAAGGCATCAACATGATGTCTCTTCACAATAAATTCTTGACATGGGATCTCAAGATGATTCAGCGTATGGTTTCTTATAAAGGATGCAGAAAGTTAAAAACAGTGGAAGTTGAATATTATGCAGTATTAATAGCCTCACAAAAGCACATTATTCAAGCCTGCTAGTCTTCAGAAACACCCCAGCTTTAGCAGCATCCAGTTTTTCAAAATTCTCCTTTGAACCATAGAAACTTAGGAGCATTTCCCCAGCAAGAACATATTCACTCAGCTCCGTATCCCTGTGCACTGACATCAGCACACATTTGCTTTTTCCCTGAATGGATTGCCATTCACAGCTTCAGTAATCACCCTGCTCAAGGTTAACTGCTGGTCTCCTCTGTAGAGGTGCAGCCAGGCACACGTTGAGAGGCAACAAACTATTCGTGGTTAGTCTGTCAGAAAGAGAACTTGATTTTTAAGTGGTATCAGTAAAATACCATTGCACAAAAACAGTATCAAGTTTTCTTACCAACTGAAGCAAGCACAATTTCGTTATCAAAAGTAGTCTAAAGCCTGCATTAAAGAGAAAAAAAGGCCCCAGGTCTTTGATCACAGTTATTTGGAGTTAGATAAGGATGGGCAGAAGGAACGTGATGCTTTACATGGGGACCTTATGCACAGCACACCAGAGAAGGAATTTTCAAGTCCCTCTAACAAAAGTTTGTGCTCTAACACTGGTATTTGTATTAAAGACTTCAAACATCTATGACGAGCCCATTTCAAGAATCCCATGCTGTGGATTAAAAATCCTGGCTTCACCGAAAGGAGAGTTTGCATCTGACCTCCACAGATCAGGGATTTCATGCTATTTGCTTACGACAGAGAAATCCTTCTGCAGCTGTCACAGAGCTGGTCAGACTTTTAGAGCTTTTAACAACTTGGATTAAAATATCTTTGGAGTGCAAGTGAAGAATTAGTTTTACTGCAGCTGATTTTAATGGATGAGTTTAATTAAGATCGTGCCGGCAGTTCTGTGACCTTTGAATCAGCAACCAGCATCAACCATTTAGCAATAAGTGATTTGGGAACAAGCAACTATCCAGGATGACCACAGGCCAATTAGGACACTCAGTATTTGACTGATGTGAACAAAATTGTACAGGAAGTCCCATTATGTGAACTACAGAAAAACGACCAGATCATTCAATACATAGTAACATATGTTAAATATAGATACTAAAATCTGCTGAGAACAAAAAAAATATATATGTAGGTGCTATGCTCTCTCCAGTAATTCTTTAATACTAGCACATTTAACGGGAAATGGGTAGTAAAGAAGTCTGAAACAGGATATGAAAAAAACCTTCATATATTCCCAGATGTCATTTTAACAACAGCTGATATATTACAATTGTATGCACTTTTTAACTGCAAGTAAAATAGCCATTACACTTGTAACGTTTTATGTGCAATGTTATTGGAGAGAAAATGGCTTTGACAATATATATTTGAAAAATTGTTGCTCCTATTCACAATTCATGAACACAGTCTTTCTGCGATATATCAAATCTATAGCCAGGCTTCCATCATATTACCTTATAGGCACCAGTTAAACAGATACTCTGTAGTTTATAGAACAGAGAGAAGAAAAATTCCTACCAGAAAAGCCATTTTCTCTAGGGGGTAAAAAAGTGGATTTCATTTAAATTTTTTTTTCCCCCTCTTCCCTCTTAAAGTCCTGAGATCTAGAGATAAAGTAACTAGTCTAAACACAGTTGTCACCAGTAAGGCCCTGAATTCAGAAAGTGTGGATCCATTAACAGTAAAGAGTGAAAATTGTGACAGCATCTGATTTCCATTTTGTTCAGCTGTTACTCCTCTTTGCCTGGCCCAAAACACAGAACAATTCACAGGTCTTTAACAGACAAGAATAAGCACGGCATACAAGCCCCCAAGCATATGGACTATGGTAATGCAATTAACTTAAAATCCAACTTCTGCAAAAATAGTATAAAAAAAAGTTGAAGAAGGGATTTAAGATATTGTTGAATATTCCCAGGTTCTCCAAATCATTATCTGACAGACTTCAGAGTGTGACAGCTATTAAAGATGGTATCCAAAGTGCTCTCTGCCCCCAAAACAGGAGCAAGAGTCTACATCCAGACTAGGAGACAAAGGATAACCCCAGCTTGACTCCTACTCACATACCCATTGCACCAGTGACACTGCTGGCAACACAGAGCTAGATAACTCTGTTGAGATAAGCAGGATTTAAAATATCTTCCCCTTTTACTCCAAGTGCCATTTTGCTATTTGACAGCACACTTTGTGTCATTGAGCTTCTACATTAAAGTTCTCTGGTTTTCCACCTGACTACACGTAGTTAAGCAGGGATTTTTATGCTACACATTAAAAATAAGAACGCATTATCTCAGCCATTTGCCCATTAAAGTAACTGCATTATCTCCTTCCTGTGATACTGTATCTCTAGCTCAAGAATGCATCGTGAACCTGGAGACAGCCAGTATCTACCCAAAACATTTCTCATTGAATCAGCTGAGAAAATTCTCACATATGCATATTATATATGTGCATTTGTATGTCAAATACCTGTGCACATATATATTCACACATGCATCAATGTGTCATGTTTTCCATTTTTATCCATATTTTATGCATGCGTACATAGTAAACATAACAGCAGGAATAACCTGTAAGTGTCAGCATACCACAGAAAGGGCTGAGCTTCAGCATTTGCATGGAAATGTCAGCCTGAGCACCGAAGGAAAGGGATATTTAGATCTGTGACCTTGGTTTAATTCATTTCTACAGCATTGATTGCAGCCACACACACAAAGCCCACTGGTGCTCTCCCAGACACATGCAAAGGCATAACTCTGATGCACACAAAACCACCTCATTCCATTCTGGTGGTCATGATATAGGTGTTGATGATAATGGCACTGCCAGAGCAGGTAGAAAGAGGCTTTAATTTAACTGAAATTCAAACAGACAGATTTATGCATGCTATTACCTCTAACTACACACAAGGAAGAGAGCACATTTACTCAGACACACAGCATCATCACTAGCACTTGTTGTTCCACTTTCAAAAGAAAACAAAATAAAATCTAGCTAGCCTAAATCAAGGGAGGTAGTGGCAGTAACTTTTTAAAAACAACAGGAAAGAAGTTTCAAAATATGTGCACCATAAATAAAATATACAAGGGGAAGCTGCAAGTACAGTATTGATCCCAGTCGTAAGTTGAGATGTAGAGAACTGCAGAGTTGGCACTCACAGTCTTCCGAATTGACAATAAATCCCTAGTTTTCCAGTACACAAATTACCATTCTGCACAACTTCAATTGGAGGAAAGTCATTAATTAGGGTGACTTCCTTATGCAGGGGGTAAAGGTAGAATTATCCCACACTGCTCCACGGGACCTTCTGCAAAATGAGGGTAAAAATCATCTCTCAGTAAATACAAGAGTCATTTAAGAGAGACAAAGAAAGGAAAGTAGAATGGGTCCTCTAAAACATGTGGTAGGCTCTGCTCCCAATAGAGAAAAATGAATGCTGCAAAGACAGCCAGAGTATTTGAGATGTACAGTAAACATAAGCTAGCTCTCCACAGTAGCCAGAAAGAGTGATTCAAATGTTGCACCCAGCAAACCGAGATGAAGGTATTTTATCGTGCATTTTCTATTATACTTTACTGCAAATAAGAGTGAGAAAAGCCTGCAGCCTTGCATAAATTCATGCAATATAAAGCAAAGTTTTACATTTTTTTGCTGGGTAGAACTTTAAAAATAAACACATGTACACACTTCATTTTTGACATGTTCCCGATGCCCCAGCAAAATACCTACAAACAAGTAGGCAGATAAAAGAACCTAAACTGGCAAGAAAACAGACACGCAGAACAGATTATGACTTAAGGCTGCTAGATTTGCTCTGTAAATTCGAGCAGAACTGACACTTCCCACATTAACTTTTATTTCCATTCTGTCAAAACTTTCACTGAGCCCCACTTATGCATCACCTTTCCCTCACAGTTGAGTGGTAGAAAGCTCTTCAAAGGTAGTCACCACCAAACTCAACTTGTTTCCTTCTGATCAGACATTAAACACAACTGTAGTACAAGTCAAAGCTACATGAAAACACAACTCCTACTATTTTCTGATAGGATACAATATTGCAGGGAAGGAAGTACTCATTTCCTTGCAGGCAAATTACCCTCAGATTGGATCCAAACATCACCAGGAACCTGGCAGACCCCAAAAGTACATCAGCTTGCCTGGATCCAACCCTGATGTTCTTTCACTGAAAGTTCAGACCTACTTTAGCCCAAGCCCTAGAGAATTATCCATCACACTGATGCTTGATGCTCTGTGACACCAGATGGGTATTTTTGACGGACAGAAGCTTTGTATATACCACAACTCGGTTTAAGAGCCCACTGATAAGTTGCTTTTGCTAGCAAACCTTTTATAAAATTCCCCTTGAGTGCAAGAAACATTTGACATTACAGCTGCTCCTTTATTGCAGTCACCTGGAAATTGTCTCAAAGGCTACTCTAGGCTTAAGGTCAAAGCACCCTAGATTAGTCTAAAAATATATTAACTTTACATTTAAAACTCCCATTTTATTCATAGAAGACCTTGAACTTTAAAAGGACTGACAAAAAAACAGTGAGAATCATGATAATTCTTTCTCAAACCAACAACCTTGCCCAGTCCTTCAGAAAAGGCAAAAGAGATTAACAATTCAAATACGCCCGAGAACGTTCTTCTCCATATCCATATGTCTTGAAGTTTTTTTCCAATCCTCTCTCCGTAACATTTTCTCTATATTAGGGCAGAATCATACTTTAAATGCATTTCTCCAAGGCCTCAAGCCATTCTCTAGAAAGATATATGAGGAAAGGGCACGGGGAGGGAGGTGAAAGCTCATACCACCAAGTGCCAAAGTGCAGAGAAGCAGAACTAGGAGAAGGTAACGCTCCAGAAAAGCTCCTTTGTGGAGGCTCAAAAGAAATCTAACAAAATATGTTATACTACATTCATAAATGTAACAGAGATTTGAAGAGGTCTTTCTATCACTGTATAATAGGCTGGATGGGTTAGGCTGAGAATATTCTACGGTCTATCTTACAATTCTAGCAGGCCACAAGACTCTAAAACTGTTAAGCCTACCTGTTCTCTTAACTTTCTTCAAAGAATATCATTGGAATAAAACAGACCCATTGAAACCACTGTAATTCTTTTGTCAAATTCAACGACCACACATAAGGCCTCCCATGATAAATGTACAGAAGAAATAGAGTATATGTTTTTTCCAAGATATCTCAGAGACCTCATGGCTAAGGCACAAAATGGTAAATTCACAAATTAGCTGTGCGCAAATAAATGACTATCTAGATAGTTTGTAGCAAGCCCAATATACAATATGAGGGTAGGGAGGTTGATCTAGGAATATTTTAAGGGAACTGAAAAATGCTTAAGGATCAAAAAGCCTCAAAATAAGTTATATAAAAATGAGTTAGTTACTGAAAAACAGCTCACCCAGAAGTTTGTGTTCTTGCTCAAAGTCAATAATTGAATTTACCTACAGAGCACGGTGGTCACCTTTACCACCTATGTTAGTTTTCTCTCAAAGATCTGTCTCCACAGGACACAGCGCAAGCAGGAATGTCACCCAGGCTGAGTTATGGCAAATCAAGATGAAAAGCTGCCTAACAACAGAGGCCTCTGAATGGAGAGCAGGGATTTCTTTTCTGCTTCGGGCAAAACCAACGGCAAAGCGATGCCAAAGCCTCTTCAATGCAGCACAAGGACAGATTTCCAATAACTCAGTCCAGGCCCATACAGGGCTCTCCATGGCAAAAGCAGCAATTTCATCCTGAAGAAATGTGGTCAGTGGAGATACTAGCACTACTGGAAAGCTTTGGACTAGCCAATACATTCAACACTGGCTTCAGATCCTCCCTTAAGCACAGGATTCTCTTGTGAACCACAAAGCAACAGTGAAGAGAAAAAAAAAAATCAGCTCTGGACTAAATCCCCACCTGCTTAATTAATCATTGTACAGGTTTTTATCTGTATTTTAACATCAAGGAGAAGACAAACCACCATACTGCAAATAACAGCGAGAAAAGCCTGGAATGGGAAGAAAGAGGGAACCATATGGAGGGGAATCATTTATCAAGCATGTTATTTCATTATTATTTTTAAGTCTTGGAAAAGCCACAGTCCCCTAGAATGACCAACTATGCTGCTTAAGTGACAACACAGCAGATCAGGTCACTGTGTGGCTCGGGATTCCTTGTATGACGATCCCTACTCATCTATAAGTGCTGCCAAGTCACACTTGGAACACTGAACACCTCATGCTAAATGAGCTGTCACCAACACTTCTGAATAGACATTCATTCGCAGCTTAAAAAATATTTCCAACTGGATGTCATTGACTTAAATCCACATACGTATTCCAGAAGCTTTTTGATCTTGTCAAAACTTGCGCTGAATTGGGCATATTCTACATCAGGGAGGGGAAATTCTACCCCATCACAAAAGAGGAGTTTTCCAAAGCTGTTGGGCTGCACTGGTCTTCAGAAGTAAATACCGGGGGGAAAAAATGGATAATGCCCCATTTTCAATTACTTCCAAACCAAAAATAAGGAGTTAATTGTACTTTTCCTTGAAGTATCCTATTATTTCTAATAAAAATGACCAAATTCAGCATATTCCAAACAGCTACAGAACATTTACAGCTTCACTGAAATCATGGAGGTGGTTCCCTAAATGGAATTAATGTTTAATTATTTCAATAATTGGGAAATTAAAAGAATAAAATCTCTACAGGAAGAGAAATGTAACATTTATAGATGGATACAGAGAATGTTTCTATAAGAAGTTCTCGTTCCCCCATGTTTCCGAAGAAAGCTTCACTTCCTCGTAGCTGTTAAGGCAAGCCAGAAGTATATAAATACTACTGGAAAATAAATACAGATTATCCTGCTGCAGACCGTTAATGGAATAATGAGATGTTGTTAATATGTGGAGAAAAGAAAATGTAAGATGCTCACATGGTTTAAGAATGATCGACATGCAGAGGAAAAAATACCTATATATTATTTGCTCAGTTCATTAAAGTTATTAAGCAAAATTTTAAACCTTTAATCCAAATATTCAGTCTCTAGCTCACAAGAAAACTATAAATAACTTCTCTTTTGTATGCCTAGGAAAAACCCTTCAGAAAAAGCTGAGGAAAACAAGGAAAAAAATGCAGGCAGTAAAAGGTCTAACAGGTATTTTGCATACTGCTCCCAGCTTTAGCTTCCAGATTCTGTTGACTAACTATGTACTTGGCAAAATGTAAATCTTACAGGTTAGCATCTATCTTACCTTTAAGGGGCCACTTTTTGAAAAGAATTATCCATAGAGCATTCCTCTCTCAGTTTATAGCTCCTTCAGCCTGCTTCAACATATATAACCTTACACCCCCCATGCAGCCCATGAGTCACACCAAAAGCATTATCCTGAAGAAGACACCAATAGATTTCACCTGGCAACCCCATATGTTTTTGTTGAGGGAAAGTATTTTTTAACTGAGCTTGATCAAAGCTTAAAAGCACTAATGCCTGTGGACTGGGCTAGAATCACTTGTGAAAATACAGGAACCATGAGAGTTGTTGCATCTAGGTAGTAATTCATGTGGAAAAAGAATATTTTACATAAAATAATGCTTTTATTTTCCTCAGAGGAGGTATAAATTTGTTTTCTATATACATATGAAATAGCTAAATGCAAAACATTTATGAATAAAAGTATCCTGATGGACTTATAAAAATAAGCAGGAGCTTAAGAAGGCAGTTAGAGTATAACTAACACCGATAAAAAGCCAGGGAACAAACTAGCTATACAAGAAACATGCATTCATTAAATTAGCATTCTCCTTTTTCATAAATGCAAAACTTGGCAGCTTTGCATCATTAAGTTATGCTTTCCTGAACATACCCATGAGTTCTGATGTGTTGACTCAACACACTTGAGACCTTGCTTGAAGATCTTGCTGTGCTTTAGAGACTGCAGTTGAGATGCAGCACAGAATAACTCCCCACACTTACAGCAAGAAATGATCCTAGTGTGAGTTTTGAGGCTGTCTCCAGAGAAAAGTGGTTTTTTTCTCTATCCCATATACTGTCTAAATTAAAGAAACCGTCTCGGCGCACCTCACTAGGTTCCCAGCTGGTGTAAATCAGCACAGCTGCTTCCATTTCAATGTAATGACTGCAGCTTCCCTCCACCTGAGCTCTTGCTTAGGGTCTGCAACTGATGGACCCATTTAATCTAGTTGGGGGCAGGGACTTGAGGGAAGAAGGGGCCTGAAAACAATTTCAAAACTCTGCAAAAATTCTTTAAAAAACCCTTTTCTGTTACTAAACCTACTGGCACCTAAAATGAATGAACTGATAAGAAGACTTAGAGGAAAGTTTTATTTAGGTACAGTAAATATTCACTGCTAGAAACATCCTCTGCCTTTGCACTAGGTTTTGTCCATTAATGCCAAGCAGAAATGCTGAGGAGTTAATGAGCAGAAGGACAAACCAGCA
Organism: Nothoprocta perdicaria; assembly: GCF_003342845.1. Taxonomy (NCBI): domain Eukaryota; kingdom Metazoa; phylum Chordata; class Aves; order Tinamiformes; family Tinamidae; genus Nothoprocta; species Nothoprocta perdicaria. Next base: position 3,227,440 of record NW_020455533.1, read on the forward strand.
ACTTCTAATGGGACAGTGTTTCTCAGTAGTCACTGAGGTTTAAAATGGTTTAAATTCCAACACCACAGCCTGAGCCATCCCCACTGCAAGGTAAAACATGTTGGCTTAAGCCAATTTTGGCAGAGAAATCCTACAACAGGAGGCTTTTCAATTTGCAAAGTCCTGCAGTAAATCAAAGAGAAATAAACCACAAAGCTTAATACATGGATTAATATCAACTGTGTCTTGGACTCACTAACCTGTAGGAAATGTAGCAACATAACTGTTTCTGTGGCGTTACTGCAGCAAAAGCTAAGTTTTAAACAGCAGACTGATTTAGTAGTATTGGGCCAGGCTGCAAGAGCAGACTCTCTTGAGAACAAGGTTTCAAAGGATCAGACTGTAGAGGATATGTAATGCAGAAGTAGTAGTCTATGAAATCCTTCCAGCACCTGTATCCAATGCAAAGTGGGTACAGAACGATCTTGTGTTAGTATTTTGACATTTGGTTGGGCTGCAGAAGAGCCAGGCTCAAAACTTGCTGCACCTTCCCCATTAACAGAGCAACCAGATGGTTTTTCTCCCGCAGGAATCACCCTTGTGCTTCAGGAAAGCAGCTTCGCAAGGAGGAGTTTAGCATGTTTTGAAGGCAGATTTTTTTCCCACTTTTATTATTCTTCCGTCTCTCTGGGAGGATGGTGCAGGAAGCATTTAAGTAAATAACTAAAGCATGATAGCGGCTGCAAAGAGTGACATTTCTAGCTTCTCTTTACAGGCATCTGTCAAGACTCAGGTTGCAGAGAATTGGAAAGCTTGAAGTAGTAGTATTTCTGTGTCCCTGTAAGACAGAGCTCCTCACTGTGACTAGCTCAACGTCAGTTTATAACTTGGAGCACGAAGTCTTTTAAATCCTCTGTAATTTTTCAACTTTGAGTGTTTGGAGGAATCTTATCATTGAAGAAATAATATTGTTATTGCACATGCTCCAATTTTCATTCCAAATCCATGAGCTCATTGTGCTGGCTGGACGTGTCTAAGTTTTTGACATTTCAAAAGGTGAGACGTAGGAGGTGTCAAGGTTGTGTGCTGCCAGCTCTAGGCATCTTGCAGTCACCTGGGCAGCAGCAGGAGGCACAGAGAGGCATAAACATAACTACTTGCGTGACATTAATCAGCAGAGTTTATTAAAGGACAGAAGAACATTGCTTAGCCAGTATATCTAATAAAGGAAACTGCCTGGCGTGCAATAGTATATTGCAAGTGACGGTCTCGCTGCCCTGTCATATTGATAAGGGTCTGTCACATCCAATATTGCAGCTTCAGAAGTGGCCTGATTCATGATTCAGAGGAGGAAAGTCATTCCACCTTGGCCGTGCACTTACTTGCCTCTGTAATCCACTGTATACCCAAGTTCCCTGATTAAGCCGTGATACAGAAATGCTTGTCAAAAAATAATCCTTTTGTTTAAATCCGCGCACTGTGATTTCCTGAACCAGCTACACACTGTCTATAACGTACATGCAGAGCATGAACTTCCCTCCCTTGGCTGCCTTAGTATAAAGTCATAATATTATTAAGCATTTCATCTAGAAAGAAAGTCAAGACGAGCTGTTGTGCTGATACAAGCCAGGCGAGTTAGATTACTTGCTGTAAAATGCTACATATGATTTTTGCAGGAACTCTTTTATGTCTCTAAGCTAAGCGCGTTGACAAAAAAAAAGGATTACTGCATGGTAACATATAGTCTTGTTTACCATATCACCACCTGACCATGTGAATAATAATGTATGTGGCTTCTATAACCGTTCTAGTCAAGCTGCAAATACAGCTCATCAACTAAAATAGTATCTGCATCTGTGTGGCTTGAGAAATGCTGCTTTCAAAACGTAACCTTCAGAAATCAAGCCAGTAGCTCCCAAGCAGGAGGGAATCAAATGCTAATCGCATCAGCCCAACCAGGAAAAAGGTTATTATTAAATGTTTTCATATATATTTAATCTAGGAATGGATTCAAAGTATTAATCAAAGCTATATTCGGGCTAGCATTGCTCGCTGCAGCAATTTCATTCCGTATACATGTGCAGAGAGAACACAAAAGGTCTTGGCATTTGAAAGACTGATAAAATTTAATTTGTATGTTTGTCTGATAAACACTTCAGAGGTATCAAAATGTAGGAAAAAATATTGGTTTTCGTGAACAGTATGGTTAAAAGTGAATAAAGCAGGTTTCCCATTGCAAACTGAGCCTGCCTTCTTGCTGGAGGTAGCATATTCCAGAAAATGCAGGTGTGACCTGTGGCACACAATGTCACTGGGAAGACCCCAGTTCCTTTTAGTGTCCAGGGAGGCAATTTCCAGGCAGCAGCCTAAGGCACTGTTCAAATTACACTCCTATACTAGAATCCTTGTTTTTTTTTATGGTTACTGCTTTATTCAATGGAGGAGGGGAAAAGAGACGTAACTGTCTTTTAAAGAGCAGTTTCAAATAAGTGAGTAGCAAGTGTTGGTGTTAAATGCCGTAATAAATTGGGGGCGATTTGATTTGATTTGGCTTTGGTGATATCTAAAGGAAATGAAAATAAAGTTTGCAGGAAATGTGTCGGTTCCTCATACAAATCAAAGCAGAATGATTGTTTCAGTAACAATGATGGAGTTTGCCATAAACATTTCTGTTGGGAAAGCATTATTGCTCTGTGCTTGCTGCAGGGAATGGCTGGAGAAAATACACGTATAACAGCAGATATTAATTTTATGAACTATGTTGTTAAGGATGTAGAAACGGTACCTGGGAGGAGGAGTGGGATTTGTCTGCATGTGAACACAGTGCAAGAAGCTGTGTACAGAGAGATATTCCAAGCAAAATCAATGAAGATATTCTCCTGTGAAATCCAAATGGAAACAGAGCAACTGTGAGAAAAATAAAGATGACATTAACAAAACATAATCTTTAAGGTATTGCTTTCCTCATCTGTTTCTACAGAATAAACAGAACTAACATTTCTCTTCACCGGTATTTAGGCTTCCAGCCATTTTCCTGCATTTGTATTTCATGTCTGTATAATATGAAACCTAACAAAAATATATTAAAAAAGAGAGAAAATAAACAAAACTGTTCAGACTCTATAGCTACAGCATCATTCTGTCAGCCTTCAGATTCTCCAGGAGCAAAAGCTGGCAAATACTTTTATATTACACATTATACACTGACACACATCTACATAAACACAGCACCTTAGCAAAGCTTTCTAGTCTTTAAAGTTTTTTTGTTTGTTTGTTTGTCCTAGAAATATTCAGGCATTTCATAAAGAGAACGAATTACATCCCAGTGCATTGTGAATAACAGGGAGTCAGCACGTATGAATGGGTGGTTTTCTGAACGGATTAAAGGTGCTCAGAAGGTCCCGAGGAGGGAGAATCTGAGGAGTCGTTTGCAGAGTTGGCACTTGCACTTTTTTTTCTCAGCTTTACTGAAGATTTACTCTGTTATTTACTTATATCTATCTGGATCTCATATCTATATTTGCATGCCATTAAACTGAGCAGGTTTCCAAAATATTCCTATTCCCAGGACACATCCTCCACATCACATCTCACAGCAACCTATAAATCAACAGCTCCTAAGAAAGAGGAAGGGGCACAGAGGTCAATGTACTCAGTAGCTCAGGTCCCTCCAATGAGTCCTCCACTTTCTGCTTGTGGAAGCTGAGCTCTGTATTTGGACATGCCAGCAGCAGGAGCACAGATTCACACTATGGCATTAACTGTAACAGCTTATACACTAAAAATATAAATAAAAATAAGGAAAAAAAGAAAAGCATGGGAAAAAAAGCCTCGAAGAATAAAAACAAATTCAGATAACACTTTTGCAATAAGAAAAGATTCCCTTTCAGGAAATTTCTGAACAATCTCCTCTGTTAGCTTGTTTGTTTGGTTTTTTTAAGTCACACTGGTAAAATTAACAGAGTTCAAATACTTTCTTATTCCTGCAACATCTGTCCAGGAAGTATTGGTACATGAAGGTGCACTGCTTCATGCTTCAGTGACAAACCCACTCAACAGGGCAAAGATGTTTCCAGCCTGTCCTTGTTCCTCTGCCCCTACGTGTCTCACCACAGGATGTTGTTGTGATTGCATCCTATATCTGATAATCCCATCTGATTGGGAAACAATCCCATTTTTTGAGGAAAAACACGAATGCTGAAAACACCCGTAGTCCCTATTTTGCAAGCAATTTCTCTGCCATAGAGCCTCAAACAATGCAACTTTCCTTGGCTTTCAAAGATCATGTTTTTGCAGGACAATCTCATCTGAAGCTCTCCAGCTTTTCCAAGCTTTGGCCTTTCTCTTGCAGGTTCCTTGCTTCACTAGCACTTAATAACATCAGCTTGAGAAATGTTATGCAAATAGAGACAAACCTTGGATTTTTCTTTGTCTTCTCGTTAGAAAAGAAGGGACATCCCTCTGTTCCTGACCTGTTTATAGCAGTGTTGGAAGTAAAACATAGCTGGAGCTCCAGAGGACTGCTGGCCTTGAGAGCACCATATGCTCTAGCCTGGCCCTGGTCACATCAATGTGGTGTGATGGATGAAACCCAAATGGAGCCTGTTTCCCAATCTGTGCTCTCACTGTGGAGGTTTTTCAATATGTCATCTGGCTCAGTTAAAAGCGAACTAAATCCCGTTTCCTTTATTTTCATTGAAACACCACTCGTGTCCGTGCCCTTCCAAAATAATCATCAGTATCAGTCACTACGTGGAGCCAGGATGAAAAGCAAGCTGCAGAACCAATAATAACAGCATCCATGTCAAACCACAGGTTAAAAGTCTCTTACCTGTGAAAAATCAGGGACCTCTCACTCTGCATCATTCAACTCAGCCAAAGGGAATAATTTAAGGCCCAGGTGTGCGATAATAGGGAAAGGGAAAGAAAAGTGCTGGTTATATGAAGCAGGTGTTGAACATTGTTGTAACGGAGGCCAAGTTAATAACATTCTTAATGAGCAGTAATAAACAGTCAAAAGCAGTAAAAAAAGGAGAAAATAATCTCCAGAGTAATCACGCTGTACTTAATCTATCCTGAGAGCAAAGGACATTATTGAAGCGGTGGGGAATTAGGTGCGAGTAGTGGATCTCAGAGTAATTTAGGACTGGAAAATAGGGCAGACCAACAAGCTCAAGAAGACTCTAACTCCAAATTCAGTGAAAAGCAGTGAGCTTCCAAACATCAGCATGCAGTATCCATGATCCCCCAAGCCTTTGGTGTTAGCTGGCATAAACAAAAATAATTCCCCACCAACCTTTTGTCTCTTCAGATGTTTTATTCTCTGCTGGACTATGTGCAGAACCTGGGCCCAGACAGATTTCTGCACAGAAACAAGAGCAGAGGGTCCTGGATGCAGTTTCCTCCCATTAGCCTTTGCCTAATGCATGGGCTGTTGTCTGCTTTGGTTCATTTTGTGACTCTCATCTTCATGCTGTCATGAGCAAATATTCTCAAGCTGGCAGTGAAAAAGAACCATTTCTCCTGGTAAATAAAAATTGGTCCTTCTTTCTTGCTGCACAAAATTAAATTGATTTCTATGCGTCTGCGCGATTTGAACAGTATTAAACAGAAACAAAACAAAAAATACACACAAAAATTGACATTCACCTACCACCTGTTATAAGAGTTATATATTTTTGTTGTTATTAGTGTGCTTAATATTTAGCATGTATGTTTCAGATTTTGCTTTCAGCTCTGATTTGTCCAGAAATCCCTCTTTTGATCCTCGATATATTGCTGATAATAACAAAGAAACTGCTGCACTGCTCTAATGCTCTGGCTCCTGGTTGCCATATAATATAAGAGAGCTTGCTCTGTATGCTATTTTAGAGTTTTCATTATCAAGCATGTACAAAAATCTCCGACTTTTCCCTGAATAGAGTTTTGGGATGCTGAATATGGGTCTTTCTCAGTAACTTTAGGGTGAGGCCAAGGTACTCAGATCTTCTGGGAACCAGGACACAGTGATTAACATTGATTTTTCAGAGGAAAATTGGGGCCAAACTCAGCAACTAACCCTATCCCCATCCCAGTGGCACAGGAATACCCTCATCAGCCACTCTCAGCAGTGCACCAAGACAAACAAACATTAAATACCTAATCAAAGCTATTTGCCCATGGAAATGCCCCAATTCCATCCACGGGATATTATTCAGGACGGTTTTTCCAAGTCATTGGTCCAGCTCCCATTGCCTTCCTCTTTGATTTTAGCTGTAAAGATCTGAAAAGAAGTCTAAATAGGGATTCTGAACACAATCAACAGCTCTTTGGACAGACAAGGCATGTAATTACATGCACAGTTCTCCTAGTGCTTAGGTCTTTGCCTTTACCCTACGCAAAGGTGTTTTATGAAAAGGAGGTGAACTTCATATTATGTTTCATTGTGTCATTACATTGCCATTATCATTAAAGCAGAATACTTTTTCATAACTGAAAAATGATTTAGGAACTAAATAGCTTGACATGGTGTCATATCTTATTCTAACGCCATCTAAAGAGGCATCCGTACTCCACACACTCATTTTTCCAAGAAACTACGCAAAAAAAGTGACAGCAAAAATGTTTAAAGAGAAATGAACCCACTGGAAAAGCATTAAAACACAGCGAAGGTAAATGTAATTGTTTTTAAACCTAATGTTTTTGTAAGATAAATTCCACATTGGACGGGCTCTTTAAAAATCAATTTGCACTTGCTTCCTCTATAAAGATTTATCCCTGAGAAAAAAAAAAAAAAAAATCCATTAGTATTAAAGTGCTTAAAAACTTGGCAGACTATCTCCAAAGGCATCAATTTCTAGTGCTAATTACCACTAATTATTCACTCAGCAGTTGTAAGTTGCGTTCAGTCCCTGAGGGTGGAAGAGAGATTTGTCTCTCTCTACAGTGTAGCATGTTTCATATATTTGTTTTAAGAGATTTTCCATCCAGACACCAAAATATTGAGAACTTTGAGTGAGAACTTCCTAGATTGTCACCAGGAAGGCATTGAGATTTCTGTGTGCGGGATAAAAAATCCTGGAGTTTCCTGTACTTGCGGTGAAGGTTTTTATCTCGCTCATCTCTATCTGCCACGTGGTGGAAATTGGACCCCATGCGTTGCTTTAGTGCCTCCATGGACCTAATTTAGCAGGTTTCCGATTGCTCGGGCTAAAGGTCTGGTGTCCAACCTGGCTGCTGAGCAGCTCTGCATAAATAACTCGGAGCTGATTATTCATGAGTGCAGTTAGCAGCAAGGCTGTCACCACCTCGGTCTTCAGAGCACGTACATCTGGACTCGCACCAGACCCTCCACGTCCCTTGGATCTCGCTCCTTCAAGCAGCATGAGCAGCAAAGAGACTTGGACTCTACACAGCCTTTTTTTCCCCAAGGTTAGTGAAAATCTAAAGAAAAGGAAAACTTTTCAGGGAACGCAGATGCAAAAAAGCTTGCTTAGAAACAGGAAATTATTTAGTTGGGGTCATTTCAACCCAAATGAATGACCTTAGCTTTCCCTAATTTAAGGGTTTCTCTTTCAGATGGAAAATTCATCTGAAATGGACACTTTTTTTGCTTAAAAAAGTAATTTTAGTAATAGTGAAATTGAAAGTAAATGAACCTTTGTTCTGGGAAAAAAAATTCTTCAAATGTCGCAATTTTACAGCTTGCTCTTTTAAATACCCTTTATGTCCCATGCTTTGTTAGCCAGACAAGTAAACACTTGATTATAAACTCTCCCTCTGCCCCCCAAAAAAGAAAAAACGAGAGAGATTTAAGTTTCTTGATGCAAGGAGGAAGGAAGATAGGCCAGACTAGAAAAGCTGTTGAGGAGAATATTAATGCAGCATGACACCCCCTCTGCTCAAGAAAAAAAGATAGATGTGTGTGTGAGAGAAGCAATAAAAGGTCAGTAATGAAAGAAATATATCACTTGTAGAATTGACTAGGCTTTACTTGAGATTTATAATCCATTCTGCGTATAGTAATTTGTGACTCTTGGAGACATAGTGCCCATTAGACATGATATTTTTGTAGAGTACCACCCAAGAATAAAACACAGGAAACATGAGCGAACTCACTCTTTCCTTGATTTAATTTTTAACTAATATTCTGCCATTCTAGAATGTTTTACTTGGTACCATTTACTCCCAGTCAGCAAACAGGAAAATCAAGATCCAAGGGGTAAAACGACTTTGTCCAATGTTAGACAGCGAGTCGATAAGAGAGGCTGGGAGGGAATTTGCTTGATTCCTTAAGACTCCTATCTTCCATGTTCAGCACAACCTGTCACAGCTCCCAGGCATCTCTGTAACTTGCTTGGACCTGCAGAAGTTCATGTACATGTGCAGTCCTACCTTGGCTATCAGACAAGCTAAGCTTAGAACGTGAGGTTCTCAAGAGCCTTAAGTGCTTCTCAAAATCTTGGTCTAAGTTTCAATAATTCATGCAGCACAGCCCATGTTGGCTACAAAGACAAGGTGGTAAGGAGATATTTTACTATAATCTCTTAGAGAGGCCAGAGTCACCACTCTGGTGTGAGATTTGCCCTCTATGAGTTAAACAGGACCCACACTTGTAGCTCTCCCACTGACCAGGCTTGACTTGAGATTTATAATCCATTCACTGTGGTATTTTGTGACTCCTTGGAGACACACTGCCTGTTGACGTGATATTTTTGTAGGATACCACCCAAGAATAAACCACATGAAACGAGAGCAGAAATGCAGCAAACATCCCCTTTGCAGGGATTCTTGCTCACTGTTATCACAGCCGTGATTTCCTGATAGGCTTCACAGTAGTCCTGATAAATCAAAGCGTTGGCTGATACCCCTTGCCAGAGTGCCAGCAACTGCACTGGAGCTGCACTGATTTACAGCAGCAGAAACCAGAGCCACTGACTGTAATGAAAGTAGCAGCAGAGGATGGAGCCATCCAAAAAGACTAAAGGCACATTAAACACCTGGCAGGTTTATTAACTTGGGCTCTGCTAACACAGTAACAACTTCTGGTGAGCTTGGACCAAGGTAGAGAGAACTTGCATTCCCTTAGAGCTCCTGGGGGTCAAACTCTGGCTCTACAACATGCTAGGTAAACATTCTCAAAGTGTATCAGAATGTCAGTCTAAATTCATATTCTCTCTCTTTTCATAGGTCTAATTATTCATACATTTATTATTTATTAAAAAATGAACAAGTAAAATGAGACAAAAGCTGTGCAGTTTCACTGTTTCCATTAAATGCTGACATTTGATTTCTCCCTCAATGACAAACGCCCAGGCAGAGGTGCAATCTACCACACCAAACCATTGCCTTCATGCAGAATTCATGAAGGAAAAGTTTAAAGGATCTGATTAAGAGCAATTTGCATTTTTCATTTTTCTCAGGTCTTTCATTTTTCTCTCTTTACCTCCCAGATGTTAGACCACACCTTTCAGAATAACTCTTGTTTTTCTTCGCCCCTTGGCTCAGAGCAAATATATCTTGCCTTGTTAAAGAGTAATTAGATATGCTATTAATCATTCCATTATTAGGAAAGGACCATAAGTGACTCCTGAGTGTTTTGAAAGTCCTTACTGAAGAAGGAAAGGTGGAATAACAATCCCCTATGGATATGATTTTTTTTTTTTTTTTTTTGAGCATTCTGTAGGACTGTTATTTAACTACAATATACATTTTGTTCTGGTCAATGTGGATAAATCAATGTGATTAAAGAGATTAAACTTAAGACATTGCTATAATTGAACTGACAGTTCTACCCTATGTGGGAAGTTGCTCTCCTAACATTTTTGCAGCTTCCCTTAGCAACTTTTTTTTTTTTTTTTTTTTTTTTTTTTTTTTTTTTTTTTTGGGCTAGGAAAAGCTAGACTTCCTCATGGTTTACACGCCCAACAAATACAGTTTTCAGGAAGTTAATTATTTTAAAAGACCAATTTTTTTTAAATAACTGCTTCTTACACAGTCTTGTCTCCTGCTCTATTGAGCACTATAAAGCATTTCATAGAGGACCAAACTTATAGAAGTAGTGAAATTGCATATAACCCCTAAGGACCTGGCTGACAAAGATACAATTTAACTTGCAGTTTAGAACTATGGGGACTTTCTCCAAAGAAAATAGAACTGTAGGACATGATTTGAAAGCACCATAACAAATGCAATTTAGCCTATACTGACGTGATGTGAAATTATATAAAGGTTCTCAAGGATCCAATTAAAACCTAGCCATATCTACCACATTCGTGTGATCTACAGATTCTTGCCTATTTCCACAGCAGATAATAAAGAAAAATAATAAAACAATAAATTTAAAGAACAAGGAATTTGTTTCCTAGGACTAAGTATGGGTATATAAGAGGGCATAAAGAGAGGAAACTGTGGCTTGTAACACTTCAGCTTCATTGCAGCCTGTTAGTCAGCAGCAATGTGATCAAAAAGTGCATACATTTTGCTAGTCTACAGGTTAATGCAAATAATACAGATGCGAGATGAGTATGGACATAAAAACTCAGTTTTGAATAGGCCTATTGCTCCATTCATTGTTCCGTTCCACAGACAAGCCTACTTTAGGCAAGCAAAAGCTTAGAATCATAGAATCCTTAAGGTTGGAAAGGACCTTGAGAGGTCATCTAGTCCAACCCTCTGCACATGCAGGATCAGACTTTAGGGGGCATTTCCACCAAAATTTGCTTAAAGAGACAATTCACTTCTGGCAGCCAGAAATAGCCATCAAAGTCACCAGAAATATCTTCCCAACATAGGAGATGCAAGGTGTACCTTAAAATACAAGGAGATTCTGCTTACAGTCTGTATCATCCTTTCCACCTAGAAGCTCAAAATGACCAGGGGTTACTGATGAAAGATTTGTCATTTTCCCTGCATTTATAGCTGAAAAGGAAACTTTAACTTCCTACAGAAAGTCCTTGTTTACACTGAATTCCCCAAAAGCTGTCAAAACTACTATCCTGGCATTATATTGAATTAAACTCTTCTGTGAGCCTCATAAAATTTTAGCACTGGCCTGAGCCTGAAAGAAGAAAAAGATTCGAAAATAGGATAAGATTCATCAGTCCAGAGACAGCAGGAAAACATTAAACCATGAAAGAGGTTTTCATGTCAAGAGACAACCCAAATGCCAGGATGAGCACCATTTCCTCTGGGATCAATGATGAACTCTGATATGCAAGAAAAAAAAGTGTCTGCGGGGGCCAGCAGAAGGTAAAATCTGATGTTTAAAATATCTTTAAGTAAAGCTAACTCCAAGCCATTCTCCTCCCTTTTTTTTTTTTTTTCCTTCAGTTTTATCATGTTTTATGAAATAAAGCAGCATAGAAAATGGCTTATTTCAGCTCTTTGGCAAGTGGAAGAAATTAACCATTTTTTCCCTTTGCTGTCAAATATTTCAGAATCATGTACATGGACAGAGAAAAACAATATATCCCCAGGCAGAAAAGCATTTTCCTAAAGATTACAGTAAAGAAGACATCAGACATGAATCCAAGGCAAACTTGTCTTTATCCATTACAGCGCCTTGCTCATGCCATGGGCCTAGAAGAAGATGCCATTTACCACTGCCAATCTCTTGTGTTCATTAGAGATCAAGCAGCTGCCAGAGCTGGCAGCAAACATATGAGAACAGGTATGGGCTGTGTGGCTTATCTGAGCTCATCCATATTAATACCTTGTTTCTACAGCGCAAATTTTAGGTGCTTCTTGAAAATGCCCTTGGTGTCATCACCTCCTAAACCTTGCCAGGTAGTTCGCTCCAAACATTTATTACTTTCAGACAGAGAAGACGTTCCCCTGTGTCTTTATTTCAATTTAAATTCTATTTGTGCTCTTTTGTCAAATTTCCTACATTGAGTTATGAATAATGCTGACATTAGCTCTACCATTATAGAGTTTGAGCTCCTTAATTAGATCCCCTTATTCAACTTCTTTTTTTTTTTTTTCTCTGAGGTTAAGGTTTTAAACTAGTCCTCACAACTCATTCTTTTAAATCTAGAGGCAACAATGTCAAAGCTCTGCTCTCATGTTCCTCTTTTTTTCAAGTGCCATAATATTCTTGCCAATGTAATGCTAGGAACTCATTGCTTTGACGGAGGGCTGCCCACTCCCACACTGCAGAATTTCCCCTGTGATTCAGCCAAGTATTTCATTTGCTCTTTTATTTGTCTCATTGTAGATACTTATAGTAAGAAATACCCTAATTTCCACAGGCCTAAAAGCCAGCTCTCATTTCAGGACATCCCCTTCTATCGCTCTCCCAGCTCTTGGATTTGTTTTATTCCTTTTGCTTTTCCCAGCTGTCTTCTGCAACCCTCCCTTTGTACATAAACAGGCACCTAAAAATCCTCACTTTTGCTGAAAGAAAAGAAATTGTCAGGAAATATTGCCATGTCTCCAGGATTTTAAATTAAGGGGAACCAGTTGTAGTCTGAGAAGTACCAATAAAGATGCTCTTTCTGCACATATCATCAAGCAGTCTTGAGGTAACTTGTGAAATACTAAATTTCAAGGTCACTTAAAAATGAGCAAATTCTACAGCAGCCATCAGAGAGAGAAACTGTGACTGAGCTTTCAAGTGCCACGGGATAAGGATGGAAGGAAGCTAATGTCTGAAAGGGCAGACATCCATCCCTGAACTCTCAGCTTTGCCTGCTTGAAAACCCAGCATGACAGCAATACCACAGGTCTCATTTGCCATACCTGCCCTCTACATAAAAAGCATCTATTCATCGTTGCTATTTCTTTTGTCTTTTCCTCTTGATGCAGATTCTTGGAGCTCTTAGGACAAATCTTTCTTGCCATAGGCAACTTTCTCAAGGACACCTTGAAATGTAGACAGTCAGGTGCATTCATGTCTCAGCATGCTGGGAGTAATGCATGAAAATATCTTTTCATGAAGAATACGACTGAGTCATTTAACTGGTCCGTCCATAAGCTATGGTAGGCAAGTCATTCCTCTCCACTATTAATCCCCTCGTGGGTTATATCTTGGGAAGTGATGCTAAGACAAGATAATGTCCACCCTGCAAAAGATTCAATGATGATGATTCTAAATGGTGGCTACAAAGGATCAGTTCCCTAGGCTATTTTCTAGCTCTCACAAAGCAAGGAAGAGGAGAGGGGGATGAATATACGGACTATACTGTCCATCATACCCAAATCCCCAAAGGTCTAGCAGCTCAGCACTTATGCAAGATGCTGCACCAAAAATCAAACGGTCTCATACTGTTGCAAAGCCACTTTTGAAGCACAAATTGATTTCACTTTTCTATTAAGAATGAGGATCCTTGGCAGTCTGAGAGAAGGGGAAAAAAACGTAGCATAAAATGATATGCTAAATCCCCCAAGCAGACGCTAGCAGTAATGAAAAGGGACAAAGCCACGGTTCTCTGGCAGGAGCAAGGGCAGCTGAGTGTGACATCGCCCCTTCCACGACGGCTGCCTCCACGATGGATGCTCAGAAGAGGCTTGACATGAAGACACAACCCATAACGGGCCTGGAAAGCCATGTGGAAATGCAGAGCCTATCTGCGTCCAGCAGCCTCAATATGTAAATCCATTTATATTCATTATAACCTAATCCTACCTCCTACCTGCCAGGAGACACGGCAGGAAATGAAATGAATCTACCTAGAAGGAACAAAAGACAGTATGTGATTTCTCTCCATGGAAAGCGATGACGGGCTGAATTTGCCGTTCATACTGGGAAATGGAACTGAAGTGAGAGCAGCGGAGTCATTCCTGCTTGTAAGACCACTGAATTTGGCCCTTCGCTTGTAGATAGAGAGGCAATCAGCTGTCACCTGCCTCCAATGCAAGCCTGAAACACAGCGCACTGATGTCAACTCAGAGGAACGTTCAGAGCAACAACCAGGCCCACGGACACAAATGCATGGGTTGCTCCTTGCAATGCACACTGGAAGACTAGAAAAAATACTAGCAAAAGCTAACATTTTTGGTGGGACAGTCAGTGTTGTGGTTTCATCTACTCACCACGTTCGACAGTGATGTGCCCTGTTACATTTTACCCAGGTATTTTGCACACTTTTCAGGAAAGTCAGCTTGACTTTGAGCTCCACCTGTAAGGAAAGAGGTTTTTGCAGCAGCGGCTCGGCAAGCTCTGCTCCTCCCCAGCAATGGAGAGGAGCCAGGAGGCCTCAGCACAGGTGGAATCGTAGCCAGAAATCGCCCTCCCAACACACCATTGCTCAGGAACGCCTCTGCAAAGCCGTTTCTTAAGCTATATCATGTAATTATTGACTGTGCAATTCTGTAATGACTGTATAATTACTCAACGCCTGTGCTCAGAGCAGGTCATGTTGTTATTTTCTTTAACGAGGCTCTTTTGCCTTCTTTCGGCAGGCACATCCAGCAGAAACCCTGGAGTTTGACAGAGAAACAGAGCTACTGTGAGGATGGGAGGGAGACTCCGGAGCAGCTACAGATGGGAAGACAATTTTTTCCCTAGGGAAAATGGACAAAATGCATCAAGGCTGTGGCAGTCCTGTGAGCTCCTGGAGATCCTGCACTGAGAATAAGCCTGAAAAGGAGGTGGCTGCTGCAAATGCATAAAGGGATGAATGTTTAAAAATATTTTCATTGATATTCTGCCTCATTCTGAAATGTTCACATTCTAAAAGCCCATAGTCCTACATTTTGGAAAATCAAGCCTGCGGGAAGCTCTAGGAATGGTTGCTAGAAGGAAAAAGAGGCAAAGGGACCCCAGGAGGAGCTGATCCTCTTGTGTCAAGGCATGAAATTAAATAAAATACACACATACCACTCACGTCATAGCACGTAGGTGTTTTCCTCCCACTGACAAGTTTCCTGCAGCCACGAGCCCCTCAGTCACATCAACCTGTCCATGAGGACAGCTGAGGCTTCACCCTCGCGCTGGGTGCAGATGCTCCCTGGTCTGGAGCCTTCCCTCCATCTCTAATTAGCACAGGTAGCTCATTTACTGCTCTCTAATCAACCCGCTACGCATACTGTCCTGGCGTATCCAGGCATCGCATATTTGAAAGTATAATTGCCACAGCAAGACAACACAAACTGGAAACATTATCAAATCTTATTTTCTCACCTCCCCCTTCCAGTCGAGAACCTGAATAATTTAGTGCGGGTTGGCAGCTCCTGATTACATTTTTGCACCTTTTAAAATTGCCTAAATGAAATTTTAAGTAATTTAAGCAGCAAGTGGAAATGACACATCTTTGTGTTTTCCTCGCACCGGGAAGAGTACTGCAAGTGTCAGCTTTGAGCAGCCTCCAGTGAGATTCTGCTGCATTTTCCTTCCTGAACAGTGAAAGGCCTGACACTGCTCTTGGGTGCAGAAGGGAGAGCGCTGAGGGGCAGGAGGGTGGTACAGCTCAGTCAATGCAAAGTAAAAAAAAAAAAAAAAAAAAGAATAGAAAAAGAAAGAAAAAAGAGAAAATAATGATAATTAAAAAATCATGCCGAGCTGGCTGTGTTGCTGGGGGTAACGAGGGCAGGCAGTCTAATGATGGGTGAAGTTCATGGAAACGGGAGATTCAGATTGCTGCCTCATCTATATCTTATAGGTTGTTCACTCCTGGATCTATCCAGGGGACTGAGGAAACCGTAATGCAGGTAATTGGCACTGCCCTAGGAAGGTGCATGCTCTGCTCATGCAGCGGTGGAAACTGGAAACTCACCAACAAGCTGCTTCCAACCTTGTCAGCAGCAACTTTGGGCAGTAGTTTTATTAGCAAGAGGTCCCTGTTTTCTGTATGCAGAGTGAGATGAGAGTCTCTAGCATTATATAAGTGAAATCTTTATAATTTGTTACTCTTTTTAAAGTTTTAGATTCTGTACAAACTAGGCAGATACTTTGGGGTTCCTCAGTTTAGCAAAAAAGCTCATGAAAAGGTTTCCAAAATGTAGCTCTGTAGTTTAATACAAGGACAGAGATTTCCTTGTGGCGCGTCTGCTTTTACAACAGACATCACTAAAAAGTTAATCTGACACTTTTTCTTCTATGCAGAAGACTCATTACATGGTCTATAAATAGTGTTTGCTTTTGGTGCACAAATGAATTTTGCCTTCCGAGCTTCTGCATATATCCATAATACAGAGACCAGGGGGCTTCAGTAATCTAAATTGTCCTTCTACTTATAAGGGAGATACATAATGTGATCAATATTTTTTACTCTATTAGAAATGAGTTTGTCCAATTACGGATAAATAATTTATATAATTTGAATGTGACATGCCCAGAGCAGAAAAGAAAAGCATTCATTTCTGCATATTTTCTCAAATGTACAGATTTTAAATGAATTAAAATGGAGGGAGAAATGACTTAAGTCTTCTAAATAAACTTGAGGAATAGCTAGTGTGCTTTGTCCTTGCTGTTAGTTATTGATTAACAGTGGTGATATTTTGAGTACAGGGTGAAAAAAAAAAAAATCCCTCATGTAAATCACATAGACTCAATGTCTTCTGCAACTGCAAAATGAAACTGAATTTTGATCCTGGATAAATTCTGGTAGCAAAAGAACAAAACTGGCAATACATGCCAAGACACACGTAAAACACCACTGAAAAAATAAATACTAGAATCTGGATATAGCTAGAAAATTAAGTAATTTTAGATGGACTCACTCTTATTCTTTTTTATGGAAGTCCCAACTTTTCACATGGTGACAGAATACTTGGTGTGCAGAAGGCCTTGGACATTGCAGCTTCATTGAATTTCGCCCTTTTGCAGCACCTTTCATTGCAGGGTCCCAAGGACCATTTTTTGAGTCCGGATTGCATAGCTATGCCAATGCTGTAAGGCAGCTGATATTTTTTTTCCACAGGAAAAAAAATGTGGTCAAGATAACTTTTTCTGATTTGTCATTATTATGACTAATTTTTATTCTCTGTTAAAAAGGGAGAATCAACAACCACAACTTAAAACAAAAAAATCATAGGATGTTATATGAAAGATTGTTTCAAACAGCCCCCAAAGTTATTCCCATTTAGTGCTAGGCAAAGTCCTTCAAAACATAAATTACACGTGAGCCGTTATCCCTGAAAATCTAATTCTGTTATTACCTCTTCTCATACAGAAAAATGAAAAGAAACACAGAAGAAATGAATCCATCAGAAACTGAAGCATGTCAGCACGAAGCGCTGACATTTCAACTCAATTCTGCAAACAAAAGGAATGTTTAGAGAAGGAAAGAATTTAGGAGCGAGCAATGAAGGGAAGAGACATTCATTACAAACACTACCTGGCAATGCCAGCCCTGGTTAAGTACAGTATGTCACTCTCCCCACAGTTAGGTGCTATTCCATTTAAATTGAGCTGAGTTATGACAGTCACAGGTGGATATTTTTATATAGTGCTACAGAAATATAATCAGCCTCCAAGAAAACTCTGACTCATGTCCCTACAAAGTAGGACAGCAGGGGAGACCCATGAGCAGCGGCTGGGCAAGCAAAGCCAGCATGTCTCAGCAGACTGGGGCAGAACCTGGCATGAAAAGCAGCTTCATAACTCTGAATTTCCAAATACACATTGGGGTATTTCTTTTTTTTCCCCCCCTCCACAGAATATTTATTTCAGCCTAATGGAATATCTTCAGAGATATTTTTGGACCAATGCACTTACAAATTTCTCAACTCAAAGCACATCAGAAAAGAGTGGACACACCTGTCTGCCCAGCCTGTAGTTGTAATGGTCACATTCCTCACCCTCAAATACAAAATATAGAGAGGAGAACAATAGTGTTAGTGTCCAAAGAGGCAAAATGAGCCAGCATGGACGATGATCCTCCCACTGGAGGACATCAGCAGGTGGAAACGATGTTCCCCCTTGCTTTGGTTGCTTGGGCAGAGCGTTTCTGCACACGGAGCTCTCCACTCAGAGCCCATTTTCTGCACCATGCTGCACAATGACATAGTTATGGATGTTGGCATTATTGCTGCTGAATTTCAGGTGATTCATTCCCACAAAACAGTGAGCATCATTAAACCAACTTTCAAAGTATTCCACAACTCCTCAAAGAGACCGGCACATCGTATAGACTTTCTTCAAAGGAGTCCCCTAGGCACTACTCAGAATTCTCCCTCGTGACAGATATTGCTGCAAACAGCAGCTGCTTTGCCTCCTCCTCTATAATCTTAGGCTCAGAAAAAGTGATAGCTATGAATCAGTGTGCTCTCTGAAATCCAGGGATAATGAAACAAGGAATAATTAAGGTGCCAGAAGTACCATTTGGCACATATAAATTATAAGTAATTTTTGAACATGGGTTTTCCCAGCTCCATAAAACTTCTGCTCTTCCCCAGTGAAATTGGGCCAGTATTGCAGCACAGGAGCTGTGGAACAAGTTCTCATAACAATTATATTCTGCCGTGTTTCTGTTTTGACTTGGGAACAGCAAGGTTTCTGATGGAAGAATGAAGTTGCTTATATGTGTTTACAGACGGCTGTCTATTTGAGTGACAGACATATGTGCTGGAGCAGCGTTAAGTGCTGTCACTTTGGTTTATGGAGCAGTTGCTTCGGAAAGATTTCATTTTAATGCTAAACAAACGAGATCAAACTAAAAATAAGCAGGGCAATTAGAAGGCAAACATTGTTTTCCTTTCAATGCTAGAGCAATGTTAAAGCTTGAAGGAGCTGTCATGCAGGCTGAGGTGTAAAGAAGACAATAATGAGACCTGTATTCAAGTTTAGAAAGAAATGGAGGCTCTTACCAGGGAAACTCTTGAGTGTTCACTTACCAATTTGCTTGAATGAGATGCCTATGACATCTGTCTCCTGTCACATCTTGTCACCTGAAGGGCAACCAACCTGTATGGGGCATTATTTGACTCGGTGGAGGAAATCCTACAGGTGATGGAGATAACATGAGGTATGAAATGAGTATATGTCCAGAAATACACACACAATTATGCTATGGGATAGGTAAAGTATAGTAAGATTGTTATCTGCTGAAGGGAGCTGTGATCCTTTGTCTTTCACCAGCAAGAAGTGACTCATGCCACCCCAGAAAAAGGTCAGCAAGTTTTTAATATTTTGCAGAGGGGTTACACAGGAACAAAAGTAATTAGGTGCCACTGCAACAGTCTTCTTTCTCTTATTAAATGTATCTGGGGAAAATCAACAGAGCATTTCTGCACTCTTCAAGAGAGATTGTATCCCCATTCCCAATCTGTGCTGTCTCTGTGGCTTCTCTTGCTAGTTCCCAGTGCTCAGTTAGCTTCAGCTCAAACACAACACAGGAAAATATTAGCATACCCAAGGAGCCTACTTAAAGCAAAATACTAAGGATTTTTTTCAAGCAAAAAAAGCATGAGAGAAAGAAGGGCTCATTCAACAAAACAAACACATCTGCCTTTTAGTTGGTCAGGAAAAACAAAACAAATAAAAAGCACAAACGCAAGGCAGGTTCAGTAACAAGTGACTGGCTTTCTACCTAAAAATTGATTTTTGCAGGGTTTTGGCAGTGGAATAGGCAGTACTTTCTAAGAGCACGTTCAAAAAAGCCTATCAGAAAGTCAAAGATCAGAAGGAATGGGTCACCTTCAGTTCCAGAAAAGGCTTAGGAGATTTCTAGACTACTGGAATAAAGGACACGTGCAACAGTGCAAATGTCAAGTGAGTATTCGGAAGGATTGAGTGAGATGACTCAGGAAAGCATCCCAGGCAAAAATCTGAGAAAACTCATCCGATAAAAGGCTAAAGGGGAACATGAGTCACCATGGTTCTGTAGAACAAAGTTTATATAAAAAAACTGGATTTAAAACCCTGGCAAAACTGCACTATGACTTATGCAAACTCCTTGAAAAGTTATGGCAGAGTATCGTAATGCACAATATTTTAATTAAATTTAGCACTGAACAATCGTAAAGCAAATATTCTGCGGAGTAATAACTGACCAAATGGTGGATTTTACAAACTTATTTTCAGAAGAAAATTATTATGGGAAAAATAGAATTTTAGTGCATCACTTTCTACTTGAATCTTTTCATCAGTGATCCAGAATTAAATCTAAAATCACGAGTGATAAAATTGGTGACTGCTGTAGCTATTGCTTGAGGGTAAAAAAGGTAAGAGCCAGATGCCCCTGAGCAAAGTTGCTTGGTATTTGGGAGGATTCAAACAAAAGACTTTTATATAGAGCCAAATGCAAAGGGACGTGGCTGAACACAAGGAAGATGGACCATGCCTATCTCACACAAGACTTATTCCTTGCAAAGAAATGACTCTGAGAAGGACTTGCTTCCCTGGGTGGATATGCAGCTGAACGCCTGAGTTTCCAGGAGGCAGCTGCACCAGAAAGAACTAATGAAATCTTTGCAGAAACAGAGACAATGTGAGCAGAACTGAGAATGAGATTCTTAACTCACACAAGCCTCCCAAATCTGATGCAGAAATTCTTCTTGCAGCTCTGGTACTTGTATTTGAAAGAGAAAGACTAAAAATACAGTTTGAGAAGATCCTTCACAATAAGGTGCTTAAACAGCTCACTCTTTTTAGCTTATTAAAAAGAAGACAAAAAGTTGTCTCGAGAACCAAGAAGATAAAAATGTCGTGTCCTGTAGTCTCTTTAATCTGGTGGTGTAAAAGACCGGGAGATAAGAGAATGGGATAAGGATCCAAAAAATTCAAATAAATCTTTTCAGTTCCAGAAGAGATGTGTCTTTACAAAGGTGTTTTAGTAAAATACTTCTCAGCAAAATCAATTTTTTTCTCCTCCTCCTAAGAGGAGGAAGAGAGGCAGGCACCTTAAACCAGGATTGGTGCCCATGTTCTTGACATTAAACTACATCCTCTGTAAATGCTCTGCAAATGAAGAAATTATTCCTATGAGCTATCGTTTCCCCCGCAATTTCTCATGGTATGCTATGCCTATTTGCTATATTAACTTTGATTTACCTTTAAAATACATGCAATATCTGCACTTGAAAATGGAATATAACACGGGTGATGATTTAGTGCCATTGCGTCACATTGTTTGAAGAACAAACTTCTCGAGCAAAGAAATATCTGTTGCAATATCACAGTGAAATGCTGCATCTTCTTCCTTGCTGTTGGACCCTATGCAGGATCTTCAACAACCTTGCACTTCTGCTGCTGTGTGAAATGTTAACTGCTCTCGGATGGTCACTTTTTTGGCTGAGTAGTAGGGCTAAAGTTTGGGGAAATAATAATAATAATTCTCCCTTCAAAGCTATTCAAATATTACTCTTAGACACTTGAGACTATCACAGGTCCCTTTCAGTCCTTTCTTTCTGCCTGCTTCCTTCAAAAGGGAGACAATGAAAGAGCTTTTCTCCACTCACCGATCTGCTTTCCTATTTGTGCTAAGGAATAGGCATATCCAAAGAGCAGCATATCCAAAAATAAGATCAGGACTAAATGGCATTTTACCCTCTTAAGAAAAAATAGGAATTGCGCTTATCGGAATTTAAGAAAATACATAGGTTGGCTATTACCTTAGTGTGGCTAATCCACTAGACAGTGATTGACCTTGCCTTGCAGTTTGGAATAAAGTCACTAGGATCCATGTTACATTTGACAACACATTATTTTATGATCCTTCTTAACATCATTATTGTTTTAAAAGACATGAGTATTTAAGAAGAATCCTATCTACTGACAAAGAGATGGGCCTTTTAAAAATAGGGCAATTGGATGAACAGACATGAATACACTGATCATAGCTACTGCTGCACAAAAAAAATAAAAGAAAGAAAAGGTGTTCAGCAATTCTGCTGGAAAGGAAAGCTCTATATAAGAAGTTCAGTCTATTGCTATAAGGCTGAAAATATAGTTCTAGAGTGCTACCACCCAAGTAACGAGGTCGGGGAAGAGGACGTATGTGTATGAAGACTGTGGTGTATAAATGCCAGTACAATGGAATACAAAGGAAGACTCGCTTCTTATTGAATGGCATTACAGGAATACAATGCATTTTACACCTACAGCATTTAAGACATCTTGGAAATGTTCTTTTTTTTCTCTCTCTCTGCCTATTTATGTAACAGTTGTATGAATCTCTTCCTGATACAGATATTTCATTGCACTAAGATTAGATCCAGTGCGTCGTGCCATAGACTAGGTGATCCAGAGATGAATGTTGTTAGTTTTGTGGGGATGCTCCCAAACAAGAAAGACGACTTAGGGATGGCCTTTATATCAAGAGCTGCTTTAGGAACTGAGGATCAAAAAAAAAGAGAAGAAATTTATGAGACTGCATCTCAGCAAGTGGTGAGTGAAGGTGGCTTTAAATTAAGTTCTCTGAACTCTGGCTGACTTTACAAGTTGTGAGATGCTATAGGCATCTAGAGCTTGTTAGGGCACTGGCTTGACCATATACCCTTTTCCTCTAAACCACATCTCTTAAGTGGGGATAAAAGTGATATGTCAAACATGCACCTAAGTGATTCCCCACAGGAAGCCCTATCCGAGCTGGATATCCCCTCCCATCATATTGTAACTAATCCATGGAAGGAGACTACAAAAAAGGAGCTATTTTGCACCAGCCACATGACCATGGATTTTACCCACACCGCAGATTACTCACAGTGCTAAGGAACCAGATCTAAGCAGCCAGCCTGGTGTCACATCAGTGCCACTGCTCAGTGGTGACGCACACCCAGCACCCAGCCCTGGAGAAAGCCTCTCCAGAAAGCACTCATGTTGCTGGGACTCCATGAGACCAAAGAAAGAAGGAAACAGGAAAAAAAAAAAAAAAAAAGAAAAAGATTAAAAAAAAAGAAAAAAATGTCTCATTAAATTCTATAGTTATTTCATCTCTCTCTTTCTGGTGAACTGAACATGAACAGCTCATAAGTTTCTGGCATTGCTTTAGTCCTAATAAATTTGAGTGGTTATTGGCTACATGCTCATTTACAAGTATTCAATATTAGGAATATAAATTGTTTCAGCTGCATACCTAGAATTTTCTGTATATTTGTGTTTCCCCAAATATAACATTTGGATCAAGGTTTCTGAAATGAACACTGACAGTTACAAATGTGCCTTCTGTTAAAATTATTCTTAGGCTGGCTATTTTGATTAAAGCTGTTTGGCGGAAGATTCACAAGAAATCAAGTTTGAAAAAACGGGCTGAACTCAATTTTGATGCAAGTTCTTTTGCATAGTGCAATAAATATTCTAGAGTGATGGTAGGAGTTGGAATTGAAAAGTATTTTAGCAGCTCTCAGTGCCATGCACAGAACAGTGAGGTCTTCCAAAACCAACCCTAGCATTCTTGCTGCAAACCCCAGGAGAGGCATTAAGAGGATATATCACCCTGCAGCAAAGCTGCACTTGACTAACAAATTCTAATTAACAACCTAAAGCGCATTTACTGGAAACCCAGTCTTTCTGGCCTCATCCCAATTAATACATAGCTGCTGTTATTGGCAGGAGTATCACTCAGAGAGGGAACACCATCCTACATCTGTGTGTATTGACTGCTATTCCTTTTTTTTTTTAAACAGAGCATTGAGCAAACACAATTCATGCTTGTGCTAGCAGGAAAAAAAAAACACATTTCAGGCCATTCGTCACAGCTCCAAGCTCTTCTTGCTATTCTTTTGCAGTGAGTCCTTCCAATGCTTCAAAGTGCTCTAGAAGGTTATGTTCCAAAAGGGATATTTAATTACTTGGTCATTCAGGAGCTAACTCGCCTGGGATTCACTCACTCTAACACCTTTAAGACCCGATTGTCTTTGCTCCAGTGGCCACTATTAAAAAGTCAATGTCACCATGGCTACTACAGAAGTTTACTTACAACTAAAGCTAGTGCCTGACAAAGCCTATGAGCACTTTCATTAGAATAACATGGGCCACTTGTGTGCTGGAAATTGTGGAAATATTTCATTTCCTCCCTGAATCAAAGCTCAAGAATACCACAGTTCCACTGCCTGCATAAAACAGTAAATCATTGTATTTTATAATCCATCATAAATGCAAGCTACCAACCAAAATCATTTCTCATTCCAATCACTGTCTCTCCTACAAGCTAACACTAACAGTAAATCTATGTGTCCATTGATGCAGTAATCAGTTCATTCTGTTTGATTTCTCTTCCCAAGTAGAAAAACTATGAAAATATCTTTTCCAATTTTAATCTTCATTCTAGTCCACCAAATAGAGATGAGTAGCACACTCAGAAAATGGAGAATATCATAAGCAAAACTGCAATCCACTTAATTTATACTTTTGCTATCTCTTCATACATGATAGGTGAAGACAAAAAAGGAGAATTAATAGAGCATGTATAATTTATTTGTATATGGATAATGTATGCATGAACTCACATTAAGATTCTCATCAGAGAAACTATAATGTAAGACCCATAAAAAATATATATATAAAAGAGTGAACATATGTCTTTAGTGAAAGTACAGTGAAGCTATTGTATGGATTATAAATGGACTAGAACTGGAAAATAAGCTCCTGCTGAGGTTGATTGCTCAAGTCATTCCAATTATGCAGGGAACTTGTCGTCTCTTCAAAAATCAAAGGAGAATATTTCTGGCATCTAATAACCTGCTCATTAGTCTCGCAGATGAGCATGCCTTCACCAAAAGTGAACGAAGCATCACCGAGAACCATAACACCAGTAATCTAGAAGGAACTACTGAAAAGTGGGTAATACATCCTTGTTCTACCTTCTTGGGCGTAATTTCTGACCTTCCTAGAAGTAACAGCCAAATCCCCAGAAGCCACTGATTGCAGTGAAGGTGGATGTTCCTACAACACGGCTCCCCTTAATGAGGCTGCAACCTGAGATGGGCCAGAACATAGATGGTGTTGGCCTGATCTGTAACCAACCGTCTCGACTGCTGTGAGAAGGAGCTCCAAGATTCTGGCTGATAACAAAGCCAAATTTCATATTTTGTAATTCTTTTACACTATTGCAAATAAAAAGCACACAAAATGCTCCAGGGACTCTGCTGGGTTCCTTATTTGTCAAAGAGGTGGATGGCTGGATGTCATTATTTAAAGGGTAGAGATGATCACAGAAAGCAAAAGCAGAGTCCTCATAAGGTGTTTAAATAAAGAGACATAACCTTAGTTCTAGAACATTCTTGATATGCCCTTGCCTACAGGGCAGGCTGAATTATTTTCCTGATAAATACTTCCACAACAAAGGTCTTTAGGATCCACAGCCAAAGAGGTATTTCTTATTTCATCCTTGAGCTAGTAACATCATGTCCGTAAACATGATGTTACTTGATCCTTGAGCTAGTAACATCATGTGGCAGATGGTTGACCTACACAGGCTTGCAAAACGACATGCATGGGGTTAGTTTTGTCAGGCAATTTACATCCAGACTGAGCCCCAAGTGAAAAATCTCTATTTCATACCACCCAGAGGATCTGGGGCAGCTGAACCCAAGCAAGTTTCTTCAGAAATATATGAACATAGCACCTGAAAACACTGTTTGTGTGGTGGGAATAGGGATATCATCCAAGCCCACAAGCTGTTCTGGAAGTTCAAAGTCTCTTAACTAGGCATCTTCTTTCTTTATAAGGCAAGCGTCCATGGATTATTAGATGAGGTTTAGAGAAAAATGAAAATGGGTTTTATTTTTTAACTAGGAGGAGGAAAAAAAAACAAACTTGATGATAACTTGACATATATATGACAGGTTAGTGTTTGTGCTGCACAATTGTTGCTCTGAAGACTAGGAGGGCTGAATCTATGGACGTAGTAGGGAATCTGAGTTGCATTGTAATCCAGAACATATTTTTGGAGCCACATTAATGTACAATAATCAGCCATCCAATTAGTAGCCAATATATGATCCCTGTTTACTTGTCTAGTATTCAGGGAGCATATTTTCACCGTGACATTTTAGACCAAGAGTCAAGCCTTGCAACACTTTAAACTTCCCTGCATTGTTTCAATTAATTTGCAGCTCTGAAAAATCAGTGCGAGTCTGAAAAGTGGATTCCTACCCATAAACCTCAATTTAATTCCTTTTCTCCACAGGAAACTGTTTTTTCCCCTTCTTCTCCCTTCATTTTCACCTCCCCCAAAAGGATTTTTTAACAAGGAGAAGAACCTACAGAATACTAAATTTCCCTTTAGGTGGGAAAAATATTAAGCTGTTACCAAGAGGTGCTTCACGTACAGTATACTAATATTTGCACATGGTCCTAAATAAAGACATTTGTGCTAAGCATTTTCTCTGGATATCCTGTCCCCTAGCTATTGCTCAAGTCTCTCTTCAGTTGTTTGTCTCATTCTAACCATTTTCCTTCTCACCTGATGCAAGCACCACTAAAGCCCATTTTTAAGTGACAGATTTAAAGCACTATTTGAATTTAATGAGACAGAAGCACATGCCTAACTGCCTTGTTGAACTGGGGCCAAGAAAATGAAGCAACTTGCCTGAGAGTTTCAATAAGCCAATGGAGTTTGGTCCTCATTTATCACCTCAGGTTGATGATGGGTTGAGAATAGCTCAAGGCATCCTCAGTGCCAAGGCTCTGCTTCGGGAACTACTCGCTTGAAGGCAGTGAACATTCTGCAAATCCTGCAGCTGAGCTACAAGACCCACATTTCAGTTATTAGCTACTGGGTATTAATTGGGCACTTAGTGAATTGGCTGAAGAAATAAGAAGCATCTCCAGCAAGAGATGGTTGCAGCTACCATGCTTTTTTTTTTTTTTGTCTACATTTTTTAATTAATATACTGAGAAGTTGTGCTAGCACAGGCATTTTGGATGTGCCTGGGTCACAGGCTGCAAACAAGCTCCAGGATCCTGGGAGGAGGAGGTACCAGCAAGTTCTGGGATGCACATACGTATTTAATTAAAACAGAATTCCAAACGAAAATAAAAGTGGCAGCGCTTGTGTAGTAAATTAAAATGGAAAGGCTTCAGTACTTAAAACCACAATAAGAATACTGCTAATTGTCAAATCTGCTCAGTTGGTAAGCAAACCCATGCGGCAACCCATGGAAATCTTGCTGAGCACAGAACAGGCCCATTTCACTTTATATAATTTGAAAGGCATGAGTTGGGTGGGGGGGAAAGAGGAGAGAAATTAGCAAACTCTGCGTTTGATGAACCGACACTATTGCAATAACACAGCGAGATGAATTCAAGGTAAATTCCAGGAAGTCATAGACACTGAAAAACATTCTTATACTCCCCATTAAGTAGCTACCTTGCTTTACACCTTAGACAACTCCAGTGAAAACCAGAAAAGAGACTTTTTATGACCAAGCTGCATCCAAATTGCTTCATGCAAATAAGGCCAGTAAAAAGTCGATTCATTCAGGGTATGCAAATCCAAACTGCTACTTGCAGAACCAGACTCATCTCATATAACGCCAGGTTATTCTCTCCAACAGATGAAGGTGCCTACAATGCCCAGCACTTTCCACAACAAATGACATCCCTTTCGTATTGGCTTCATTAGCTTTTCCAGTCTATCCTTCAGACTAAATGCAGCTAAAAAGCAATTTCGTTTCTTAAAGGGACTTCCCTCAGCTGTAAAATTCACAGGACTTGGGTTACAAAACAATATTTTCTTCTGAGTTGTGATTACAAAGTACAAACCTAATAATCCATAAGGCTATGAGCAACCTTTGTATTCAAGTCCAGAAAGTTCCTCAGTTAGCTGGAATGGGCATTTGGGTTTAGATGCTCCCAGTCCATTAAACTAATTGAATAAGTGAGAATTCATTCTTCCAGAATAACCAAGTGCTCCAGAAGTGATGGTGACAAGTAAGAAAGAGACACTTCGTTCTCAAGCAGAACCACCAAGTGGCCCAGCCAGGAGCCCTGCTCAGCTAAACCCACCTTCCTAGGACAAATCCTTAAGTGGGAGCTCAGGCAATATCACAAAAGTAGGGTGTTTTTCACAGACCTTTAGCCACTTCCAAATTTAAATGCACATGTCCTATGGTCTTCTTTCCAACCAAAGACAGGAGCAAGTCCACATATTTCAATATTACTGGGCTGTGACGACAGATAGGCTGCCATCCATCTTCTCACACAGCAATGACTTACGCTGTTTATCTGTGAGTGTTTGTCATATCAAGAAAGACAGCTGAGGATATTTAAACTAGGGATATGAGAAAGCTAAAGTGATTTAGCTGGATGAGCTTGAATTTAAAAGGATTACTCCCTATTTTTATTAGAAAGCTATAATGTGATTCTGCTCCCTTTTTTCCCCGAGAAAGGTCATCATGGTAACAGCAGGATTATCTGCATTCAACAGAATTCCTGGAGAATTATTATTGCACGGGCTCGCTGTGGTGTGGCATATTTAACTGGTTTCATCATCCATCATATATAACTGTCTACTGCACACCCCTGCCTCAGGAAGAATTCAAATGAGCGATCTACATTTCTCAGTTCCCTGCAAATTAAGAGCACAAGAGTTCAGCAAATCCCAAAAACAACTCCGACACACCAGAGAAGCTGAAATGAAGAAGAAATAACTGGGACAAGAGTGATTCAAAAGATAATGGAAATAGAACATCCACAATTTCTACTTTTTAGCCCTAGAGGGGAGGCTGGGTTGCAAAGTGCTCCATAGCAAACACAATTAGTTGAGTTCAATGACTTTAGTCCTGCTTCCTAATGAGAAACTACCCATGAAATATCCTGAAGGATCCCTATCCTATTAAAAAAAAACAAAAAACTCTCTGACTTGGTAGCACAAACTCCCAAATGAATGTTCAGCCACAAGTCATGATGCACTTGAGGACATTCAGTTGACACTGGAGAAGGAAAATCACACATGGATGAACCAGCAGAACCTGAAGGAGGGAGCTAGTGACCTCTACCAAAAACAGCTACTACCTTCCTGGGTAATCCAAGGTAAAAATACATGTCCTGTTGCTTACAGGAGATGCACACACATACAAAAAAAACCCAAACATACACACTTCTAAGTATTAAAGGACCATTCTACACAAAATGTGTGAATGAGACTGATTGACTCAACAGGTAACAGCCACTAGTCTCATTGGGGGCATTTGGGATCTCTTCATGGCAAAGGCTGTGCAGAGCAGAGACTGGGGACAACATTGGTGGCAAATGCTATAGGATAAGGCACAGTCCTTATGTGGTATGTGAAACCACCTTTCCTTGGAACAACATTCCCGATGCCAATCCGGAGGAGGAAGCGCAGCATTCCCTACCCGCTCCGGGCAGCCAAGGGAGATGCAGTGGAAAGGGATGGGTTTCCCAAAGGAAGCTCAGGCTCCTGCAGATCCTGCATGCCCCATGAAAGCTGCTGCGCCAGCTCTTTTCCGGGCTGATTGGTGGTGCAGCAGTGACTTAATTTAGCTGATTCTATAATTAAGAAGATACTTAGGCTTGTCAGCAACAACGCAGCCAGTTTGTTCTAAGTTTAAGCGGCACAACAAGGAAGATAAGAGATCGTCAGGCTTCTGAGCATAACATATTAATATAATTGTTAATGCCCTGGTGTAATTCTTTTTTCTCCATTTTCTCCTCTTTTCCCCTCCCTCTTTCTTCCCCTCATTTTTGCTATGAGGACGAAACTGCATTAGAAATGGCTCTTACCGTGTTAATAGTCTTTAAATTAGTCTGGCACAGCCTTAAATAAAGGGATATTTTCTGGGAGAGAAAAAAAATTAAAAAAGGAAAATAGAGAAACTGTTTGTAAAACATAACTCTTCTGCCCAAAGGGACATATCATTTTCATATTTTAAATCTGAATGCATTTCAGTTATTTTATGTTTTTGCAGCAATCAGTTCACATTATGAGAATAGGGTAGTATAATTATGGAAATTAAGTACAGATTTCAGTTGAATGAACTCATCAGATGGAATTACAGCCTTTCTAGATTGGTCGTCTGGCTTTATATCAGATGATTTGCATAAAACATTTAGCTTAATGAGAAGTAAACAACAAGACTGCGGAATGTATTAACCCAAGGGGGTCTGAGCTGACATGTAAAAAATATTAAGGTTGTAGGGTTTTTTTTTTCATTTCAAAGACAAAAAGGAAGCCTTGAGAGCAGATTAAGGACATAAAGGTAATTCTGGCTTGGATCATAATTCTTTGCGAGTGGTATTTTTCACCACCTACAGTCAAACACTGTAAAGTAATTTTTCAGGTTTATTTACTTTCACTTGCCTGTAAGCAAAATCTGACATAATCTAGTTACCCTGTCAGATAGTGTTCGTGGCTGCAGACATGTCTTTGTGTTCAGTAGTTGAATTTTCTTCTGGCCAGTGGTCTGGAACTTGCTCAAATTACGTTTCGGGCTATCTGGCCATTTATCCATAACTGCTGGAGGGTCTGATTTTCATTGGGAAGCACAAAACCATACTTTTGCATCCTTAATCACTCCACTCAGAAACGCTCCCATCCAAAAAGCATGTTGATAGCAAGTCTACTTAATGCACAGAATATTAAGGGGCTCTGTCTTGCTGTTCCCATGGCAGCATCTACGGAGGGGTGGGATGCTCGGGGAGGCCCCAGCAAAGTAGGTGGGAGAGGCTTTGAAACCAGAACCCTTCCCGTTCTGGTTTTCCAAACATGCTCGTGGGCTGCCCTATAGCCTGGAGCAGCTCCGCATCTTCCTGCTGCATCCACCTCCTCCCGGTGGAAATCTGCTTTTAACACATCCCTCCTATGCTAGAGCTTGAACACGGCCATTTACCATAACCTCATACTGGTCTTGCACTTAGAAAGTGTTAAACAGGCTCCTTCCCGGGGAGTGGAAAGGCTGGAGCAGGAGGCAGAGTTCCCAACCTGGTATTTAAGAGGCTTGCAACTTAATTAAACCATCAGCACGTCAGCAGGAGTTAAGAATATGGACAGACAACCACAGGACGTCAAGTTAGGGCATCTTCAGACAGAGCTCTGCATTAGCTGAAGGTTGCCACCCTTCAGCAGATGGGCCGTGTTGCTTGTGAACGTGGTTGCTTTGATCATCTGGTCAAAACTGCAAAGCCTCTTCAAACTCCTCCCCCTCCAACTGCAAATAAAAGACTCAATTACTGGGAAAAAAAAATAGCCCCAACTAAGAATTTAGCATCCTCACACAAGGAAAAGTAAAATCCGCACGGACAAATTCAGCCTTGGTTCTCCATCTTTCATTTAAGCCACACGTGAACTTCTCAGAGAGTAGCCCAGATTAGCCAGTAACGTTGCTGTTCAAAATCCTCTCAAGTATTTTTATTAATGCAGTCCTGACTTGGTGGAATAAAATAAACTGCAGCGTTTAGACAGGATTCTAGGGATGCAAGCTTTATTTTATATTCACTAAAGAAAATCACCATGTGAGACTGCCCGAGTACAAGGATATGAATAACCTTTCATCTATAAAGCAAGGCTCCTATTACCCTTGCCTAGGAAGAAACGGTGCTGGAGAGATTTCCTTTCCCCAGCCCATGATTGCTGGTGACAACACACAGAGAAGCAAGTTACCAATCCACTGAGTTGAAGAAGAGTATGCCACATGTTGTGCTTAGACTTCAAGATAAAAAAATAAAATAAAATAAAATAAAAATCACATGGCAGTAGGAAATGGAAAAAGCTGCTCTGCTTTTGCTGCCACATGTGTTCTTGCTACTGCTGAGCTCTCCTTAATGAAGAATTGGCCCGCTCTTGAAGAAACCAAGCAAGAGATGAAAAAGAAATGGTAGTGCAGAAAAAGTACTGACCCTTGTGTCTCGTGGAATAAGGAAGCACCGCAGGTAGGAGGTTCCTTAAAATAATATGTCTGGATCTATGAGCTTACCACTGGCTGCATTTGGAGAAACAAAGCGAAATGAGAAAATTTCAACATGCTGGAGGAATGTGCAGAGCTGAGTAGAAAAGATGAGTTGTAGCACATTAAGTGCTGCAGGTTCAGTGGTCACACAGCCAGCATGAGAATAGGATTGCTGCTCCTTTCAGATGCGTATTATATAAAGAGAATTTTGTTTACTCCCCAGCTGCTTTGGTGCTCCATATTGAAGCCAGACTCTGAACCATCACCACCAGCACCCACAGACCCATCCTTGTAGCTACCCTGGAGAAAACCATGCAGTCAGAAATCAGTGTCAAACATGCAATGGTCTCTTCATAGAGGAATGAAGAACTCCCTATCTGTCCATTTCTGGAAATAGGCACATTTAAATCTTCCAAGGGCTGAGACCCAGCAACATCTCACTTGGTTCCCAGGTCCCAGATCCCCCAGAATGTCCCTGCTCACCATG
This sequence comes from Nothoprocta perdicaria, assembly GCF_003342845.1. NCBI lineage: Eukaryota > Metazoa > Chordata > Aves > Tinamiformes > Tinamidae > Nothoprocta > Nothoprocta perdicaria. The sequence continues at coordinate 3,259,616 of NW_020455533.1, forward strand.
GACAATGGCCACATACTGACCCATGGGAATCTTCTCCCCACAACACGTTGCCCCACGTAGTCCCAATACAGAAAGGACCTTTGGGATCCTTGTGGTGAAGGCTGCTTAAGGGGGACTCCAAGACTGGTATATTTTCAAGCTGTGAAGAACACAACTGACCTGCTTCTTTCACGTCTTTTCTTTCCCTTCCTCCATAAGGGGAGATAAGGGAAATGATATGCATTTTGTATAGCCAGATTAAATCAGCTGCAAAACCATGCTCTTTATATTTACAATTCAGTTGAATTATGTTTTCTTTCTCTTTCCCTTGGTTTACGCTCTATAAATCCACATGAGGCCCTCAGAAGCTTGATCACCAACTAAATAAAATGGAACTTCGCTCCTAATAAAGACAGAGAGATCCAATTAGCTAATACTATAAAATGAGCCCAAATCAGGGTACAGGTATCTAAGTACAAAGTGTACTCATGCTCCCTTTCCCTGTCTCAGGGCTACTACTGTTTTTACCCTGAAGTTCCTTGAGTGCCTATAAATTGTATTTCAGAGCATATGGGGCAGAGTCACCATATGAAATATGAAGAGAAATGAAGTTTTTGCTCCCAGTTCAGGATCTACAACTTATGCTTATATAAACAACATTCAGCACAAGTTCAACATCCTGAAACCCGGCCACAAGAAGACATACCCTACCTCGCAGGGAGGAATTAGGCAACCAAAAGCAGCTTTACCCTTTGAGACACATTATGCTCTCCCAGCCTCCCTTAACTTTTTACCACCATCCTTACCTACCATTTGAGAAAGAGCAATACAGTTCTGCATGTTACTCTGAGAGATTTCCACTCCCTGCCCTAAAAGCAGTTTCCACATGAACAGAAGCCTGACCAGACACAGAAATCAGATGTTCTCCAGCACTCCTTCTGATGCTATCGGTGCAGTATCTTGCAGGGCATATGGTTGTTTAAGGGATAAGCAGGACAATGTTGAGCAGAGCATTCTCATGCCCTGTCCTCTAAAGTATATACAGTCAATTAATGCAATGGTTTCAATTTATTCACAGAAGGCTCTGCTATCCATTCCAGAACTTCACACGTGTTTTGTCTCTTGTGACACAAGCTGCTACACCAACCAGAAAAAAAGGAAAACAACATCTCTTGCAGTCCCATTTCCTCACTTGATGCCATCTGAGGGGGTAGCAGGGAAAACACAGGCAGAACTGCAAGTGTTAGTTGTCTCCCCAAAGCTGTTAAAATGTATGAAAACAACATCTAGGATTAAACAGGCATTGCTACTCCCACGCATCAAGCAAACATGGCATTTCTCGAAAACCCCCCCTACAACAAAGAAAAATAAGAAAACAACCTACTTTTTCATGTATCATCTTCCTCAGCACTCTCTTCCCCCAGGTCCTTGATGACAGAGCTGCTCAACCTTAGGGATTACTTCTGACTTGCCATCATGAAGCAACTGCTTCATCATTAAGAGCATCAGCTGTGCACCAATTTAAGCATCACAAGCAATGGGCACTCAGAAGTTTGGCCCAATCTCTTAAAATGTGATATTTTTTGCCCTTTTCTAAAGGGGGAATCATGCTGAATTTTTATTTCTCTCCTTATATAAATCTTTCCTGCCCACACATTTCCATGTATTATTTATTTATTTGGGCTGGGGAAGTGAGGAGCATGTTGGAGCAGGGGATGTGTGGGTGTACTTTTGAATCAACTCCCATCTGAGGTCTCTTAACAGTTTGATGAGGTTTGCAAAGATGTTGAAAAAAAGGACCTGTTGATTACATGTGTTTGTAATTACTAGCTGTGGAGTTTGAATACGCACTCTGTATTTATTGAATTATGCTTTGACTGTGACTAGTATACTGCTGCTTCTTAATTGCCTCTGCAATAGGTGTCTGACAATGGGGCCTTTCATCTCATTCTACTTCTTCAGGGAAAAATAAATATGTTTTCTGTTTTATTTAACAGTATGCTGACATTTTGTCAGCCAGAGCACATATTTTAGGAAATATGACTTCAATGCCATGTTGCTTAGTAAAGTTTAAGGGAGGGAAAAGCAGTAACAACACATTTAAAATGACATGAAAGTTGATGTTATGAATAATTTCAGTGTTTCATTAAGTGCCTATGGAGGTCACTATGACTTCCTGTAAATTTAGAGGAATCTTGTGTCAGCTAAGTGCTTTGTTTTCTTTTCTTTTCCTCAAAATAAAGTCCATATGTTCTGCTAGTTTAAAGTGATAAAATTTCACCAAAATCTCTAGGAATGCACTAGTTTGTACTGTATCATTTCTATTGAAAGATCAACAACCTCAAGAAAAATGTATCAATGTGAAGCTTTAGCACCTGTCCCACAAATGAATTTTACACCGATCATACTGATTTATCACAACATTGATTTATGCACAAACACACTGGTCAGAAGCCTTAAAGTGCCAAAACCCTTGGCTGCAAACCATAATAACCACCCCAAATATTCATCTCTTTATTATCTCTGCAGCCATTTACTACAGTTTAAATGGACCTTCAGCAAAGGGCATCTTAGGACATGGTTTAGAGATACTGACAAACCTCCTGATTTAACATATTACCACATCCCACATGTGACTGTAGCAGCTTTATATCTTTGACAATAAAGGAGACATACAGCCTAATTGAGTTTGCTTTAGAATGGCTGTAGAACAAGCCAGATACATTGGAAATTCTGTGTTTTATAGTGGTATTGTAGCATTTTTTTTAATAGTAGCTGAAACTCATTTCCACACTTCTGACTTAACAAAAGAGAACATAGCCCTTACTCCCAAGCATAATTAAATTGGCATTCATCATTGAAGAGCACTATAGTAGTGTGAAAGTAAATCTCTTGTAGGGAGTTTCAGTCCTTCTATTCCAACTTCCAGAAGGCCAGGGCAGTCAAAAGAAGATAAGCAAACAACCACTCAGAAATGGGAAATAAGAATGTATTTCTCCTGAAGACCAGACAAGCTGCCACATAGTAGGGAAAATATTGAAATATTTAAAAATACTTCAAGGATGCTCTGCATGCAGGGAGATGGCGAATTCATATATGGAAGGATAAATTCCTTTTCTTTAGTGGAGCTAATCGAAAACCTACTGAAATATATGCAAAGAGGAAAAAAAATCACTGCAATTTCTTCGAGCAGAATTGTGGTGTTCAAGCCATAGCTCTTACTTAACGGCTCTGCATTGCTGCAGTTTCTTGAACCCTATCTCCAAAGTTTTGTAATGTCAAAGATGGTGCCAATAAAAGCCATGTGTGGATTCCTGCATGGCCCCAGGTTTGCACACATTAGCAAAGCAGGAATTTTAATCATTTATGTAAATGTATGATGTAGCACTTTATGGCATATTAGTGGAGTATTGATTGCTCTTCGAGCCTTGCATTTATGCAATCTGTGCTAATGGAATTTGTACCAAGGACCAAATTGGACAGTGATGTCAATATACATACGTATAAACACGGGTTATTTTGCAATGGTTCAGTCTCCACAATTATTTTAAGTAGTTTTATGGGAATAAGAGCAGTAAGCAGTAAGCTGGTTAAACTATCCCCTAATGACCTATGAAAACAACCCAGATTTTCCGTTTTAAATGCTTGCTTCACAACACAAGCATTAGCCAAGCAGCCTTTCCCAAATCTTTCGCGTTGTCGAAGTATTTTGGCTCACAGTGAATGCACAAAGAGTGGCTCTTGAGACACTGGCAAAGGCATCTGCTATGCAGCATGTTGCATCCAAGAGCCACCTGTGTGCTCACAGATAATGCTAGGCATTCACATGTCAAAATGCATCCTTTGTGGCATTCTCTGAAGTTATATCTAAATAAATTCCTCCTGCCAACTACATTTGATGGGGTTTCCAACCAAACGATAACATGATTTTTCGGAGCGCCTATTAACTTGACTGCCTTGATGACTTTTTTTTTTCCACCTGCCTATCTGGCTTGATTTGCATTGCTGTTATTTTTTCCCCTTTGCTTCAGCCAGGCTTTCTTATTTTGCCTGCTCCCTTGCTGCTGCACAGCCTTTACTTTTCAGTTCTCTTAGGCTCAACTTCTGAGCCGATCCAGAATTCAAGGGGCAGAAGTCTTTGCTGATGAAGCTTCCACAGTCTATACTGGCTCTTTGGCATCTGCTCAGAAGCCAAAACCAAGAGTGAAATAGTGAAGAATTTGACAGGGCAGCTGGATTTATGGTCACCTTTCACTAGATTTAATAATAGTATTAGAAGAATTATGAGAATAAGACTTCTAAAAATCCATCTGTCAGAGGCGAATTCAATGACTACCCTTAGGACCCAAACAAATAATAACACTGATAAAAATATCCAAGACCGGAGTTGGGCATGTGGCAGGAATTACAAAGCTGTGCAGAGGACAATTCAGTTTCACTGCCCCGTGAAAACATGTCATTTTTGAAAACACTTAGATTCATGGATGCAACACAAGGGAAGCAATGCAGGTTGCTGCGGTACATCAAAATACTTACAAAATAAACACAAGTGAATAAAGCTTTGTGTCCTCTGAACAGGGTAGTCTCACAACTAGAGGAATCCTGGCTGATGAAGTTGACAGAAGAGCAATCTGCTCCCTGCAGTGGTTCCTCCCGGGATACGGCTAATGTAGTGCTCAGAAATACACCCTATGCCTGCGACAGAGCATCCTTCCCAACTAAACCAATAGATGGGTTCTTTTCCTATGAAAAGTCTAGCTTTCACAGCACAACATTGGATTTTTTCCACTGAAAAGATCCCACCGGTTTCTCCTGAAGATAATTAGAGTCACATTGCTATCAGAGGCTGCCAGTGGTACAGAAAGTGTCGTCCACCTCGCAGCTTAAGTTCTGTATCCCACCTGACCAGGGCTCCAGAGCCTCATTTAGAGGTCCCTGCATTCGATGAACTTCGTGATTTAATAATTTTTGAATCATATCCTGGGTGCAGATGCTGGGCTACAGACATTAAAGCCTGGAGCCCTGTTTCCTCACTGACCAGGTAGAGCCTCGTGTCAGAGGCTCTGCCTCTGAGTAAAGGGCAATTTCCAAGCAGAGCCATTTGGTTTCCGTGCTGACACTATTAAAAATGATGCCAGTGGCAATAACACTTTTCCTAGAGTGGACACCTGTACGCTTGGAATAGGATAGAGAATATCAGCTCATTTCATTTTGGCTTGTGAAAGGCTGCAGGTGGCAAAGCTATTTGCTTGCTCACAGCACAGAAAGGACTTCAAGCAAGAAGGAAAAGACTCTGTTATCTCACAGCCCCTCCTGTCCCTGCCACATACAGTCATTTAGGGCTCAGTAAAACTCAGATCCAAAATAAAATAGGCTCCTCTGGAAAAAAAAAAAAATCCAAGCTGACTTGATACTATTCTGTAAACGTGCTCAGGCCACAAAAACCATGGAGCATTGCTTAGTGTGGCCTGGCTATCATTTGCCAACATATGATTTCAAGAGGACTCTTTAAAGGAACAAAAAAAAACAGCAAATGAAATTATTGGAGTGCTAGGATTAAAAATCAGCATGAGGTATTTTCTGTGAATGTACAATACTCAAATTGCGGCTGGTGAAAATCAAACTGCCTTTGACAATCCAGGTCAAATCCCTTTGCTTCATCTCACTCAACATTTTTGCAGCCACAACCAAGTAGGACTTTTAGTCGATGGAGAACAGAACGGGCTGGTTCGATGGGAGGGATCAAGGAGGCGTCAGGGAGGACTGAATGTAACAAAAACACATTTTTGTCAATAAAGAAAGCAAATCTGAACAGCCAGAATTTCACTAGAAGAGACAGCTCTGCCCAGCCACACTGACCTAACCTTGCCAGTGAAGCCCCAATGATCAAAGTACATCCTTAATCCCTAAATGTATTAATGGATACACATGGAAGAAGAGGGATTCAGAAAGCTTTGGAAGAGCAGAAGAGGCAGAAAAGAGAGACAAAGCACGCTCAGAAGCTCTGTCTTAGCTCTGGCACACACAGAGGCAGCTGTACAAGAAGACCCAAATAATACGCTCTTTTTCTGCAGTGAAGTTGCATGTCTTTAAAACATCCTAAATTATAAATAGGATGCAGCATTTTTGTCACATTTCTGTCATATAATGAAAACAAATTTTCTTAGAAGATCACTATTTTATAGAAATTATTTAATTTTCTACACATTCCTATGAAATACGAAAAAAATGGTTTTTATTCCTTTTATTATGTAACGTTAATCACTTTTAAAAATGACTCCTCTCCTACCTTATACAGTACAGAATTCCACTGTTTATTTTGTTTTATCTAAATTAGCAGCATCCCCAAGCAGGTGTTACATTTGGAAGACAACATACTGTAAGCAATTAGAGAATTGTATGTAAATACATAATTTGTCTGAGGAGAAGAAAGCTCTTTGGTGTGATTAAGTATCATTTAAAAAATTTCGTGTTAGAAAACATAAACAGCTCCCAGGCGGGATGATGTCGGGGCTGCAGGCGGGCGTTCCTCGAAGGAGCAGCTCGTTGTGGGTCTTTGTAGGACCTGCTGGTGAAGGACCAGGTCTGACCACGCTGCAGCATCTCATGGTCTTTGCTCCCCAGAGACTCTGCTTTTGAGATGATGATGAAGGAGAAGAGGGCAGCTTGTTGCCCAGTTCTGCTGTGACTGTGAGTGTTTTGGGGGTGAAAGACTGTGATAGGAAGGCAGGGACCCATCTAAGAGGGGTGGGCAGACCTGCTCTAAGCTCTGTGCGAAAGTCCAAAGGTGTTAACACCAAGCTCAGGTAGGGATATATTTTTTTTCTCTAGGTGGATTTTACCAAGAGCTTTGTCCTCTTACAGGATTACAGAAAAACCTAACTCTGTAATACGCAGAGAGGGCAGGGAGCCACAGCTTTTCGGGCAGCTGCAAATATATAATACCCACCCATGGATTTACAGCTAAGCTCACAGGCTCAGCCTAGCGCTCTGCAGGAAATTTGCAAAGTGCTTTGGAATATCTCCCGCACTCTGCAGTTCTCCTGTGAGACAGTAAGTGGAATTATCCTTATTTTACTGTCGGAGAAACTACCGGGGTGGGGAGAAAGAAAGAGCAGCCCCTCTGCCTAACGTTGGGTATCTACTGCTCTTCGTGCGAAGGAAAACATCTACCCTGATGGATCTCCTGTCGAATGAACACATTATAAAGCGAAGCACAATGAAAAAAATTGAATTTTATTCCTACGTCTGCCACCAAGTATTGTAACGTGACCGGCTCCGTGGAAACTAACCACTTAAATTAGACCCTGGAGGCCCCAAGTGGTTGAAAATACTGATCAAGAGTCCTACACCACGACTGAGGAGCAGAAGCAGAATACTTTTTCCATCCCCGTGTTTCTTGGCATTGCTCATTAGGCACACTGGTGTCCTGACAGCAATGTTTTTGATCGCAGAAATAGCAGGCACTTCCTCAGGGCTGAGGTTTCCCTCTCTCATGACAAAATCTGTTCTCCTAGTGACTGCTGCAGCAAGGAGCAGTCCTTAACTGAGTCTGTAACTCAGCATGGCCATGGCCTGAGCAGCATCACAGCTGCAGAATGTCGATTTGAATTAAAAATTAAAATTTAATTAAAAAATTTAAAACCTTGGCAAAAAAACCCACGAGGTCTGTTTAGTGTATTTTCAGGGCATATGAAATACATCATATTTTCCCTCTGATTACCTTTTTTTAGCTACAATTCCCTCTCTCACAGAACAGAAAAGGGCTGAAGTCCCAAGAGTGACTTTTTCCTAGTGCGAAAAACATGAGATACATTAGGTTCTTTTTGAATGTGACATGAGAGTTCAATATTTGGATTTTTCTTTCACTCTGAGAGGCAGAGTAAATTAAGTCCAGAGCTGTTCTATACTACTGAAACTGAAGGTTGTCTGGTATCTGCCCTTGTTCATTTGAACTTAGCTTGTGTGTCTTTAATATATTGCACTTTGCAATGCAAATACACCCTGACTTGATTACACAGAGACTCTTCAGCAAAGATACTCGCTGACCCCTGTGACAACAAGAACTGCACTTCTTTCCCACAGGCAAAAATAAATCCATGGGTATTTCTTTGGCCGCTTCATGAAGAAATGAAAATAATGCTGCAATAATTTAGGAGCAAATTGATGTGTTCATAAAAATTTTAGGTATTGACACCTTTTCTTTACAACCATTGCATGAAGCAGTTTTCTACATCTGAGCTACAGCAGAACTTTGACGAGCAGGTATGAATGTCAGGTCTTCTGTCATTGTTAATCCAGTATTTGCACTTCCAGGCAAACAGGCACTGGAAACGATGCCATATGCATGTCTTATCAAGGTGTGAGGGAAGACAGAGGGCTGAAGGCCCAACAATTCTGAATCTTGGACGAAAAAGGTACTCTCTCTCGTTATTTCGGAGCCTTTACTTTCCCTTTCCTTCACAGATCAGTGTGTTCCACATGACAAATATCATATAGCAGATTAATACTAAAGAATTCAGCAGTGGGAGGAAATTACTCAGCCAGCACAGCTCACATTATTGATGCTTGGCTCCTTAAGAGATTTTTTTGGTGTGCCTATAAACTAAATTAAGATATTTAAAACATTACAGCATTATACATCATTAAGTTTCCTGATCTACATATTTTAGCAATTGCTTATGTTAGGTGGCATGAAAAGCAGTTTCTTGGAAGCTATTTCTGAGAAAAGGTTGGGCCTAGTTATCTATCTGTGACTTCTGATGGGAAAGTATTCCTCCAAGCTGCTATAATTTCAGGTAAATGTAAAAACTACCTTCCTTATGGCCTCTATAGATGTAATTGAAGCACAGATCTTCAGAGTTCTGCTTTCCATAGGACCACAGTGCTCACCAACCTCTCTCCAAGATACGTGGTGTTCCGTACACCAAAGTACAGGAGCTACTCCTGAGTCAGAGCATCTTTAGCCTTGGCTTTAGTCAAACAAAAATCAATTTGTCAAAGGCAGGAATGAAACATTTACTCTTCAGAAAACTCCAGTGGTACAGAATGCTGTATCCCTCAGCTCAGCAGTGCAGTCTAGTGCAAGACATCAGGTTTTCCACTCATTTACAGGACTAAAGAAAGAGAGGCTTGGTAAGGCCTTGAGGTTTGAGGTCTTGGGTAAGCAAGACAGGAGTCTAGCTAGACTGTGGCTAACTATAACACATCCAAGAGGTCACGTCTAATTTAAAGTATGAGGGTCACAGTTGACACGGTTGCTTCTCTGGCATAAAGGAAGTTTTTATAATGGAAAAATGTAAAGACATTTGGGGATATAGGATTTGAAAGCATATGAAATGCACAGGACAAATCTGCGAAGGACTTACATTATACAAGAGACTAACACCAATTTTTGCAAAGGTCACTGGCAGCTAGATCTGCTTTTGGATTTGCCTGCACAGACCCATCACACACTGAACAAAACCCACATAAACACTGGTTATAGTTAGTAGAATTATAGAATTAGGATCCTGAGGGTCTTGTGTGAAGTGATCTTGGGCTAAAGCCACGTAGAGTTGGAATCATATTTGGATCAATGCCACAGGGTAAGAGGACTGCACAAAAATTATTGTACCAACAATATTTTACACTGTTAAGCAACAAGGGCATGATTTTGAGTGTATAATATCTATTGGCTTGTAACAGATCCAAACGGGACTTCATTTCTCACAAAAAGGGCTTGGAGAAGGCCCTGACAAATTGTCAGCTTTGTGCTGTACCTACATATGTTCCACCACATACAGGGGTATAATCTGAAATTAATGCATTTTATAACTCAAGCAAAACTCATCTAGTTCTGTAGTGTAGAACTGAATGGCCGCACTTGGCAGGCATTCGTGAGCATTTAAGACCTCTCTTTACAGGCAGAATAACAAGACCCATCAACCCCATATTGTACTCTTTGCAAAAAAACAAATGGACAGAAATTCTGAAAAATTGAAAATGCCATTTGTGAGGTAATCCTGCATTAAGCAGAAGGTTTTAACTGACCTTGTTAAATTTTATCTAAATAGACACGAAACCAATAACTCAGCAGAACTCTCAGCATCAGCTCTCGGTTCTACACTAGTTGTGGAAGTTTCCACGTTGTCATGGCAATTTCATAATTGCATGTTATGACCAGAGAAAAAAATATAATAATTTAGAAAAAAGGAAAAGCTTATGCTTGATAAGGATGCCTGCTGCTGTAGGTGCCACAAGTGTTGGCTGTACAGAAAATAGGAAGCCAATCTGGTGTTGAGGTTGGGTTTACATAGGAGGAAATTCTCTCTCCTTTTGTGAGATGATGGTTTACTTAAGGCATATATGTCCTCCTGCAGGCCACTCCAGTTTTGCTAAAAGATTTTCTCCTGCGAAGCAGGAGAAAGCAGGAGCAGGAGGTTTTGTTACCACACTGTCACTTGTTTCTACAGGGAAACAGAAAAGTTTATCTTGCTTTTACAATGCACTAAAACTTCTTTTATGATGGTTTCATTCAACGATGCTGAGCATCATTCTTGCTTTGTTACAGAAATATTGAGCAATCTTGGCTCCTACTGAGGTGGGTTTTTTTCCCTTTTTCTTTTTATTCTTCCTTTTTTTATATCTTTTTTCCCTCCTTTTGAAAGCTAACAGTTTGTCTGCTAGGACAAACTGTTTTTGTAGATAGATATGCTAACCCTTTCCCCAGAAAATATTTCCCACAGTAATTTTAAATCAGGTATTAGATTTAAAGAGTTGTGATCAGCTCCCATTTTAAAGATAGCCAGGCTTGCATTTGCATATACTTCATTTGTGTACATCTTAATCAAGGTGTTTGGTAAGTGAAACAGCACTCTTAAAATGAAGCTGATTCCCTTTCATGTCCCACAAAATGGCTTGGATAGGCAACAACTGAACAAGTATCTCTGGCCGGCTTTGATGATAGATTTAAATTCATATTTGAGCTTGCTGAATTGCTTTCTCCTTGCAATAAGCCTTCCTCCTGTGGAGAGGAATAGCTGAAGAGGCCAAATGGTGCTGCAGTATTCTCAGGGTAAATCCACAATAAATAATATTGCAGAAGGACCATGCCTTTCACATAAATGAGAAAACCAGTAGTGTATTTCAAACACAAACTCAGTTCTAGGCAGGTGAAATATTTTACTGCTTTAATTTTAATTAACGGCAATTTTAAACTTTTTTTTTTTCTTTTTTAAAGAATTTTACAGAACCCAAGGGACCAAACTCCATTTCCTTATTCAGTCTAAATTCTTGAGGTCTGTAATTGCAGGTGTGCCAGAACAAGGGCAAAGAGCTCTAGGGTTTGGATCGATACAAACAAACAAGCAAACAAACAAAAAAGTAGATTTCTATAGATGCAACACAAATAATTCACTAGGAAATTGCTCCCTGGATGCCACACGAATCATAGGGACTTTATGTCAGTACAGAGACTCAAAAGCTAAAGTGAAATAAATGCAGAGTTTCAGTGAAAATTCTGCTTTATAATTCAAATGGCAGATAAATAAGGCAATGCACAGTACTAATGAAGAGTTCATTAGAATCTTCTTTTATTTCTGAAGCTGTGTTTTCAGAAATGTGTCAATAATGCATAAGAACTGCACATACAAATAGCCTGGCAGCTACGGCTGAAGGCAATCATCAATAAGCTCTGTTTTCATTTGCTTTTCTAATCTGGAATTTGATTCTTTAGAGTTGGTGGGTAAGCAGTAAGTGTCTTTACAAAATCTATGTATGTGTCCTCCTGCGCAGCCAATACTGCCCTGTCATCACACAGCCCTATGTCTTTGCCTTTGAGCATCCAAAGGAGTGTGGAAGTCAAATAGGTGGAAACCAAGGTCAACTAGCATGAAAACTAAACAGCAATAGCGGAATCCGGTTTTCTTTGGTGGGAGCTTGTGATGTGAAAAGTGGTAAGTGAACTCTCACAGCCACTGAAAAGGGGATTTTACTCACCTAGGTATTGCTAACCATCAAATTTGAGGCAATAGTGTCTATAGGTTGCTGTCCTTCCTCTCTTCCATGCAAGTAATGTATCCACATTGGTTTTTCTACTTCTTCAGCTTGTTGTGCTTCACAGATACAAACACGGAGCGTCTTCTCCAGAGTTTTACAGCAAAACGAGCTCTGGCTTTTTAATCTGCTTTGCATAAATACACACAAGATAAGGTAGATAAAGGAAAACCATTATTATTATTATTACCTTATGTAAAATAACAAAATACTTCTTTCCCCTAAACATTTCATCTTCAAAAAAAAAAAAAAAGCACCTTTGCTTTCACTTCATGGATCATTTTTTCTCAGAATCATTTCACAACAATTAAGAAGTACTTTTTTCCCCTCTCCCTTAAATCCTGAAATCATGATGAGCTTGTAATTAACCACAGTTTGTACGGGATTTGTGAAACTATTATGTGGTACTATAAGGACACACATTTTATCAAGGCTTAAGCATGGTCTAATTAATAGAGATAGCATGCAGCCCATTAATTAACTCTACATGGTAATCAAACATTGAGAAATATTGCTTAACTAACCCCTGGTGCACCCAAGGGCAAAGCATTCTCTGAAGATGTGATATGTCATATTGCTACATGGCTTGGAGCAGAGTTACCTTTTCAGATTGTGCCAATCAGGGGTTAAATTGACAGAAACTATATGATAGAAAATATTGTATTTTTTACATTTATTTAAGTGTAAATGAAAAATACTGAATTAGGCATGATGGAAAGCCAAGGCTCACCATCTTCGTCAAACCAATGCTAAAGATCTTTGTCCTTGCCTTGTGTTGTCCATGTCCATTGCCCTGATGTAGCAAGACTGCAAATACTGAGAAGTTTTCCAAGTACAAATCCCATTAATAATTAGTCTACTTACTGAACTTTGTGATCAGTGGGAACACCTAGGTAGGGTTCATCTGCCTGCTTGGGCTGCTGAAGGCTAAAACTGCACTAAGATTTCCTGGGCAGCAGCCACCACCTACTCATCTTCTTGCTCTACTTCTTCCCCATGACTTCTCCTCCTCCCTGTCACTTCCTTGCAGCAGGGAGTGGAAAAATTCTCCAGTCTCTTTCACAAATAAATGGGCATCATAGAAAGAGAAACCAGGCTGGTAGGGTTGAGAGATGGGGCTGTTCAAGCCAGCACTGAGCATCAGTCCGACTGCAACAAAAAACTTTGGCACCTTAAGGATATGTAGAGACACAAGTTTCTCCAGAAAGGGGTCCACCCATCTTAAATACTTCTTTTCTCATGAAAGGATCATCTTTGTGATGATTGTGATTAGTTCTCTCTACTGGACTATAGAGGGAATCTATATTCCAAAAATAGACTAGATCTACCCAGTACCTGGGAAAATTTAATGGGATAATGGGATAATAAATGTCTGAATACAGACATTTATCCAGCCATCTAGCAATCAACCATAGTTATTGTAATCTTTATGGAAATTACAAAAGGAGTCCATTCCATGTTAATATTTAGGTCATTAATCCATTGTAAAGTCCCTTGAATCTCTATTGTTCCCCCAGCAGACTGCTATTTCACTGGTGCTATTTTTAAGCAAATCATAACTTAACAAAAACTGTCACATCTCTGTATTATAGAGTTCCCTATAATGAGATTAAGGCCACTAAAAAGACAAAACAACACTAATTTAGCTAACTAAAAAATTAATTCTAAAGCAGGTCCTTCTGCTCTGATTTCATGTGCTTGTATTTCTAAGTAAACCAAAGAGCAATAATGCATTGTCCTCTGACACGAAATCATGCTGTAATTCTGCTTCTAATCATTTGTGGTGCCTAGGGGACGGTGAACACTCGCATTGCAGCCTCTGATCTCATTCGGCCTCGTGGCATTTTCATACCAGAAGGGACTACTACATTTAGCTGTTGGACATTCAGTATAACCTAGGCCAGAACGTGTCACTTGGTAACTCCTGCATCCTGATCTTGTTTTCTGGGGGGAGGTTGGGTATATTTTTAGAAAGATCCAATTAGTGAGAACTCTTCTATAGCTCTCAGAAAATCAGCCCAATATTTAGGTATTTTGTGAAATTTTGGCACCTGAGTTTCTGCTGGCTCCAGCTGTCAACCGCTGAGTCTCATTCTGTTTTCAGCTGCTAATTCACTGTATTTCAACTCAAAGTCAACAAAGGTCAGTTATTTTTCTACTGACCTGTAGGGCTTAGATCCTCAGTATGAGTAACCCACAGCAGAGTAGCCAAAGTTAATTGAATCTTACACTGGCTTTGATTGTTAAAATAAGGAAAAAACTGCTACCTCTTACGGGACGAAAGCAAAGTGCTTCAAAATCTTCATGATGAATGAAGATGAATAGGTTGATTATACAGGGGTTTCAGCATCATTTTCTTATATTTGTATTTTGAACTCTGTAAAAAATGAACTTGGGGAAAAAAAGAAAAAAGGAGCCTAGATTCCAAAATTCCTTTGCTGGAATAGATGCTGTGATCAGTAAAATAACCTAAACTGCTTCAACCTACTTGTTTATATATTCATACTTTCCTTAGTTACAATATTACCCTGAGGGGTCATATTCAATTAATCCTTCCAATTAATTAATTTCTACCATATATATATGATACATACATATCATACATAGCACTTATTGAAGAAGTTTAACCTAAATAACGACCCAATCCGGACTTGTTACCAAAATCAACTTTTTTGTGTTATTTATACCAGGAGATATTTGCTGGAGTTTCCGAACAGCAGTAAGCCAACAGCAGGACCCCTGTGGCACTAGAAACTTCCTCTGAGGGATGATTCCCGGTTTAGAGTTCTCTTTTACAAGCTATCGTTAAGACAGTTTGGGAGCCACTTAATATGTACAACCACCGATTTTGTGTAGTGATAATTGTTTTTAATCAGAATGTTGTGCACTACTAAGTCAAACACATTACAGAAGTCTAAATATATTATGTCAACACAGCTACTTTAAATTAAGCAGAGCTAGGTCCAATGTGAGAGCTGCAGGGAAAATGGATTCATTAGGAGGCAATGCTGTTGATTTAGTAGGTACCTATCTTTCCCCAGAAGAACCATTATCCTAATAATGTTCCTTGTGGTGGATCTATTGGTAGGGAAAGAGAAGAGGTTAAGGGTCCATGGCTACATGGTAGGGGTTCCAGTCTTTGCTGTAGGACAGGGGATGGAGCAGCAGCTCTATCCACATCACATCCAGTCCTGAGGACAGCTCAGAACATTTCAGACCACACTAGGTACATGTTAAGACACCTTTTCTAACTTTAGCTGTGTTATTGGGGCAGCAGGAGAGCCCTGGAAGCTGCCATGGGTTAATTTTGTAGATATATTACTCTTTAGAGAATGGTTCATAGAAACATGTCCTATAGACAATAATGGACTCATTTTTCAAAGGTGATGATCAATGGAGGCAGCATAAGAGCAGCATAGATTACACAAACCTTAAAAAATTGTCATCGAGCTATTGCCTCTCCCTGACATGAAACAGAGTTCACTGCTCATATATTCCTGCGCCATTTGTTTGAAATCAATTTAAATTGGGATTGTAAAGTTGTAGATACTGTTCAACATAAAGAGAACAGACACAGGGCAAGGAACAAGGGACATGGCATGAGTAAACAGTCCCCAGTCTCCTGCTACCTCTTCTTTGCAATACTTAATGTGGTCTCATCAGGTAAAAAAAAAAGAAAAGAAAATTATTTGCTTCAGCTGGCAGGGGAAGTCAGGAGCAATTTTCCTTAAATACAGCTGAAAGTGAATTAAATAACTACACTTAATGTTCAGCAAACAGAATTTCTATCCAGCAGGACTGAGTTCCTAAAGCCTTCGGACATGGAAGCACTCTAGCGCAGTGAAAATTTCAGACAGTTTTAGCAAGACGTGACCTACCAATATCCCTACCTGGGATATGAGTTCCCTCTCCAGAGAGCGTGGACAAAAGTCCCTGTTGATGAGACATGAGCCCAGCACCTTCTGTGGTCCCCTCCGGTCTCTGTTTCCTGGTGATTAAAAGCTGGAGATGACCTGGAGAGATGACACGTCAGCATGAGTTATCAAAATACAATAACCGCACATACAGTAGGAGGTAATTTTTTAACTGAAGGAAGCATTTTGTTTAACGCAAGGAGTTTTAACTATGACCAGGTTTTCTGCAGTTATTACACAGCAATAACTCATTTAGGAAAGGGAAGACAGCAAGGCCAGATTAAACTGGCAGATTTGGAAATTTCAATTCAGTGGCAGTTCAGGTTATACACTACACTTAGGTAAAAAACCCTAATTCTATTTTAAAAGCTCATTTTCCACAAATGGCTGAGCTCTTTAAGTTAAAGTGAATAAATACCTAATGAGCCATTAAAGTCTATAAGACTATATGGCCTCCAGGCTCAGGTACCTGTATTCAGCCAATTATAGTTCCATAAGATAAGATGAAGACATCAGGTTGTTACCGGAATATATAAAGGTTGAAGACACTGTTAATAAGTCACTACAGGATGTGATAAAATTGTTTAAACTGTTTAAAAACTCTCAATGTGTTTTGCTAGACACATTTTTACTGTGAGGTTTTTTCCCCCCTGTAAAGTCTAATCCTTTCTTTGCACAGCCTTGAGAACTACACTCCGCAATATTGCATTAATACTAGAATGTGATTTGTTTCTACATTTCCATGTTTTTAGCACATACTCTAGAGGTTATGAAATATTAATGGTGGCAATTCCTCAACCATGGCATAGAAAGGATAGGAAGGAAAAGAAAGAAATTAAAGAAACACCCAAAAATGTTTATAAAAAACAAAGCAACTGTACAAGAGAAGAGTCATAAATAGTGAAAGATATATTTGCCTTTAAGCAACACCAATCTTATGGAAATTATTCACACACAGCTCCTATCTATCTATTCTTACATCTTTCCAAGCTGGCGAATTCTGCGTGTTTATAATTAGATTTTTCTTGTGCTGAATCTGTTTATTAATCTTTAATTATTTTTTCTGTATAGAATTAAACACATAAGATTTGATTCTACAATCCAAATACATAATGAGAAATATGAAAAATCACCCTAGAAACACAGACACTAGTCTTGCAAAGACATATACACATGCAGAATTTTCATCCCACTGGTTTAAGTTTTCCAGGTGGAACTTTCATTAGTCCTCACACCGAGTCACCTGTGATGCATGTTATTTTTCAAGCATCTCTGAAACAACATTTTTGTCCTCTTTTTAACCCTTTTTGTACCCTTTTTAACCCTTTTAACCACCAGGTCATTGGTACCAAAAAGCTGCTAAAAGTCAGGCTTAGCTCAACCACCCTCTTTCAGACTGACCATGACATTTCTTCTATTCTCTGTGTCTCTGTATCCACCCGTTTTCTCTTGGCCTTATTTGCAATACTTTAGGGGCAGAGATTGCCTTTTTTATTCTGTGTTTATACAACGCTTCATGCGATAGGAACCTGATCTCTCTCTGGGGTTCCTTGCTATTGCTCCAACCTAGCTGAACTAACTAAAATAAAGGCAGGGCATCGAGGGCACAGTCCAAGGGGCATTGGCAGAGCCCAAGGTTAAGCATATGAATAAGTAGGCACCGAATAGAGGCTGTCGGATGGAGGCTGAAATATTTCATTTGTTAAAGTCACCGAGACTCTTAGCATGAGAAAAATATATCCGTGCAATTTCCTTTATGACTTGCTCTCCTGTGACTTAAGTATCAGTTATTTTAGAAATTGTGATTCTCTCCTAAGAACTACCACATAAAAGCCACAGACCATAGTATATTTTCCAAGTAAATTATTAGCCTTCCAGGCTGATCAAGGTTTCTAACAGGCACGTTGACATGGTACCATTCCTCCTGCCTTCTCACATTAATGCAGTGAAGGTTAAAAGCACATGACATCGCCAGCAAAGCTCAGTTTCTCAGCAGCATCTATAAAGATAGCATTGAGAGGAACGTTTAAACCCTGGACTAGGGAGCATCTTGTGTTATCCCCTCTTGTGCTCTGAGCAGAGCTTTGGGGCCAGAAGGCTCCTGAATTATCACCTATGACTAATGCAGCTTCCCACTCTCACAACTCTGGCCTGTTTTGGCTCAATGTCGCCAAAGGGGAATAATCTTTTCACTAACTTATAGGACTGGGTCCTCAGCTTGAGTAAGCCACCATAAATCAAGTGACATCAACAGAAACAAGGCATATTATGTCAATTTAGTGGCCAGTATGTGGATGTGAAGAGTAAACTAGCACAGACGTTAACTCAGATCATACATCCCTGTCTCACTGTGGTAAAACAGAGTCTTTCTCTCTATTTCCTATGAACGCATTCCTTGCGATTTCTGTAAAAGGTACCTAATTCCAAATTTACTCAAGTTTGTGAAATCTGGACTATCTATAGCACAATAGAAAATCCAGGTCCTTGTGAGAATGCTTTACACCATCTTCCCATGGAATAGAGATATAGATGCTACAGAAATACATATACTGATGCTGCAGGTTGGAATTTAATGAAGCACTTCAGTAAGCACACAGCTCTCCATGGCTCTGCAAATGAAGAGCTTTATAACATCTCTTTAGAAAATATGGCATCGACATCCACCCTACCAGACAGCTTCAATGATTTGAATCTCCTGATTTTACAGCTACGCCACCTCATTAAGACCTGGTGACCAAGGCCCTGACTTCTCAGGGGTTTTCTTTATGATGCTGCAATTTTTCTCCTAGTGCCAATCCACCAGCTCCGTGGTTGTTATAGACCCCAAAAAGGAAGGAGGGGGAGAAAAGACAGGTAAAGGGACACAACAAAGCAAATAAGGAATTTGGCAGTATGAAAAATACATTCCAAAGTAAATACTTTCCATTGCAGACAATGTAGAGAGGCTGCAAGTTAGGACACTTGCCTACTTTCGAATCACTTTTGCATGAGCCTTGTTGTTTTGCAAGTTAAAGATTGTTCATGGTTGCAAATTAAGTATTTCAGGTATTATATGTAATAGAGAGCCAATATCTTAACAGCACTTGAAGTCATAACTATGTGATGCAATCTCCTTTTCATTAAGGGAGATTATTTTCTTGTTTTTTTTTTTTTTTACTATATTTCCCAGTTATTTCTTTGCCTTTTATTTACTGTTACTATTATATATTATAAGGATACTGCGAGGTCAGGTTGAGAACATAATTTAAAAACTGCTTCGAACAGTGTGATTTTTTTGGCATAAGACATACTGTTTTATATGTCCCAAAGCGTGTTAAATATGTATAGGTGACAGGACAGAAATGTAAGATGGGTTTTGAAGTGAGATGGTGAGACTGGTGGGATGCGTTTCTTTTTTTTTTTTTTAATTTCTTTTGTTGTTGTTGTTGTTGTTGTTGTTATTTAAAAGACAGATCACCCATAGATGGGATCAAAGTGGAAATATATCTTTTTAAGGATATATTCTTAAAATTTGGGAAGCCAAAGTAGCCTGGCTAGGGAAAACCTGCCAAGCAAGAGACTAGCCATACAAAAAGAAAAAGAAAAAGCCCCTATCTTTAGTAAACATTATTTTGTGGACTAAGATCTCAAATTCCATTGCTCCAAGCTAGGGCCCTTCCACGGTGTCTACATTTTGAACATCAGAGCCAAACTTCTTTGCATTGTTAGGGTCTCCAGCTCTGGTACTTGAATTCACAGTTCCTAATGTTAATTCACTTCCAGTTTAGAAATAGCTAATGACAACACTTTGAAGCTATATAGCAATTTCCACTCCACAATCTCTACAGACCAACCAACAACATTTATGTGAGCAAGGACAGGAGGATACCCATTTTTCAAAGGAGTCAATAGAGATTAAATTACTTGCAAAAAATCGATCAGCAAATACTAGCCAGAAAGCAACCAGGAAACAAGTAACCTGTGCCAACCTTGGCCCGTAATTCAGCTCTCCTCATTCCCATGCTTAGGTTCTCGCCAACCGCTTTTGTTGCTTAGCATGTCCATGAAATGGAAGTTTCACCTTCCTGAAGGAAGCAATCAAGCAGAGATTTTGTATTTGAGATATAAAATCCAATCTGCACAGATACCAGGATGGCATCCAGGCAGATCCAATTCATATCCTTGTCCCCAGCATGTCTGGTGATGTCCTGAGCCTGTGTGGACCATGAATCTGCTCCAGATAGTGCAGACAACCCAGTTGTGACTTTGAGGACATCAACTAGACTCTCTGGTCTCCATTTCTTCACCCTT
This sequence comes from Nothoprocta perdicaria, assembly GCF_003342845.1. Classification (NCBI taxonomy): domain Eukaryota; kingdom Metazoa; phylum Chordata; class Aves; order Tinamiformes; family Tinamidae; genus Nothoprocta; species Nothoprocta perdicaria. The sequence goes on from NW_020455533.1 coordinate 3,279,835, forward strand.
GCATTAGTGAGAATCCTTGCATTTTGAAATAATTTTGATCTATGGAATAACAAGGGAACACAAAGGTGCAATCCATTGTATATGCCCTAGTGATGTTTCGGCTTGGGTAAACAACTGGGAGTTAGTGAAGAAAACGGGGTGACAGAGGCATAACGGAGGAAAACTTTTTCTCCTTGGGTTTGCTAAGTTTGCTCAGATATGACAAGTGAATTTGCCCCTTCAGCCATTTTCTTCTACATCAGTTTTAAGCAGAACCATCTCAGAATGGCAGAAAAATGAAATATTCATTTAACTTAGAACCCATCAAGTGCAACCCATTTAGATCCGTGCACCATTCTGCAGGCTTTAAACGGAATGATCATCCCTTCTTTGTGGGTAAAATATCACTACCATTTTACAAAGAGGTAAAGTGAGATATATAGGGATTAAGACTAACAAAACACTGTTTTCGAGGCTCAGCTGGCCTGGTTTTCAGAGATGCCAAGAAAATTTCTCTCTTCTTATGTCAGTTTAAATTGCAGGCTCTGACTGTTTTTCCTTTACAATCTGTTTATTGAGACAGATACCTACAATTTGGTACTGGTGATTGCTCAAGAAAAATCGGGACTGCTACAGTAAATCCAGAAAGGAAGCAGGAGAGACTTGAGATGGGAATCTTCGTTGTCATGTCTAGCTACAAAACCAATCTGGCTCCTAAAATAAAGTTACAGAAAGGGTTGGAAAGCCCTCTGAACCTGAAAATAGATTATCCAAGGAGAAAAATTAATACACTTAAATTAAATACGGCAACAACAAATAAAACAACAGACAATTTGTTACATAGCATGGACTCTGAAGGAAAGCATTACAGCCATTATTTCTTACTATTGCTCCAGGAAAGAAACGCACAGTGAAAGCGAAAAACGAAGTTAGCAATGATTTTTCACTCATGAACCTTTCTCCAGGGATGAGTTATAAAGCAAAAAATGTAGCCTGGATGAAGAGAGTTAGAAAGCAAGGATTATCTAAGTTTATGTATTTAGCAAGAGACTTACGCACGCACATATCTACTATTATAAGCAGCACTTACACACTGTTTTATTTTATCTTATGCATTAAAGAACTGTTTAGTTAGAAGTAGTAAACGGCTACAAGTTTTATGGCCAAAGATGCAGTAGGTAACACAAGAGTATCTGGTTGGAGGCATTTTTTTTCCAGAGTTAGGCTAAGGCCGCAGGCACTCGGCCCTAGGTTAGGTACTGGTGTCACTGGGTGACTTCCCAGCACCCTTATATACCGATTTAAGAAAACTATCCACACGAGACGGTTCTGTTTTTGCTTATATCTTATCCAGGGAAAACTAAACGTGGAGACTCTTTAACATCTATCACTTCTAACTAACACCAATGCACATAATGTGTGTAAAATCACACATGGAATAGGCTGAGCTCTCAATGAAACTCTCAATGAAACAGGTCGGCAGACACATGGCAGGGAAGAGGTTTGCCAGAACAGAATAGCAAGAGTTTTCAAACACCGAGTGATGGTGGCAGGAATCCAACTAGAAGAGGTTCCAAGATATCTTAAGTAATTCAGAAACATCATATAGCGATAAGCTGAGAACTAGGGGTGATAGTAGGCCTTAGATCAAAGGAAATGCCACATGAAGAGATGCATCTCACCACTCAGATCATAGAGGACATCAGGTGCTCAAATGCAAAATAAGTAAACAGAGGAAAAGCGAGTGGAAATATGGAAAGAAACAGGACCACGTGCAGGGTACACACTATACACAAGGTACAAGAGCTGAAAGACCAACAGAAGTCAGCACAAAACAAGGTTATTATTTATAAATTTTTGCCAGCTCTTCAGTGAAGGATGGTGAGATTATATTCATTATTTTACAAGCTCAAGTGCTAAATCATACCCTAGAATAATTGGGTATATTTTTTTCTGGTGCAAACAGTAAACAGTAACAGTAAATTCTTTTGCATTGACATGGAAATGAAATAAAAATCTACATTATCCCTCTCGCAGCACTTCAAAAAGGGATGGATCAGAAATGTTAGTACTTACCAATCTAGAACCCTTCCATTCCAACATGAGCTGAGCACAAGTCCAGGAGAGCGAGTGTCAGTCCCAGTCTTGTGAAGGTAACACAAACCTCCCGTCTGCTGCTCTTGGTTCAGTAGTGACCAGAGAGAAGGGGAGCCCCAAGAGTCCTGGGAAAGACACCCATCCACACACACCAACTCTGCCTCCTTGCTTCTCTGCTTTGATCGTCTCCTCTTTAAGGAGTTAAGCAAATGGAAAAACATGGGCTGCCTGTCTTATAACCAGCAGGATGGAGGCCCACGCAGATCTGAAACCACCTAAATTCACATGTCCAGACCTGTGCCCAAGCCAGTCTATCAGCAAAGCTCATGAGCTCAGATCAATCGCTTCATTAACGTCCCTGTAGGACTTCCAGCATGGAGCCAATTCACATCTACCCAGCTTGGACGATAGACAGCAGTGGCTGGATTTGTCCAATGCAATTTGATATCATGTTGACACGATCCGTAGTCCTAATTCATCAGGGTACTTCTCTAATTAAAGCCAAATAAAAGAGCTACAGGCTTAAGAGTGGATACCGATTTATGTAGCTTGTTGCACTGAATCTGATGGAATAAAAGCTGTGAAAGATCCCTCGACAGAGCGTTTATAGCCTCCCCCAGACCCTTTTCTTGGGTTTGTCTGGGAAACAGCTTGTGCTGAATTATTGATCACGCGAATAAACAGAGATGGAGAGAACTGACACACTTCCAAAGTGAAAACAAAGAACTAGGGAAAGAGAATAAAGTAATAAAGAAAGTATAGAAAAGCCAAAATATATACACACTACCTTTCTTAAGGGATTCTACGACAGAATAACAACATTATCCCTCTGGCTCATGTTAATACTTTGGTTAAATCGTTTAAGTAGATTAGAAAGAATTATGGAACCTACTGGAAGAAAGCAAAGAAAACTAAAAACAGCCAGTGTGAAGGTTTAAATATGCATATGGCAATCAGCAAAGCACTGGCATGGAATAGAAAGAAGTGGCCAAACAGACCTATTTGACTTGTGAGGAAAGAATTGGTGAGAAAGATGATGGGCTTGGAAGTTTAATCTTTACGTGTTCCTTTCTCATGATTTCCATGCTCAGCTGCTTTTTGCCTTTTGGACAAATTTCAAGATAAATTCCTTTCCTCAGACAGCTGTAACCCCAAGCCACTTAAGTAAGGATTGGAAAAAGAGTCTTGTACCTTCATGTGGCCTAATGGGTTTGGTGTAGCTATGGGGCTACGTTCTAGCTAGGGTAAGCTGGCAAAGTTTCCCTGAGCCACGAAGTTAATTCCTCAAGAGGTTGCTCTGATTTTTCACTCTGTGGCTGATATTTGTTAAACTAAACATTATATTCTTCCACATTTTTATTCTTATGAAATATTTTGAAATGCAACTCAAGTCGTTCCTGCAGTAAAAGTACAACACCTGAGTATGTGCTCATTTCCCCTCCAGAACCTTAGAGATACGGATGGATTTAGCATGAAGTGTGCGCTGTTAACATTCAGAGGATGGGCTTTTTTAGTGTGTCTGATTTGTTTTATTTTCTGCTTCAAGCAGTGTTTATCAGAGCTCATGCTTATCTAACCAGACTGCTTGCCCACTCTGGATGCACAGCAAAACCCTACTCAGAAAACAATACCTCCAGATAAAACAACACACGGCTTAAAATATAGATAAGTAGAGTTCTTGATTGAGCATGGAAAAACAGAATATTTCAAATTCCTCCAAAAAAAACTTCAAAGACATCAGACTGTCCAGGGCAAGCTGACACTCACCCAGTGGAAGTGAAACCTGTGATCATTTTCCCTTTAATACAAGTTCTCTCTACAGTCACCTTTTGCTTATACTTCTTGGTTTTCACTTTTCTGGGTTTTTTTCTATTATTTTGAAATGATCCCAAGATATCTTTGGTCTATCCTGAAGATTCTGATTCTCAAGAGGCTGAGGAACCCTCAAGATCAAGGCACCAAACACAAACACTCACAAACAGTGATCTCCTTATTCAGACATGTGCACAGATCACAAAACACTGATTAAATATAGGAACAATTTTTCTGGACACTTCATTACCTCTGCAAAAAAAAAAAAAAAAAAAAAAACAATCTGCTATGTGAAGTATGGTATAAAGTACTTAACTGAAGTGAAACAGTAGCAATATAACAGTTTAATCTGAGCAGTGAAAAAAAAAATGCAACTTGTGAAATCTGTAACAAAAGACGTTGAGATATGCAACAGTCCATGGCAGTTTGCTAAGGATTTCAGCTAAGACCACCTCACTAAGATTTGGGATGGAAATGTTAAGAATTTCAATAAAAAGGCCAAAATTGGTGTGAAGGGAGACTAAATGGGAATGTCTGGGTGTGGAGGCACCAAAGGAGCACATGGTAGGAACAGGGCTCCTTGGAACTGTGTCCATGGCACCAGATGAGAAGGTCATCAAGGAGCACCAAAGGGTACAAAAAGGCAAGTTTGAAATCTGCACCTACCTAAGACTGCGATCTCCAACCTAAGAAGGACCCAGGAGACTTGAGGAAGGGTTGACAGCTGATGTCCCTTGTTATAATTCCTCAAAATTGATCCTGGTTACAAAACCCACGGTGGCTCCTTGCTGATGCTCTAGCATCTGGGACACCACATGTGTCTTGGGACACTCCTGGAGTCCTCCATCCTGGGAGTATGAGCCAGAGCAGGAGCAAAGCCTGCTTCATTCCTCTATTTTTAATAAAACCACCTTCTTCCTTAAGCCCCCCAAAGAACTTATAAAAGATGATCTGGATCAGGATTTTAATCACATTACTATGGCTATTATCTGATTTACTTGGATTAGAGTTTTTTTGCTAACTTTCCCCTCAAAATGCTTCGATACCTCTCTTTGCTAGAACATGTGTGACCACTACAGGGTAGCCTGTCACAGAACAAGCTTATGAAATTTACTTGCTGTGAATAGACGTACCCTAGTGAGAGAAGGTAAATATCATTTTTCCTTTTTTTTTTTTCCTCTTTAAAAAGGGCAATTCCCTGGAAGTTTTCAGTAATATGCCATAGCTGCATGCAAAAGGCTCAGCTGAGACCACAATATAAGTGTCAGTCACTTGACTGACACTTTTCACCGTACGAGAGGAAGAGAGGTTTTGTTCTTTCTCACCTCAATGGCATTTTGATGAAAAATTTGGGTTTATGCAGCTAAGCACTGGTAACTGGTCCTCCACAACATAACGGGCAAGTACTGACTCCTAAAGAAAGTAATAAGGAATTCAAAAGAAAGTAAAGAATCCAAAATGCAGATGTATCCCTACAAAATGCAGCAAATTTATAGCCCTCGATTAGCAGGGAACAAGATTCGCTTTTTTTTTCCTTAGAATTCCTGCTGGAATTTTCTACAGAAGAAGTGAGAGTCACCAAAGATATTTTAGAAGCAAATACCAGACGCAGACGCATGCCTCTGGTAGTGACACACCGTTGTGAAAAATGGTCCTTTGAGGGCCTTTGGACAATATTTACTCAATTTACTCAGTGCCTGAGATGATGCTGGGATCAAGCTAGAATTTTCCACGCTGGTCCAGGTGTTCCTATAAGTTAAGGAATCTATATGCGTGTGAGGATATAAATCATACGCTGGTAATTCCTCCCTCTGTGTCGAGTTGGATTAAATTCGAGGCTCAGATGAAAACATCAGTCCAACATAAGATTCTTTTTTCCTTCTCTTTTCTCCTTCCCCATTCACCTACATGTTCTTCAGACTTTATGAGTAATGCCTTTATATTAAGAATCTGACCGTGCTTAAATTTCAACATGCCAGGAATTAATTACTCGGTAAGAATTAGCGCATAACATCCGGGTCCTATGGGAATTAATAGCAGAGCCCCTTTCACCAAGGGCACGACTTCACTTACTGGATTTACACTGATGTAAAACCAGCTCCAGTAGATCCGAGCCAGGGCAGGCAGAAATGCCAGCTCGGTCAGTGCCAGAGCACAGGTATTTTCTATTTCTTCTTTTTCCTTACTGTTATTACTTTCTTATTCCATTAACACACGCAAATTATGTGCATTTTTTGTGTTTTTCTCTGTGTCCTCAGTTAATTCCCTCTTAGCATGGATTCTCAGTCATCCTCAGTACATTCTTACATCATTATTTTTGTTCTGGCAGGGAGGGAAGAGAGAGCAACAAGCTGTGATGGGAAGCGATGAAGAAAGGCAGATCAACAAAGCACAGGAATGAAGATCAAAGATATTTTCTTCTAAATTCTAAGAATCTATTCAGAAATAGGGGACCTAAATGCACGCGATGGGAACATTCGAATAACAGAAGCATTTGTAAAATCTTGAGTGGGACTGCAAGGTAATTCTCCATTTAATTGCATTTTTCTAGATCTATACTTATAACTGCTTCAGGACAACAAGATCTGAATACTCCACGACTCTGTTTTGAACGTATTTATCAGACATATGCTATTTAGTAGTGGCTATGTTAAACACTCTCTATCCATTAACCATTATGCTCCTCTATATCGAGGCTTCACTGCAACAGGCAGCTGTCTGACAGAGAATAAACTCCTGGGGACAGCTGCAAATCAAATTAAATATCTCTCTACCGAGCTATCATAGAGGGCTGCATGACTTGATAGGCTGCATCTAAGAGCAATGAGCACAGAGAGGAAGAGCAGACCCGAGATAAATTGGGACAGACCAAACGAGCAAGCAGACAGACAAATCACTATTGGCTCCATGGAAGTCATTAGGAGTTTTGATGGTGATTTCAGTAGAACCCCTATTTCAGGTGTCTATCTGTGAGCAGAAAGTTTTTAATCCTACAGAAGTCAGAGAGATTATCTAAAATGGTTCTCTTTTCACCTATTTTTATGAGCTTCATCATGGAAAATGATGCTCACTCATAAAAAAAAATACATGCACAATATGCTAATAGTCAAAATTTCATTCATTCTCTTCTCTCATATTTATTATCCTCATCCAAAAGTGCACCCAGCATATAGAGTTTAGTAGGGGCTATTTACATACAAATCACCTTGTAAATCAGAACAAAAATGACTTGATTACTTCAAGCAACAAGCCCCACATATTCATTCCTCTCCAGCACTGGGCTATTCTCATTAAAAACTTTTCAACAAACTAGACAATACAAGTGTTTTCTTCACTCCTTCTCTATTACACATGCATCAAAGTCTAGCAAATACATATTGATAGTATATACACATAGTGATAGTATACACACACTCTACACTACCAGGAAAGGAGAACTGCCGTCATAATGAACAATTTCCTCTCAATAAATTCTGTTACCTTAATAATGACTTAAGTTTAACATCATATGCCAGAGAAGTGTAAAGTGCTCACTTGATACTTCTATATATTTTATATCAAAAACCTTTTCTGTCAGTACTCCCTTTGTCAGCCACTTGCTTGAGCCTGAACATACTCGACTCTTCAGCATTTCATTCTAAAATAAATGATAAACCTATGTAGAGTGGAAGAGCCACCTTTTTAACTTCTCCTATTTCTCTTCACAGCAGCATACAGTAAAAGTGTAGGAACTTTCCAGGCCAGCTTGTCAGAAGAATATTCTTTGGAAAGAAAAAAAATATAAATAAAAAGATTAAGCAAATGCATCTTAAAAATTGAATTGCATTTTAAATACTGTTATGCAACATAAAGTCCATTTTAGTATATTCTTAGGTACAGACTGTAAAGACTTAATGTTTTATTTTCACTATATAAAGTTTTTGCATTGTTTCCTTTTTCTGCAATTAAGCAGAAATTATCTAGATTGGGTCAATTCTCATTCCTCCCCTCTCCATCTTTCTCTCTCTCCCCACAGGACTCCCAAATTCCAAATCCAGTTAAGATTCAGCAAATGATTCCAGTTTAATCAACAATAATTGAGTTAAGAGGTTCTCTGGTTTTAAAAGAATCACATTGGGGTGGGAACTTGACACATATGCTTTGGCAAATTAACTATTTCAATTTTCCTATGTATTTGCAGCCATTTCAAAAAAAAAAAGTCTATTATTTTCAACATTTGCAACAGAAAAATCTTTATTGATTGCTGTTTCTTAAAAACGGAGCAAGGATATCTCTTGTTTCCTTGGGTTCCTATCATTCCAACCTCTGCCTAGTTTATCTGATTCAGGAACTAGTGCTGCTTTTCTGAGATTATCTTTATCATCCTTTCATAGAAGGTAGAATAAAAAGGAGGAGAGGGACACTGGAAAGCACTGCACATAATACAAAAATGCAATGCACCCTTTTGATGTTTCCCAAAACAACCCAAACCTCAGATTCCTTGCAGGAACCAACCCGGCCTTGACTACAACAGCAGTGCTTAAGTAAGATGGGCAGATACCAGCACTTAGCAAGTCAAATTAGAAGGGAACTTGGAACCCTTCTCTGAGCATTCTGCCCAGACTGAAAGGACCAGGACTTGACACAGGACCTTAATTAACCCTTGTTGATATTAAGAAACAAGCTGGCTAAAATACAAAGTGTTTTTTTTTTTTTCCAGCCCACCTCTGAGGGAATTAAGAAAACCTTAGGAAGGCAGCCAAGCTCCTTCCAGGAGCACTAGCTAATGGGTGGGCTGGTACCTAATCCAAAGTCAATGAAAAATGATAATTTCAGCGGGGTTTTAGCAGGCTTTGATGTGCTGGGTGACCCACAATCCACTCTAAGCCTTATCAGGTAGGTAATGTCTTCCAGGCATGGCCATAAAAACACAGTGCTCAAACCAGTGACTGGAACAGAGTGTGGTGCTAAGCTGTCCTTGGGCCTCCACTCACAACGGGAGGGCACAAGGTTTAATATCTTAGCTGGCTGTTTCAGGTGACATGGCACTGTATCTCAGCAGTCTACAAGCACTTATCACTGCTCACACGGACTTCTTTTAAGAGGAAAACTGTATATGAGGATTCTGACACTTACTAGTTATAAAGTGCCAAGAAGTGTTTTTTTTCTGAACAGTTTTAGATGTTCTAAATACAAAACAAACCTGACTTCAAAATATCTTGATCTTAACCCACCGGCATGCTGCTCAGTTCTCTAAACACAGGCGCCTAGCTTGAATGTGACCTAATCAGAGCAATTGCCTCGGCACCCCATGTACAGCAGAGCCTTGGTGGAGCCTTGGCCTCTGAGCAATATTTTCTCTTTTGCACGATTTTTGTTGCGTTTGGAAATGATTATTTTGGAGATATCTGCTCTACTATCAAAATTGTTTAAAAATTCAGAAGTTTTGGGGAAAACAGACACTCAGTGTGATTGCTGATTCCATATTTTCTGAAGAAATCAGTGTTAAATTATGCATAAATTGCTCCAGGCACACAGGCCAGAACTCAGGTCTCTCTCCTCCTAGGTGCATTTCCTTATCAAAAGGTTGAGGAATCAGACTGCCATTACACTACCCTATCTGGTTGAATAAATCATTGCACTCCTTTCTGCAAACAGACCACAGGAGGTATGGGGTTTTTTAGGTTGCTACAGTTAATAACTTAAAAGAAAACTATAGGGAAGGACATGGAGTTTCCTTCTGATTGAGGAACCACTTATGGCTTTAACGGGACTTTTTCACGGCTCTGTATCCGCGAATAAACTGAACATCTTCCATGCAAGTTGTACCTTGGACTCTCACCTCCCACCCAGGACACATCTCAGAACACAGGCCCTGCTCAACAGCAGCTCCTACAGAGAGAGACCCTATGCCTCTGACAAGAAAAAATGATCATAACCTGATCATAAAACAAGCGTAAGTGACAAAATAACATCGCTTCTATTGATTTGCTTTCAAAAGCTGTGAAACCGTGATGCTTTTACATGCTGCACCTAACAGCACAGCAGCTATTTGCTTACTAAGGAGAGAGCCTCCAAAAGCAGCCTCCACTCTCCTCCTCTCTAGGCCCGAGGAAACAGGAGCTCTGGTAGCAGAAGCTCTGATCCTAGGTGGGATCCAGGTTGAAGGGTCAGGCTGCAAGGCAAACCCTGCTGGCAGGAGCCACCCTCTTACCTGGTCCATCACCGTATTACAGCATGGTGGGATCTCCAGCAGGGTTGCAGCCGGGCGCGTTTCTACGAGGAGCGAATGCCAACGTGATTGATGAGGATCTTCCTCTGCCCTGTGCTGCAGACTGCACCGAGTTGTCAAAAGGGCAACCACAAAAATAAATGAGGGTAAAACACAATGCACCCCAACCCAAACGAGCCAGCATTCCTCCTCCCAATCCTTCAAGGGTTGAAATAAGCTCTGACACGAAAGCTCAGATTCAACAGGTTGCATTATAAATAGGTCCAGGTACTTGGCATTTTTTGCTGCTGCTGACGGCCCCTGTGTTTTTACATCCCCATCTAGAGTGTAACAAACATTTCAGCGGTGTGGGTTAAATACCTGCAGTCCAAACCACTGCTACCTCCTAGCACTGAAGCTTCCAGTTCAGCCTATTCGGATGTGAGCACAGAATTAAAACCATGAAGGCTGCCAAAGAGAGCAAATAAGCCAGTACTAGAAAGCTGCGATTTTACCACATAATTCTCAGTTTTTCCTGAGCCTAGTTTAGAGCCAAACAGAAGTGCCAGATTTTAAGCTATTGCCCTTTTATTAATACGTGTTTTCCACACGAGAGCTTTGAGCATTACTCTCCAGCTATTAACAGAATCCTTCTACCACCCACTCCTTTGTTAGTATAGGGATATTCCTTTGATTTTGTTAACATAATAGCAGCAAAATAGCCAATTCCTCAACGAAACACTTGGAAAGCTCTTTAATTTTCAAGAAAATTAAGGGAAGGGCTGCAGCACGCATCTGATACACGAGCGGTGACAGCTTCTGTCGTCGCGCTGCGGGCAGCAGTCGCTCAGGGGTTGCAAATCAGAACAGCCAGCTCTATAACATGACATACACGGGGCTGCAACGCTTTCCACTGGTCGGCAATAAAAAGTATTTGCTATTACAGGAAACTGCCTAAATTGCCACGCAGAGAAAAATCAGGAAAAGCAGAATATATTTATTATCTCTTCATCCATGGAGCAATTTGCAAAGCAGAAATACTTGCAAATGATTTCACTTAGGAGTGCAACGCGCTTCCTCCAGAGTGTTACGTACCCTGAATTCATCTTCATATACATTGCTTGAAGAATATCACTGCAGTGCTAGGAGGCAATGATTTCATGTATTAGTGTTTCAGATTCCTTAAAGGACCGTTGCCTCTTCCTCAACATTATGTGCCCACTCCTTGGGGCTGGTTTTATGCATCGAAGGGCAATGAATGGCAAGCCCTGCATCCTAGAAAGCAGCACAGATGGTGCATATTTCCTTTTTCCTTTTAGCAATTCTCCTATTAAAATCACTTTTTAATAGAAAACTGGAAACCCCAAGCACAGCTGTACACCAAGAGTTAATGCACAATGAAATAACACTACTAATACTCAACAGCCAGTGGTACTCAACTCTGTGCCTCTTTTTTGGCACATTATTCTAAAAATCCACAATGAAAGCACCGTAGCACAGGACAGATTCCATCACAAACCGGTCACCAGCAGGCTGGACACTTAAAGCTCTCTTGGTTTCTGCTTTCACACAGGGGCAAAAGCTCCTTTCAATTCCTTTGTATAATTGTTCTCTTAAAAACAGGACTGGAGTCTGAACAGAGGGAGAAGAAATCAGAAATTCTAGAACACTCAGCACTAAAACCTGCTAAGACGACGGTCATAATTCATTGGTAACATTATTATCAAGGAGGGTTGTTAAGTGAAGCAAGGTACATGCTGAAATACACAACACAGGATTTATAGAGAAAATTTATTTTATTGATTTATAGGCCATGCCTACCTTTCCAATAAAATCCCTCTTTTATCAACTTAAAAATTTACCAGAATCAAATATTTAAGTATAACATATAGATCTGAAAAACTCCCAGTTGATCCCTGAGTAACAGGGCACTTCCTTTTGGGCATCATTTTAGCAGAAAAGTCTGCAAATATAACACTACATTGGTACTGCAGTGAGAGGTCCTCATATTCAGCCACGTTAACATAAAGCTTGTCCATGCTCCCAAAGAGCAAGGGCTCAGTGATATTTTGAGCGGGCTTAAAAAGGAAAATACCAGGTGGTTTTAAACGAGAGGGCTTGAGGGAGAAAAACACAGATATATTAAAATAAAGTTGTGAACTATTGTTTTGCTAGTATACTTGACTAAATAATTACCTTCATTTAGTACTTCTTTCCATGTGCTTTTGTATTGATGTAGTAGCAGTACTACGAGGTGCTGCTCCTTTGAGTCATGGTTTGTAAGTTTATTATCAAGAGAATAATGCTATGGTTGAAGAGCAGTCCACGCAAGGTACCCCTGGCTCATAACTCATGAGGTTTCTGCTCCCTCTCTAGTACGTGCCTCCAATTCCCTGGTACATAAAAGATACCTGGAACTTGTAGTGACTAAATCACAGCACCTCAGGCTTTTTCCATCCTGCTGTGCCAAATACGGTTGTTATAAGGGGTATTCTCAACTGAACACAGGCACCACAGAGCATCACAGCTCTTTGCAGTGAGAAACCCTTGCTCTTACTTTTAACAGTATTTAAAGCTTGCTGTTTTGCTGAAACTGGGACACCAAGGAGAGCACTTGCTCCGACGCTCTGATCTGCTTGCTCCCCAGGTAGGCAGCGCTGTTGCGGGCCGTCTCCTCCAGGAAGTAGCGGTAATTCACCATGAGGCCACAGGAGGCACCCAGGCCCCGGGGGCTGGTGTCTGCCATCCAGTTCAGGCGCCACAGCACCGCGCCGTTCTGCAGGTGGAAGTTGGCGACCGGGTTGAGAGCGTAGCCACGATGCTTCTCTCCGTACAGATACCAGGCACAGAGCCTCATCAGAGGCAAGTGGAGCGCTCGGACCAACCGCTCTGATCTCACCCATTCGTTGTTACTTAGGAGTTTCTTCAGCCTTTCGGCCGGAGGGCCTCCTGTGATCTCCGAGATTTCTTGCCATTCTGATTCTGTAAACAGTCCGTTTCTTTCCACTTCTTTAGCCTGGGATGAGAGGAGGCCAACAAGCCATTTTGTGAATCCTGGGATAGGCGAAAGACTAGAAAAATCCTTTATCTGAGGAAGTTCTTTCTGCAGACAAGAGAAGAGGGAAAAAAATGGTGAGTTTTGACATGATTGACAACAAGAAGTCAGAATGAAAGAACTGCTGATACCCTTTTCTCGATGTCAAGGGAAAACAAGGAATTCTGAGAAGAGAATTAACTGATACACATAGATGGGGAAAAAAAATCACCCCCTCAGTAACAGGTTTGTGCCTAGAAAGGACTTGCAGCACTGAGATATGTTGACAGTGACTGAACTTCAGTCCGTGCACACCATCTTTTTAAAGGAACTTCTATAGTGCCTTTCAACATCACGTTCTGGTATATTCTTTTATAGACAGACATCAATAAATGCAATCACGAAATACAAAGAAGTTACTCAGAGAGATAAGGTTAAAAAAGATGCCAGCATGTAAGTCTTCAAAACCTTTTTAATGTCATTTGCTTTTCATATGTAAATAACTTCTTTTGAATCAAAGAAAGTTTAAGGTTTGTCCAGTGTAAACTCAGAAGAGCCCCTCTTCTTTTGTATGAATTAATTAAATGGGGAGTTGCACAGATTTGTAGGGAGGAAAAAAAAGCATTACCTGAAGTTTGGAAAGATGTTCATTATTCAGACCAGCTACTTTTCACGCTATTTACAAAGTACAATTTTATGAGCAAGAAATATTAATTACACAATCACACAGAGCAAAACATACTTTAACAAAACCGTGTGTTAGTTCTGGGCACAGCTATATAAAAAGATACAGAAGAAAACTGATATCAAAGTCAATCCTACTGGAAAAGGAGGGGGGTCAAGGAACAGAAGGGAGAGGCAAAGCTGACACCACAGTGTGGTTTTAATTACTGCTCATATAGAAGGAAGCAGTGCTAAGAACAGAGACATTTATCAGTGTTAAGGAAGTGTCTTCATGACTGCAGAAAATTGTCTTTAAATGACTACAAAACACATTCTTTGCTATTTTGAGGATTTCCTACATAGTCGTTAAAGAACCATCACTGCTCAGGGGCTCCCCTGCAGCAGCAAACGTTGCTGCACACGCAGGGCTCGGGTTGTGCCCGCCCTGCTCGTGTGCTCCAGCCGAGGAGCAGGGCAAGCAGGACGGGCACCTCTGCGCTCCAGAGCGCGGCACGAAGCCCTGCAACACTCGTGAGTAATTCACAAAGGGAAATGGACTGATATTCAACCGATCTTTTACATCTCCTTTCTCCTTCCCATGCTGAGCTTCCCATATTGCTTCCTGCTTCTTCCTGCCCCACGGTACAGCTCCAATCTCCCTCCCCTTCAGGTCTGTGACTCCCAATTGCACAAACTGCCTCACCTCACCAGCTCCTGTCCCCTGACCTTCGTTACACGGATACTGCGTTGATATGTAAGCCAAATTCTTCTTTAGGCAAGGCAGGAACAAGAAAAGGTGGCAGAAATTATACAGACATCACCAAATTTCCTCTCTCTGGGGAGCTGGATGAAGCAAAAAGCAAATTATTTCATAAAAGCACTCACCTCTCTATTGTATTGAACCAAACGACCATTTCTATAACCAGAGAGTCCATAAGTTCCTGACCAGGACCCTCAACTAGTATTTTGCTCTTACCATGCCCACTGCCTTTAAAGAGAAACAATTCAGATCTCACCTCCTACCTTGCAGAGCCTAGAGGGGAACAATTCACAGTGGTAAAAGTGAAAATGAAGAATTGCCTCCCGTATTTGTGTATTAATCCTAATCTCTGTATCAAAGTTCCCAATTAAGTACTGTAATTCTGCATCACAGTGCTGAGGACAGCTCTGAAACACGAATAGGAAACAAAGAAGTGGCCTGTTCACCAACTCCAGTCGAATTATTTCACAGGCTGTTTAGCAGCCCCAACTCTATTAATAAACATAAGAGGAGAAGTTGTGCATATTTTTTTTCTAAGAGAGATAAGGCACGGGCAGGCAACCCCATTTTGAAGCTACAGTGCTGACTACCTCATATCTGATAAATGCTCAAGTTTTGGAGCTTATCTGAGGTGGCCACTTCTTGTAGAAAAAACAAATAGACGCAGCGAAGTGTGCACGTTTATGCCGCTGCTAAATTGATGTGCCGACTTCCGCAGCTATTGGTGGAGATCCATTAATGTTTATTTTCTTGTCAGAAACCCACACACCATTAAGAAGCAGCTGCTTCTGCCTTTGTTTTTGATTTTTTTTCTTTTTTTTCTTTTTCAGAAGAGTACAGATTTCTCCCATTAGCCATGTCTCATCTTGAACTGTCTTGCATTGCAAAAGCCACAATCCAAGGTCACATTTTTCATCAATGAAAGCAAAGCCAGTCTGGAAATTATGATCTCCCCAGGTCACCAGATCAAATTAACGTAGCAATTATCAACAGCCCATCCAGAAAGTTAAAATCTGCCACCAATTGTTAAGTATTCCATTGCGTGATATAGTAGCTATCAGTTTTCTCCCCCAAATGCCACAGGCTATGAAATTGTGAGTGGTTTTCTCAAAGGCTTCACCACAGTAATCCATGTCTGTCATCTGCACACTGAATTGCTATGATGTACCTTCTGCAGAGCTATAGACCACGCAGAGTGGCTATAAACACGTTCTAAATTAAGTGTCTGTCTAATGAGAAATCCATCTGTCTACACATTCACCAGCACCTATCAGCTAGCTAGAAATGCATCTGCTTACTTTTCTTCCAGCACCTACTTTGGAGTTTTCAATTTTTTTGGTGCTGTTAATGGTTGCCTGAAATTATCTTAGAATTCTATTCATTTCTGGAAGAAACATATGCTTAAAATTTAAAATAGACAAGACCATTTAGTTTATCTGCTCCCTGCATTATGTGTGTTAATGTAACTAAGAGATTACACAAAATGAGCTGGTTGCCAGTTCTCAGGTCTGACAAACTCATCCCAACATCTGCCTGAACAAAATCCAAACAGGAGGTACCCAAAGAAAACTAAAAGTCCATTTACAAAAGCACCTCCAAATTATTTGCATAGGAAGCTTTTGTAAAACCACTAGCAAAAAAGAAAACTCTTGGAATATTTGGAGCAGTACAACTTTCTCCCTGGATTCCTCTGTGTGTGAAATGGGCTGTATCCCGGAGGCCATGCTCTGATCTCCATTCTATCCCTCCCCTTGACTCACTTGTATCATCACAGCCGTGGCAAATGCCAAATCCTAATGGCCAGGCAAAAATTACGGATAAAAGCTGCTAACTGCACACATATAGAGAGATGGAAAAAAGGGCCCGTTTCTGTGACTCAGTTTCTTACACTCTCCACCTACTGCAATTAATGAGAGGCTCAAGGCAGGGGCCATTAACTCCTGTGCAACGTCTCAGACCGGCAGCGCTTACACTGAGGCTCGCAGTCGTCACCAGAGGCACAAGTGCTGCAATCTTCCTAATGGTTCTAGTAAAAAAAACATTTGCAAGAAATATTTTCATGACAGAATCTGCACCTGACATTCTCTGAACGCAAGAGGCATTTCCCTACATATGTTCATGTTTAATAGTGTACGACCAGGTCAAGGAATCAGCAGTATTTCTTTGTCTGCACCTAACTTCTAGGCCCAATTTTTAGACCTAACTTTGTAATATGGGTACCTAACATTTAGAGTCTGACAAGCTAGTTCAATGTTTCAATACAGTTATAAAAAATCTTCCAAATAAGGGCTTCAACGGGGGAAAAAAAAAATGACATATTAGCATATTTCTAACTTAGTGTATGTTTCTTTCTCATCTAATGGAACTTCCCTTACAAGGAACAACAGCTGAGATTTCAGTTTTGAGCTTCCAATGGCATTTACAAGCAGAAGTGTCAGAGCAGGTTAAGTTAAGGCAAAGTTACCTAAAGGATTTTTACTGGAGGGTAAAAAGAGAAGTTTTAAGAGTTTGCAGTGCCTCGGGAAAAGAAGGATCCAATAATATTCTGCACATCACACAGCTGTCAACACAAGTTAGGCCAAACAAACAGCAAGCTATGGAAAGTGCATTAAACTTCAACTGTTTGAATGTAAAGAAAAACAGAAATTCTTCAACCCTTTGAAACAGCCTCTTCTTCGCCAAGTATTTTGTTATCAGTTCAATTAAAGACCGTCTCAACATATGTAACTTGGTACCCTTAGCCACGCAGCAGCACTTTCAAGGAGATGAGAATCACACTTACACAAGAAAAGCTACATGACTATGATAGAAATAGAAAATAGAAAATATATATGGACATTGCTGTACTTTAAAATGGTTTTAACATGGTCCTTCATTAAAATCTCTGCCCATTTTCAACAGGCCAAGGATTAAGCCCATTTTAACACAGCAGCTATAGACTCAAATAGCCTTACTCTCCTGCACTTACAAGCGGTGCTTAAAACAATTTTGGATTAAACTTCCTCTTTTACTTCAGACCTCATAAAAAATGTACAGTTTGCCATTCACGTAAATGGAGGACTTTTGCTGTCTTGGCTTTCCAGAATTATAAACTCCTATCACATAAGAAGATTTGTGAAATGTATTGTAACCACAGCATTTCTGTACGTTCTTGCTTCACATCCATTCAGCGGGGACAGAGAGTGTCACTTTGTGGCACATCCTTTGTGGATCCATCTGTTCCCCACACCCCCACAAAGTAAACCCAGGCCATGCTTTGATCTGGGACCAGAAATGTGCTGAAATCAGTAAGAAAAAGCCTTTTCTTGTGCTATGCCTCCATCATTATTTGCATTAAACACAGCCACAGTAATAGAGTAGGTTTCTGATTTTGTAAAACCAGAGAAAGAAGTAAAAAAGAAGCGATCTCACTCTACAAGGTACAAGCTGGAAAAAACAGTGTCTGAAGTTGCTCAGGTGGCAAGAAATGACTGATGAGTTGCCATATTTTTAAACCATACGGCAGAACAAAAATTGGATTTAAGTTAATACCTTATTTTTATGGTTGTGATTAAAAATGTGACTGGCTAATGGATTTTATCACCGTGCAATTTAACATATTAACTTACTGCTTCAGATTTCTTAGGGGTAACTAACTGTTCTTTGCATTCGATAAAGGAAGGAAAGCAGGAGATATGGATCCATTTTCATACACATCTTAGACACTATTAATGAACACAACAAACTAATGATTTTTGTTTTCTGAAATTAATGTTAAAACTACAACAGCTAATTCTCCTGACTAAAGTAAAAAAAAAAAAAAAAATTATAGCAACTTCTGACTCGAGCAGCAAGAAATTCCAACCAAAGAACGGGACACGAGTATGCTTGGTATTCTATGCCCTAGAAAGATGTGTTAATTCATTACAACAAAAAATAATGAAAATGTTATGTATTATGATTTTTACAATGTTTCTTAAGTCTTACGACAAGGAAAAAACACAAAGTCACTGAAATCTGTAATTACAGAATTCAGATCTATTTCAATTTCTACAAAAAGGAACCACTGCACAAATACTGAAATTCTGACCAAAAATTTCACTTTTAAAAAGCAAAGAAAAAACAACTGAAACTGGGGTTTTCCCTCTTGAACACTAATTTATTTCTTAAGGTAATTTTAAAAGAGTTGTACAGCTAGACAAGTGAACTGGGGGAAGAGGATGAAAATGGACTATGAACCAGAGGAAAAGTCTACAAAGCGATTAACACTGTAAAAGTGAGACAAAATTAGTATGACCAGCACTTAACTTTAAAAGGTCTGATCAAAAGGTGAAAAATAAAGAAAAATCAGAGTTGTAAATAAAAGCTGGTTTTAATAGGTTATTAAGTCAGATAGAACCACTGGGTCATCTATTCTGACCCCCTGTAATAGTGGCTTGTGCTCCGTATCATAAATTTTCACCTGCACTCAGCTTGATAAGGTCAGGTTGACTGAAGTACATCTTCAAAAAAAAAAAAAAAAGTATCTGGTCCTGTTTTGAGGATAAAAATAGATTAAAACTTCCAGCAATACATGATGAACTGTCACTGTTTGTTCACTCCGCCAGAATAAATGCTATCTGTGCAATACACTTTTTGAATGAGGAATAACAAAACAGAAACTCGTGGTTGCTCCTGAATAACAGGAAAAAAAACTTGTTTCAAAGGTTAAAACCTTTAAAGAGTATACTCCAAAAGTACCTAAAAATATAAAAGAGTATCTCTCTGCAGGTAGGCAACATCATGTTACAAAGAAACAGCATAAAATCATCCTTCTTGTAACAACACACATATGACAAAGAAATATGCATCTCATTTGTGCAATTTAACACTTTTCCAGGTAGTTGAATTATATCTGAAATATTAGAAATATAAGCACAGTATAAGCTTTGTCACAATTTCATAACCTATTAATTTTAAGGATGTTGATTACAGACTTTCCATGCAAAAACTTACCTATAGTTATATATTTTTCACAATAATTTGAAATGGTATTCGAATAGTAAGTGGAAAAGTAGAATGCTATCTTTGGCATTGAACGAAATATGTTTAGTTTTCAATATTAACTACATTTCGGGAGCTGGAGGCAGTAATACCATAATTAGGCATTCAAACGCTTTTTGGTCAAAGTGTTTGCTACTCATTGCTTATTTCAGAGACACAAAGAGGAGGATTTTTACCATATTTTATGATATTTAATGGACACTACTCCAGGAATGCAGGAAGAGCACGTTGGTCAAACAACATCTCAAGTGCAACTCACCACACCTACCTGCAGCTCCTTTACAACCCGTTTGATGAGGTAAGTCCCAAGTTCAACACCTTGAAGTCCTTGCTGAGTCAAACTGATTGAATAGAAAATTGCTGTTGTAATTTTGTTCAGATCTTCAGTTTCTACAGGATGAACTTCTTTCACTATGGCCTGGGAAAATAAGAAGCAAAAAAACTTAGTAGTTGTATCATTATGGGGGACTGGGACTTCTTTTCAACTTGCAGTTTTATTAACATTTTTACTACCGTTTTATTCAGTGCCCTCTCTGAAGAACAATAATTATCTAGTCAGAAACAAGAAGACCTGCTTACCTATTACAAAGCACAGAAAATAATAATTGTAGAAACTTTCAAAAGCAAACATAACTGCATAACTGAGTTTTACTCTCATATACTTTCTTTTCTTATACTACTAAGTGATAATGCTAATTTGACAGGCCGAACAAAAATATTTTCTCAGCAAACAAATATGCCTCCATTTTCACTTTCTAAATACTGAAACTTCATTCGTAGACAAATTAATCACCCACAGCAATGAAGGTTGGGTGAAATACACAATGGGGAAAAAAATGTACAATAAGGGCTAAATCACTTGGAGTCAGTAAAACAAAGTCATTTGTTTTACTGAGGTTTTTTGCACACTAGAAACACTAATTAGTTTCAGGAATCTGTAAAGTTGTTGTATTCAAAACAATAAATCATCAGACAATAAATCCCCTCAGAGATGCTTTCTCAAGAAAAATACATCCATGCAATTAATTACATCACAATCACTATTTTTTCCTTAAATTAGGACACCATCAGCACAACATACCACATATTGTTTTTCAAAATGATGGGAACCAAATACTTCCCGAGTATTAGGAATTACGGTTTCTAAAAGGTATGTATTGCAATTTAAGCACTTCATTGTGTACTGAACATATCAGTGACTGTACCTGGATGCTGCTGGAGATTTCACTGGTTAGTGCCACATGCAAGACTATCAGTGGTTCTCCCGGGATTGCACAGTGAGAAAAAAAGTAGCACCTTCTATATGACCCAACTCGACGCTTCATATCAAGCCAGTTTCTAACAGGATGCACAGCTTCAGAACTCAATGGAAAAAGAATATTACATTTTTCATTTTAAAATGGAAGCCAGCTGACCACCATACAAGCTTAGCATTCCTTCTACTGACAAAATGCCTTCTTCAGTCATCCTCTACTTTAAAATATTCCAAATTATATCGATCAAGTCAGAAATTAATATTGCAGGTTTTTAAGATATGTTTACTGAGATAAACAACCACCACCATCAGCATCATCTAAGCGCTCTCTCTATACAGAGTTTACAGCTGATTCTGGGCACCTCACTTCGCTGTTTCCAAACAGGAGTGTAAGCCCCACTGTACTGTAAACTGCATCAGACTTGAAAAATACTGGTTTTTGCACCAATTTTATGGCTTAGGAAGGATGGAGGGAGAAGAAGGTGCCAGCAGTTATGGAAGAGGTGGTGGTGGCAGCAGCTGAAATGGAGCGTGAGAAGAACCTGTTTGGGGGAAAAGTAACAGCAAAAGCCCAGGGCAGGGGAAGAAAACTGAGCAGGGGGAAGGAAAGTGGCCTACCTCGAAAAGGTCTGCAGATCAAATTATGGGATTGTGCTCCTCTTTGCTATTTGTTCAATTCAGGTTTTATAAGACTGCTCTTTAGCAAGCTCAGTGAGACTATTTCATAATGATACTTGGGCTATTGTTCAATATTGAAAAGCACACAGTGGATCTGCACAATCACATCTGCACAAGTGCTGGTAATTTCTAACACTTACTCACTAACTTTTTGGAGAACTTCACAAGGCGATTGCCAAGTGACCCGTTCCAAATTTAAGAATCCTGTCGAAAACCATTCTGAAAGCATGTTCTTTAGAACTCCGTTCATTTCCTGAAAGAAAAAGAAAAAAAAAAAATAAAGGGGAGAAAATTTGACTCTCTTGATAAATAAGCTAGGTGGAACATAGGAATGTGAGCAAAGAAAGTCTTGACTGTTTCCAACTACAACGCTGAGAAACTCAGGGAAAATAATGCTTCTGTTCAAGAAGATTAACTGCATACCAGCTCAAGCTAGCCTCAAACAGGAGTAAAGTAATGCAAATATTTCCCAGACACAGCGAATTTAGAGCCAGTAATAAACCACAGAAATGGAATGGAAGAGAATGCAAAATAAACAAGATGAAAAGGAGATACTAAATAGAAGTTTTTAAAGTCTTGACAATCAGACAGCAGCTGCAGAGCTGCTCAGATGCATTAATTTAAATGCCATGAAGTCTGACAGAAACAAAGCCTTCAGATTTCTGCTGCCTTTATTATTTTTAGTTGTCTAAAAACTCTGAATTGAGTTTAGAAAGACTTCTTGAACTCAACTCAGCAAGGATAAGTCGTTAAGATAGAGATATTTAAGATGTTCTTTCTTCTCTGTTGCTTTGCCTGTAGGATATACTATGATACTACCAATAAAGTACCAGCAGCTTGGTCAGAACTTGAGGCTTTCCTGAACCAAACTTAAATTCACTATTTAAAAAACAAAACCTCCCAAATTTCTCTTCCATCCTTTGTTAAATTGCCAGTGTTATACAAGAGAAACAAAAATGATGCTCCAAGATACCTTGGTTTGCTACATTTAAGCAAGGACAAAAGCAACACATAAATCCATCCAGAAACCAACAATTACTACTTGAAGCTTCTTTCCAAAGTTGAATTATAGTCTCAGAACATTCCTATGAAAGCAAAAAGATTTCCTATCATATCCTAAAAAAGATGAAAGTCATAGAGGCACTTTTTAAGAGACACACATCAAAGGAGACTCCTGTTGCCTAAGAGTAATTGCTATAAATATTCCAAGATGGAAAAGAAAAAAAAAGAAAAAAAAAGTAAAGGCTGAAGACGGCTTTTATGACCAAAAGCTAGTTTAATTCCGCATACTAAAAAACCCTGAAAACTTGCAGATCCAGACTGTGCTTGTCATCAGCTGCAATCAGGTATTTCCACCTATCCCAACCCACTCAAAGTTATAATTAAATTAACTCTTCCCAGAAAAATAATGTGAGTACGGTTTTTCTTTTCCTTTTTTTTTTTCTCCCTTTAAATACAGTTTTTTTCCACTGTAACTGTACAGGTAGAACTCAACAAGCGCATTCTGTTTGCTTTGCTTATTCTGACTTTAAGGTAGCTCCCCTGTGAATCCTTGTTTCTGCACAGCTCTCGAGTTCTACAAAATAACTATAAATCATTTTGATCAGATATCCCTTGGTGTAGTGAAAGTCTCTATGTATTTCAGGGTTGATTGTTTTCTTTTCGTGTGTAAGGGCACCCTGTGAGGCAGAAAAACAAGCTACATTTGTCAGAGCTGGGGTCAAACCAACAGATTCCTATAGCCCTCCTGTCATCCATCTGCCTTCCAGAGCACCAGTAGTAAATTCTAATTCTCATTTCAAAGGTCTTTCTAGCCGTCAAATTACACTTCAATATTTATCTTTTCAAGGAAAAGGACTGGAGACATTTCATTTAAAAAACAATAAATGCACACATGTTATTCCACATCCCAATTTTAAAGCTGAGCAATGAGGCATACTCAGAGCAGCATTTAAAATTCCTCTGATATTCTTTGCTTTCTATCATTAAGTATATTGTGATTTATTTTATTCCATGATCCTGCTATAAACAGCAAAACACACGCTTTGTGAACTTCCCATGACCTGCCTGTTTGGGGGCAACAAATGGGAAATCTCTTAGAAAAGACTGAGATTAAAAGCTTTGATTAAGAAAATCTGCCTCTCTGATGAGAAAGCTATTTCACTTTCGCTCTCAGACAAATAAAACCCCCTATAATTAAAATTCCCATACAAATATACAGCTGTTTTGATTTGGCTGCGTAAATTTCAGTTTCTTTACTTTTGTTTCAACTTAGTTTCTACAAAAGGATACCGAATCCCCTTGGTGAGACAGAGAGATCAGCCCATGAGCAAAAGAGCACTAAATACAAGCGGTTTTGTAACAGCAAGGGCAAACCTCAAACCCCAGCAGGGTTGATGATRTATTCTGTTCCTCTGCACATTTCCTGCAGCATCTTGAACAAGCCAACATGCCAGCAAGTGCAAAAGAACAGGCATGCTGAAGGAAGCCTGCTCATGTTATRCCRAATGGAACCAATCATAGAATGYCCAAGGTTGGAAGGGACCTCCGAGGTCATCGAGTCCAACCAAGCACTCCAAAATGATATTTGGGTATGAAAATGCAACAGAAGGGCGCTCATGAAACCCTCTTTTATAACGTTTTAAATTTCAAAACGCTTTTTCCCTACATTCAAACAGGTAGGGTACATTTCTCAACATGCTGCGCCAGGTGATCAGCGTTATCAGTTGATATCTTTGCATTCACCTGCTCTATACATTATTGTGCTGGGTTTTGCAGAACCCATCTGCTTTTGCTTCAAACAACCCAACTTGCCGTGGAAACGAGTAGRGAACATCACTGAACGACGTGGGGTCTAGCCCCTATCCTGGCTGTTGTGTGACCTTGCCAACTTCTCCCGTTTCAGACACACGGGGATGTTTCAGGATTCCASCAAACTGAGGCACCCAGGAGCGACCCATGGCGCGGGGCTGGGCTYGGGGTGCCCCCAAGGCCAAGGCCGTGCCCGGGGCCTCGCGCCGCTGCGGCGCCACGTCTCACCTTGACGTGCGGCCCGTCCAGCGCCTTGGTGGCCAGCGCGTGCACCAGGTCGGCGCGCAGCTCCACGAGGAAGCGGAGGCCGCCCTCGAGGCGGCCGAGCTGCTGGAAGAGCCCGCGGTAGCGCGGCGTCAGGTAGTGGCGCAGCCGGTCCTCGGCGTGCAGCAGGGCGCCGGGCTCCCTGCGCTGCTCGCGCGCCCGCAGCACCTTGGCGCTCAGCTCCGCCACGCGCCCGTGCTCCACGCCGAAGTCGCGGGCGAGGCGGGCGAGCAGCTCGGCGCGGCGCGGCCCGCCCTCCAGGCCGCGGTAGTAGCGCACGAACTCGGCGCCGCGCGGCTCCGCCGCCCCCGGCGCCTTGCCCTTGGTCTCGTAGGGCGGCAGCGGCGGCACGGAGCGCCGCAGCAGCTCCGCCACGTCCATGTCCGCGCCSGCCGCCAGCGCGGAGCGGGAGCGCGCCGCGGCCCAGGCCCCGCGCAGCAGGCGCCGCGGGCCCGCGCAGCGGCCCAAGCAACTCATCTCACTACCTGCGCCCCGCCAGGCCGCGGCGCCGCCTCCAGGCCCGGAGCGGGAGAGCTGATTGGCTGACGCTGTGGATTGTCAGTCCAACGCGCCAATCCTTGATGAGGATGGGAAGCGCGTAGGAGTGTGGCACGGAGCAGATAGGGCGGAATGTGGTCGGCATTTTGAGTGTGGCGCAGCGGCCCTGGGGGCACAAGGAGTTCTTCTTCCTAAGTGTAAATTGAGGACACAATCCAGCTGGGAAGCAAGTTCTTTCACTGGCTAACAGTGCTTATACACACTGCTTATATGCACCTCTAAGCGTATGTCCATTACCTAAGCACAACTTCTTTTTMATTTGAAAACCAACCCAAAACTTCATTATATTATTTAGCAATGCTCTCTAACAAAAGGTGAACAGACTTTTTTTCTTTTTTTTTTTTTAATTATTTATCGAGAAAAAATAGGRATTGGACTAGAAATTGACTAGTTAAGAGTCTAGGTAATAGATTAATTAGACTAAYAGTTGGTAACTAGTTATGATCTAGGTAATGTAACTAGGTAATAGACAAATCTGTTTGTCAGATATGCAATTGCATAATAAACTTCCAAAAAAAATGCATTGCACCTAACATAAGCCTAAAATCAAGGTCAGAGGCCTGAGCCTGGCTGGCCCATGTGGCCATTTCTGTTAATGTTTTCCAGTTTTTGCAGCAAGTGGGATCCTAGTGCACATGGGAACCTGCGGGAAGTCACCTCCTTCCCTACCTGGGACCATGGCAAAGAAAACAAAATCAAACCAAAAAGACATTTATGAGCAGCTCTCCAGGATCCTCATGCACCAGCTGAGACTCACACAATCCTAGGACACCTGGAGCCAACAGCATAGGGAGAGTTGCAAGGAGGTTGATGGCTCCTAAAAAATGGCTTTTTTTTCTCTCTCTCTTTTTCCTTAGAGTCAAATTCAACATTTTAGCTTTCAAAAGCCCTAAGTGGAACCATTTTTATTCCTTTCATTTTCACAACCTTCTCAAATTGGCCTCAGCTACTCTTCTTGCAACAGTTTCCTACATAAGCTATGGGCTACAAAAACAAGCTACCTATAGTGTTCACCTGCTGAAAACTTGGTGCTACAACCTATAAAGCCTTGTGAAATACAARGTGCATTCTGAAATCTGCTGCTCCCTTTTTCTCCTGAGGGAAATGATTATTTGCTTCAGCTGCAGCTCACTGAATGGGAATGAGGTTCCTGAGGACAATAATGGCCCTAAATGGTCCCCACCTGCTTCCCCTGGAGCCACCCCTGCCCTCTTACGCACCTATTTCAGCTCTGCCCAGGGTGGTCACAACTTGTCTAAGATCAGTCTGCTCACCTTGGCTGGAGCTCCTTTGGATTTAGACCCTGATCTGTTTGGACTGGCTCCTCTTGGACCTACCTTCTTCTAGCAGCCTTGTTGGCCATCACTGGTCTGTCCAACCCTGGTTTCCACCCTTGGGCTCATTTCTGGCTCATGTTCTTGCCTTCACTTGGGGCTTCCTTGCTGCTGTGGGTCTGCCTGAGAACTTGGATTCTTGGCCGCTACTCTGCTTGGATGCTGTGGGAAGAGTCCTGGTCACCAAGGTCTAGGTCTGATGCCCATGGAAGGGGCCATGTATGGGCCACCTCCTCCTTGCTACTCACCAACATTGCCCCATGCAAGCCCAGCTGGAGATGCAAGAGGGAGGTAASTGCATTGTTTAGCTGCAAGCTATTATTTTTACTATCATTATTATTATTWTTTCCTATTAAATATCAAAGATCCCGAGCTTGGGATGCTTGGAGATGGGTTAATGATGYGTTTAGAGAGTGAAATATTCTTTGGTTTTGTTGGAAAGCTGAATGCTCTTATCTGAAAGCAGGAGAAATAGGCTAATTACAGCTTAGCAACTGTTAAATTTTCGTCTCCAAGCGAAAAGATAAGACTATAAAAAGGTAGAAAAGTCAGTCTGATCGTTTGATTTCTTTTCTTAATCAGTTTAAATGCTAAGCAAAAAAAAAAAAAAAAATTAGCTCATGATTTCCAGTGTATTGGATGCAGACTCATCTATGCCAGATAAGAACACAGTCCTATGTTGGTTTTAATATTTGCACTTGTGTGTTGAATAGCATGGGAGTGCGTGTAAGATGAGATCCTCAAGTGAGGAACAAAATATGCTCCAAATATTTAGTTAAAAAAAGAAAACAAAACAGAACTGTTACTAACCTCAAATAAAACAAGACAGAGGCATGCATTTTTTCCATAAAACCTTGTCTGGAGCGGTATGTTATTTCTAGGGAGGCTTATAACCTAGTGATATAACCCACACCTGCTACAAAGATATTATGACTTGGGTACTTAGGATAATGCATATTTAYACAAACAAATTTTTAGAAGTTTACATGGGTTTTCATGGTCAAAACATTGTTGTCAAAGAAAGCAACACTTKACAAAAATAACTCGCAGAAAATATTTTAAAATTTTAATGATCCAGTTAATTGAAAACAGCCTGGTTTAGGTTGTTATTAGGAGAAAGGCTAAGAGTTGAGGGGGGAAAAGACCGTTTTCTCTGTTTTTCTTTCAAGGCTGGTGAATTAGCAGCACTTTCAGGGTCACAGTGCAGTGGTAAGCTGGATTGTAGCATCCAAATGCATTTGCTAAGAGCTTTGCAGAGAGTTTGGAAAATAACATTAAATGAAACAGAGTCTTGTTTTGAAGATTATTTGGAAATTTCATAATGTGTTATTTAAAAAAAAAATCTGCTGTAGCTGTTTAGTAAAAAGCAGAATCTTTTCTGCTTTGGTACTAGCTCTTCAATTACTTAGGCCCTCCAGATGAGTAGTTTTAAGGGTTGTTTTGTTACAATTCCCAAAGCTCTTTTCTAAAACTAGATAGCAAGTTCTGTTGTCAAAGCCATAGCCAGTGTTTAGCTTTAGTCTTAAYTTGAGATAAATGCAATATTGTTTTGTAGAATTAGCTGGCTGTAAACCTGTGAGGCTTCTACATGGAGCCTAGGGAATAATTTCCCTGCTCTCAGCTGAGCCATGTGGCCGGGGTTTTGTTGAAGGGTACCTGAGTTCAGCCTTTTATTCTTGACTTAGRTCTTAAACTCTATTTATTTTTAACTTGTTTGTAGTGAGTAGCTTACTAAGTAATGAAATGAAATACTTAACAGGTTATATGTCTACCTTTCAAGGCCAGGTAAACATTTATTTCATGTGATAACTTTTCTGTAGCGCGTAGTTGCTCTGAAATGGTGAAGTTAGAGGTTTACTTTGGTGGTTCTTCCCTTCCCCCAAATCAAACTGTCCTTATTTCCTTAGGAATTTCCTTTTGCTCAATTTGAGAAGTGTTGGTTGATGATTCAGTTCCTAAAAAGTATTTCTATTAGGATTTATGTGTCCATTGAGTTCCTTGATATCAATTCCTGTTAGGAATCAGCTGTCATGTTAGTGGGAAGCCAGGCCAGAGATTTAAACAGATGCTCTTACTTAGGGCTGGCTGCAATGCAAGGCTGACATCATGCTATAGAATAGCACCTGAAGCAATCCTTCCTAGTGCAACTTAGATGCTTATGATGCATAATGCAGTTTAGTAGCAAATTCCTCCTGTTGTCAGTTATTTCTGAACTGATGTTTGTAATTTTTCTCTGTTATGGCAGATCTTACACCTGTGTGAATTTCTGTTTCAAAGCAGTAAGCTCTTAATTAAATTACCAATTAAATTACCTGTCAGCCTGCAGGAAGGCGAGTGGAGGAGTGAGAAGCTGCCCTTGTGTCCTCCTGCCAGTAATCAGTGCTATAGTGGGTGCATGTGTGTGGGTTTTCCTTTTCCCTCTTTCTCCTTCCTTCTGTAAAGGAACAAAGCTGGGAGGAAGAGGAGCAGAGGACAGGATGAGGAAGCTGCGTAATTCAAGTGTGGTGGGAATATGGAAGATAACTAGTATTTTATTCACAGAAATTGAATGCTAAATGTACTAAAGTTCCTTATTCTGGAGGGGAGGACTTGTAACCTGTCACCTCCTAAGGATATTGAGCTGAAGTCTTCTGTGCCTTAATTTATGAGCAGCGCAGAATATTGTCAATGTGTTGGGTTTTGTGGCTTCTCTTTTCTTCTCTCCTCCTAACTTAAAAGATTAGCTCAATASAGCCCAGCAAGTGAGAGCGAGCTTTGTAGGCTTGGAGGAATAACTGCCCTGGAGCGCAGCCCATCAAAGCTCTTGCTTGAGCTGAGGTCTGGCTACTTCTAACCAACTTGTGTGTGAAGTTGTCCATGGGTGATCTTGGCTTTGCCCTGGATGGTCAGTGTCTTTCCTCCTCACTGAGACTGCAGTGACTTCTTCCTGGGTTGCAGCTTCCTAAATTTATGTAAAATCAGATCAAATAAGGAGTGATTCAGGATGCAGTGTTAGTTTTTCTAGCATTGCCTCTTTTGCTGGTACTGTGCAAGTTCACAAGGATTGGGGTAGGCTGGTTGCTATAATGCAGTTTTGTTTCTTCTATGCTAAAACTTTCTTCATTTCCCCACTCTTTGCTTTGTTAAAAAGAAATGTGTTCATGACTTTATGCATCAAGGCAGTTAATATTTCAGAAACTAATTTTATTTGAAAGCTTAGCTTTTATACTAATACCAATGAAAATAATGTTCTAATATTATTGTCCTCAACAGACCTGGCTGTTGCTGGGGTTTTCCAGAGGAAATTATTTTTGCAAAAGGCTTGATGGACCTGTGCTGGTGCCTGGGTTCAATATTTCTGTTGYACCACTTACCTTCAGTGCTTGTGGCACTGAAACAGGCACTCACTGGAGTCCCAAGAAGGGTGGACATGAAGGCCAGTGGAGTCTTGTGTCCAGTGGAAAGTTCTCGGTGCACTGGACCTGAGCAATCCTGGGTGCATGGACCCACAGCCAGGGCATGATGCACCTGGGGTATTTCTTGCTGACCCTTTGAATTCTTGTGTGGTTGATCTGTTTTCCATGCATAAACATGATCTTTTTCTAGTTTATGCAGTGATAAAATGTACCTTAAGATTAAAAGCACCTTGTCTCTGTTGCAAACAATTTTACTACTAGACTTGAGTGTTTCTTACCCATCAGAGAAGCACACTGCATTAAATAAGAAAAGGCAAATACAAATGGCTTGCCCTTCACAGTACCCTTCTTGCTACCCAGCTGTCTGAACTGTTTTTACTTTAAAGTCTGTCTATATTGCTGCTTAGCAGGGAGCAGTATTTAGGAGCAGGCTTGTTTGTTCTCAGTAGCACTGATCTAAGGCAAGGAGGAGGTTTAGAAACACATGAGGAAGCCTTCATGTAAATGATGGAACGGTGTAAATAATGAAGTAATAGCTCACCTGCAGGCCTGAGCAAGTGCCTTGCACCAGCTGGCACCTCTGCRGTGATGGATCCAAGGCGGAGTGCTYGGCTGCAGGGCAGGGAATGCAGGGAGCTCCTCCAGAGGAGGATTTTCAAGCTGGATTTTCAGGTTTTGCTCCCTGCATATGGGGTAGTTAATGTGCACATGAGATTTGCAAGCAAAAACTGAAATGCAAGTGTCTGCACCCAGACACACACTAAATTTTGTACTAAACTATGTGAAAGTGCAGCTCTGATTACTTGAGAACTAAATACGACTGTAGTGCAGTTCATGGTTTTCACTTAAACTTTYATTGATTACTGACCCCAAAGAAGTTATCCATGAACTGAAGCATGGAAGACTAAATATGTGCTGGGCAGAGGTTTAATTCAGTGAAGGGAGCAGWAAACATAGTTATACAGGAGGGAGAAGAATCCTATGGAGGTTGGTTTGACGCTGCAGATGCTGCTTGCAAATATGCACTGGTGGCTGGGAAAATCTCCAGAGTAGAAAAATGAATCGAGGCCACAACCTCACTTTACAGTGTAATAAAACTAGAGTTTGAAAGGATGTGTGGGGGAAGAAATATTCCTCCTAGGCACCAAGCAGAAGTTAGCTCTCTTGGAATGCCACTGTATTATCTGCCCTGGGTGCTGTACAGGGGGTTTCTGCTTCTCTTGCAATTGATGGAGGCCCCAGCAAATGAGTCTAGAGTTCACACTGCAGTTATGGTGCAGGATTTTAAAATCATGTGCTTAAAATTGGCCATGAGGTAATGCCAGATATGTGCTTAAGGAATTGATGGTAATGCTGTGTGTTGGAAGGACTGGGATGCACATTGGATCTTGTGTTGAGAAGCAAGTGACCTCTCTTCCTTCATATATTTCCTTCCAATCCCTCTGGAAGGGCAAAGCTCTGAACACACATATTGCAAGACACTTGTGTTACGGTTATGAGAGACTAACARCAGTGGAACTGGAGACTGAACCAATTAAGTCTTATTTTACATGTTAATTGCTGCACTACTTGATATTTTCTTCAAAGGAGAAATTTTTTATCATTGGTTTAAATTCAATTTGTATGGATTAGCAAAGATTAGT
The DNA here is from genome assembly GCF_003342845.1 of Nothoprocta perdicaria. Taxonomy (NCBI): domain Eukaryota; kingdom Metazoa; phylum Chordata; class Aves; order Tinamiformes; family Tinamidae; genus Nothoprocta; species Nothoprocta perdicaria. Next base: position 3,311,330 of record NW_020455533.1, read on the forward strand.
ATAGGACTTTTAAAAAAATGAGTTGCAGTGCTTTGTAGTGTTGCTCATTAAGGACCAGAGAACACTTACATTGCAAACTAACTTATCTGTATGGGGTTTTACAGCTAATAGGATAGAGTCAAGATAACTCACACAATCTAAAGCATCTACTCTAGAGATGGGTTGAGAGGGACACCCTAGTTTGAAACCGAGGTTGTATCATAACTAGGAACAGGATCCCTTCCCACTGGATTTTTACTCTCATACTGACGAGATACACAGGAAGTAGCAGATGGGTAAAGCATGAAGGCTTGCAAATATTACACTTGTGCAAAARCTGAACTGTTTTATATGCTTCAGGATCACTTCCTACTAGTAGCATTCAAATTTCATGTTTTTAATGTCAGACGTTGTTTTTCTTATAATTTTGTCTCTTGTACTTGTTTTAAAGTCTACTCAGTGTTTCCTTCTTTAATTACTCCACATTTGATTCATTTCTGTGCCTCAGATTAAGCTAACTCTGTTTTGTCTTTTTTGTCAATTACTGCAGTAATTAAGTTCTGTAAACTCACTGTAAGCTTTAAAAAAAAGTCCCTACTACTACCTAGCTTACACTGAAACCTTCCGAAACAGCCACAATGAACCTGACAGCCTATGTGTAGCGGGGAGAAGAACAAACTTTTCAGCCAGTCTCATCAAGGATCCCTATTATAAAAATCTGGAGAGCACCCACTTAATTATGGCAAACCTGGCGAGGTGCTCTGGGGAATAATTAAATAGTGCTAAACCTGCATCCTGTGCTGAAGTGCATATTTATTAAAGTYGAAAGCCTCATTGTACCCTATAGCAAACCAACTTACTTAAGATGCTAAATATTTTATTAGGGTTGATGTTGTTGCTAGGATCTGATGCATGGCTAGAATGAGCAACTGAAATATTTTTAGGAAATATAAGAATCTGATATGTAATTTTTTTCCATGATGCTTGTGATGACTCCTGTGAAAAGAGACCTCAAGGAAATTTGTGCTTGAGAGCTGAAGCATGTGGGCTGGAAGGGGGTAAAATGGCCTGGGTGTCATATTGGAGAGAACAATTCATAACTAAGTCCAATACTTTCATTTATGTAAAAATGAAAGTATTCATTGCACAATTTTTTAAAGTTTATTTCTGAGTCCAAGTATACCTCCAAAGAATAAAAAAGCTAAAAGAAAAATTCTCWTTAATATAAGCTCAAAAACTTACATATAGAATTTTTGTGTACTTCTAAAGCTACTCATTAACTTAGGTTTTTTATCTTCTGCTTCAGCAAGCTAGGCAAGTTTTCAAACATGATTCAACTTTGTCTATAGGTTTATCATTCTTTCCCTGTAAATCTCTTTTTTTTTTCCCCATCTGGAGTCTGGAAGGGTTTGCAGAATTACTGTGTTACCTACTGCTTGCCTTAATCCTCTTGCCTGCTGGTGTGGATAAAATAAGTCATTAAAATATCCAATTATTTCCTTGAAATATCCCTTATATTGGGGGAAAGTGATGTCTTTCCACCACATCTTGGTGCAGGTGCAAGGGAACTTGCAAGGTAGATCAGATGTGTTCAGTGCAGCTCATCTTGGTCCACGACTGCAGTGTGGTCCCATTTGGCTTCACCTGTGCAGAGATGCACAYGTATTGCCCTAAGGCTGAGCTTAGCTGGCCCCTTCCTGGGGAAACCAGCCCTGGTCTGCAGGCRAGCCTGTCTCTCTGCTGTTAGCTATGATATACAAGCTTTAAATTAAAGGAGCTGTTCTAGATTGGATGTGGAGATGGGAAAGATCTTGGAGCTGCTGAGTGCAAGCAGACAGAAATGTATTTTGCACTCTGTGCTTTGTAGCACAGACTTGCAGAGCGTGTGCTAGTAACCAGTCTAAATAAGCCCTGCTATAGAAGAACTGCGTTAGAAGCCTTAAGACCTCATTTGCTAGCTGCTTTGTGTGCACATASGAGGTCCCTCCTTGTCTTGAAAGTTTTGCAATTAAGACCCAACAGCATTTATCTAGCTGTGGAAGAAATGCCACGTTAACCAAAGCACTCCAAGCCTTTGCCTTTCGATTTAGGGTGATATTTTGTGGCAGAAGAGGATGCTGTTTTTCATCCAGCAGTACAAAAAGCGGTTTGTTAAAAGGCTTGCATGTGATAGATGATATGGTGGTGATTTATTCTCGTCTAACTCTGAGAAACTCATGGAGTTTTTAAATGTGAGAGCTTTCCTTGCATTCAATCTTRCATTCAATCTGCCGTTTGCTGCTCTGCTTCACTCTGCTGGTTTCATTCCCATTGCTTTTTCCCACTGAATGTCTACTTTCAAAAACTGAGGTTCTTTTAGCAGGAGCCCTGTGAAATCTCTAATTTGATCTTTTTGTTCTTCTAGTTCCTTTTTTGTCTTAGGCAGCGACTATTTAATGAGGAATYGCAGAATGCTTTAGACTGTGAGGCTTTAAGAACTTTCTAATTACTTCCACTCCTAACAAGTGTTTTATTTACATGCTGTTAGTCATCTTCTRGTTCACCTAGTGATGATGTCCACTTCTAATAATAGGACTTGAAAATTTGACAAAATTGGGGTGATAGCAGTTACCCAAGCGTGTGTATGGGGTGATGCAAGGGGATGGTAACGCTTGCCYGGGGAGCGAGGGCTGCTAAGGGCACTCGCAGCTCAGCTGCACCAAAGAGCCTTCCTGGGGCTGCTTCCCTTCACATGCTGCTGCTGCAGACCTTAAAACCTCCCTGTATTCCCAAAGACTTGTATTAAAAAAATGTTCTGAAGAGGTCCTAAATAGAAGCTAGATGACTTTAGGGACGAGGGGGGACTTGCTGGCTTATGGGAGCATCTCTGAATTTGCCTTTGGACCTTTGATGCATTTTGAGTATTTTGCCTTATGCTTTTTCCCCTTCAGTAAGCTATTGTATGTTTTGCAAATAGCATGTGTCTAAAAGCATATCCCGACTGCCTTACGAGTGTCCTATGGGTAATGGGCACTGTGTCAAGGCAGTAGATGTGAAAATGCAGCCGAAGAAATTGAGGCTCTCTAAGAAGTTTTGCTAAAGGAAATAAGAGTTTCTTGATTACTGGCGTCCACAGGAGGTAAGAGGATCTCTGCAGCAGAGATATCAAAGATCAAGGCTTTGCTTCAAACTGCATAAGCTGGGACTGTAGGAAGCATGGGTTGGCTTCTCTGGCATCTTCTTACATAAAGAGAAACAAATAAATAACCAGGACTGAAGATGCTTACTATAGGGTAGGAAAAAAATMTGTATTCTTAGAAACATCTCTGTGRGGATATGTGTTATTCCCCTGAATAAGTACTTGGAGGCTGTAATCCCCTGGAACAGGTTTTTCTCTGCCCAAGCGAACGATTGACACTTAATAATTTCACTGCTGTAGGTCACTGGTGCTTGTGTGCTCATTTATGCAGAGGAAATAAGTTTCTGATAAGCAGGTTTGTATCTTTTATGAGCAGACACGGTGTTGGCTGAATTGGGAGTTTCCTGCAGAAGTGTCATTTTGATCTATGAATCTTCACTGTAATGAGAGGGGAAAATAAAGCCACCACAAGAAAGAAACTAATGAAAACAAAATCCAAGTGTAATAAGAGGCCAGTGAGAAGAACAGTCTTTAGATAACTTTGGCTTCACAAAGCTGACAGTTTAATTAAAATCCTTATTGGGTGCGCTGGGTAATATAACTTTGCATTTAATAGGAATATTTTCCCAAACAAGTGAGTGAATATATTTCAAAATGTAAATTAATTGGTTGCTGGCTAGAAAATAACCATGAGATTAGCAGGCATTTGTGCTGTCGTGCTGCACTGTTTGCTGCCCAGCCGTGTTACCGGTGCAATAAGGTGCTTTTTCCTTTTTTTCATGTGTAGCTTTGCAAAATGGAGCTATTTCCATGTTTCTTTTGATGAAAGAGGAAGAATCTTTTTGAATAGGAATATTGACAATTGCTCGTCCAACTTCTTAGACTGTTTCTAAGCTGGTCTTTGCAAAGTCCATGCAAAGTCTCTTGCTTATCCCTTAATTTTGCAGCGCTTCAGAGCTGCGTGACAGCTGCTCGCTCCTATCTGCTGTAGCAGGGAGGAATTAGCCCAGGTTTCTGACTAAGCTGAGCTTTCTGTCTAGGCCAAGAGGCCCCAGGCTAAGCAGCTTGCTCAGGGTCTTCCAGAGCTAGGATTAAAATTTACAAATTCTTCTTCTGGGGGGTTAAAGTAATAGGACCTGAAATAGGGAAGGAGGAAGGTGGAAGTATCTTCTGTATTTAACCCAACTGAAACCCTGCTGATTTGGTTGTGTCTGCAATAAGCTATACAGATAGGCCAAAAAATCTTCTTTTTGGATTTTCTAGTATGGTGCTGACAGTTAAGTGTTACTGACAGTATTTTTAATGCTCTTATAACCCCATGGAATTTGTAGCACTCTAAATGGGCAATATACAAATCTGAGTCTGGTTCAGAAGCAACTTGTTGAATCAGTCTGAGTCTGAGGTTTTTTTAAAATATATAGTGTAAACATCTCTTTGCTCTGTCAAATGACTTGTTTCTAACAGTGATTTGCTTCTGAATAAAATCTGACCTACTTTTAATAAAAAAGCCCAACCCCAAATCCTGAAGGGAATTATATATATATAAAAAGAGGTTTTTTGATGTTAAAGAGGATGTTAAGAGGATATTTTGCTGCAGGGGTTAAATGGGCRTTTTTTGGGTGGTAGTGTGGTGCGAGGCTCTGTACAACATGTTCAAAAATCAGGAAGCAAGAGGAATGGAAAGATTTCCCCGTTAGCTTTTGTTAATCCTGCTTTAGCMGTGGCTTCCCGGGCAGACGCAGGATGATCAGCTGCTCAGGCAGAAGCCCCTGTGATTTAAAAAAGCCCAAAATGTAAAAGGGAGGTGTTGGCTGTGCAGGTGAGCCTGCCAAACCCCACCCAGCTTCAGAATGCCACGATGTTTGGAGGCACTTACCCTAAGTGCTATTGCAATGTATTTGGCATAATTTTATTTCTACTTATCTCGTGCTAAAAACACATTTGAGATTCAAACTTTAAAAACTTCGGCAATAAAGACATGTTGAGCAGATCCTCAAAACAAGTTTTAAATGTGCRTAAAGGCTTTTAAGCAGATTCCTTTTCAACCTTCAGAGTTTATTCTAGCTGCACTGCCTCATTGTGCGTTGTACTCTCCCTGCAATTGAGTCCTGGAGCACAGATTGCTCRTTCTCATTCTGAAAATAAAATTTTGGTTTGGTACTAAGGGAATTCCTTGGGTGTTTTTCTCCTATTCCATGCAGGGAATTGTTTAAGCATGCCAGAGGTAAATGTAAGTCATTCTAAGCTTCACCCAGAATGAGATCCTTTGGCTTCCTTTGCCAATTGTTTGAGCTGTGACTGTACAGAGGAGGGTTGCTGATGTCAATGATTCCCTGGGGTTTTCACTATCTTAGTTTAATTGAACAGGAGGGGACTTGGGGATTGGGCAAGAAGATTCTGGGAGGTGGTGTGAGCTGCAAAGTGGATCTGAGCAGCGTGTTGGACTCCAGCACCCTGCTCAGGGCAGGGCACGTGGGCCCCTTTTCCCTGTTCCCTTTGTCAATTGATGACTTGGGGCAGAGCTCTGGAATTTAATTGAGCAGGAATAGTTACAGAACAGTTTCTGTAATTTTGCAGAGAACTTGGACTTTACTCTTTGTGAATTGCAGCAAACTGCATCAGAAACTATTTTTGGAAAGACTTGGTGGTGAGTCATCTGTGACACTTAATCATAGGTGATGTTGGGCATGTGCTTGAACTTGAACTGGAGGTTCAAGCTCCAGTAAAAAGCAATGTGGTTCACACCTTGCTGTGCTGAAGCTATCGAATCCTGCTGGGTTTTGTTTGTACTCAACATGGCAGAACTTTGCATTGATGGTGTTTGGGTGAACCATATGGTAACTGTCTGTGACCTGGATACACATAGATTTTTTTTTTAAGCGGAATTATTTTGAGAAGATCCAACTTGGAAGTTTAAATCTCCACATTTTTTACATGTTCTTTGCATCAAACTGATTTTTACATGGAACAAAAACATGTGTGGCTTACAACTTTGGGGTCAAAAAGACCCTTGAAACCTTCCTGCATTAAGAGCTGTATTTATATTGGTATTTGAGTATGTAATATTTAACTTATTTGAGATCCTGCTGTGCATCCTTAATAAGAAACATATCCTTTCTGTCCTTGTAAAGCTGTGATGTGTGCCTGCTTCTTGCTGTGTTCTTCCAAAAAGTGGTGGAGATTGTGACAAAATAGTAAGGAAAAGGTAGAGAAAAAAGTAAAAGGTACTTAAGTCAGGGAGCTGTCAATAACATGATGCAAACTAAATTTAACAGCTAATTTAGTGGTGACAGAAATATAATCCGTATAATTTATGCATCTAATATAATCTGTCATTTGTGTTTAAGGACTAGAACAAGGCAGCATCTAATAAAATGAAGAAGAAAAATGAGTCTGTAAGGTGAGTGACAGAAATGTTCATTACCTCAGTTCTTTCCTGTGGTGCACCTCCCTTTTCCAGCAGGAATCTGAAGAGTTTGATCTGTATGAAGTACAGAATTATTATATTAAAGGACATCTCCCCCTTTGCCCCCCCTTCTTGTCGAAGCTTAAAATTGTTCCAATTCAAAACTAATCAAAGACGAATCGCAGGATTCTGACTTCATCCTGTGCAAATACAGCAGAGGAAGGAAAGAGGCCAAGGACGGATTGAGAGAACAGATGCAGGTACAAGTTGACTTTTAAAATCTTCATCTGTCTTTCCAGATCATGTCCAGGCTCTGTATTAGATACAGGCAGGTGAATAAAGGAGGCAGATGAAAGGAAATCCATATGTTATAGCAGACAACTGTAAATATGCCGTGCTACTGAGTAAATTAATACAGGACAGCACTTGAGATGCAGCTGGAAATACAAAGCACAAGGGGAGAAACTGTGGAACACAAAAACCTGAAGCAGAACCTCCTAGAAGCTCTGGGCCCATGTGTTCCTAGTGGTTTCTGCCGCTCTGGTAAATGATGTCTGGTGATTAGCGAGGCCGATGTCCTAAAAAGCCACCCCAAGAGCAATGTCCCATCTGCTGCAGCTGCACAGGCTGTCACAGACTTACCAGACTAATCCCACCAKAGATCAGAGGCCTTGATGATTACATGTTGACTTCAAAGCGTTTGACTGTAGCTGAGGAATAAGATGAGGTGTAAAAGTAGCTGCTGTAGCTTTCGACTAATGTGTTTCATGTTGCACTGTGATCCAGGCTTTCCTGTCTTTAGGCTTTTGGAGAAGACGGGAGGCAAAAGCCTGCAGTTTACAAGAGCCTTGAAACCAGCTTTAATTAGTGAAGGCTGAGAATGATTCCTGATACCAGTATAGAGGTACAGGAAGGTGACTGCTTCAGTGCAGCTATGTCTTAAATGGTGTAAAGAAATAAGCTTTTCCCTGTGAAGGGAAATTTTGGAAGAATATAAATTTAGTGCAAAATCCTTCTTACTCTGTCAGACTTTCATTTTTGAAGAAATATTTTCTATTTATTACATGCTGGTATTTGGGAGTTCAGAAACTACCTGTTGTACATGGCAGGCAGTGTGATATTTATGTGATGTGATAAAGACATTCATCCACAGGCATTTTTCTATTAGCTTAGGAGATGCTATTGATCTAAAAACAGGAAAATGTTCTGTTTGCAGGACAGCCAGTGGTGCAAATGTATAACCTCTGGCTTCTGTTTGTATATTGTAATCCTGTGGTATTCCTCCTTAAAGCAAAAGGCTAGCTCCATTGCTAGTTTTATCTGTGGTGTGTATTAACACAATATAATGAACATGTGCAATATATTGCCCATTAACTCTTGTAGGGATGGGAGAATGGGGAACTTATTTGGAGCTTTTTTAAAAGCTAAGTRTTTCTAATCAAGTGTTTAAATAGTCCAAAATACTTTCAAAACTATYTGATATGTAAGAAGCAAACAGAGAGAATTTGTTTCATCACAACTATAATGTCTTCTTTCATCCAGTTCCACTTCAGCTGTTTGGAGGAAACCTTATTGCTCTAGATTTGCACAAAATCYCTATTTCCACCATTATAGTTTAATTCTGTGTAGGTTCTAGGTTCTTTTCATGCACATTATTCTAGAAAAGCATTTCTTTTGTGCTRATGTATGTATCTCGATGACCATTAGTCTTAAATGGTAAGTGATCACTTACCAGTCTAGGTGCCTTGCAAGGTTTGCTTGTATTCCTTTATAAAAAAATGAGTATCTACTTCAGACCTTGAAATCCAAATAGCTGGTGTAAGGGGGAGGTGGGAACAAGGCAGAATTTACACTGTAATCACCACTACCTTTTGCCAACAGAGCCTCACCTTGGGARAAAACAGTCTTGCCAGGCTGGAAACTTTCCTTAAGAACGTGGCAACTTCAGTAAAATTTAATTATGAAAGAAAACTAAAAATGAGACATTTCAAAAAATGTCAAAACATTTCATTTCTGGAAGAGAACTTTTGTTTTATCCAAGTGTGTTAAACTTCATGCTCCGTATTTTAAGACGTACTGAAATCAAATGTCTCTTTGACTCAAAATACTTGATGCTGGTTTCGTAGGGAAGTTGTGAGCCTCAAACTTAGAGGACTGGAGTTAAAAACTGTTTGCTGTGGAAGATTTCAGCGTCTTGAGCAAGACGTGGAGAATGGGATGTATTACCCTTACATGAGCCTTTCAGGTGTTTACATTATTTTTTGGAGTGCAAGTTGCATCTTGGATGTAAGAAAGAGGGGAAAGCCAACCAGGAAGTAATCAAAGGATCATGTTTGGATTAAGGTTTAAAGGGCATGAAGGACAACTTGAATATGGGATATTTAATAAATCAGTTTGAAAATCTGTGTCAGAAGCACTAAGCCCAAAACTAATATTAAACCATGTATTTTGATGTAAAATTCCTGTAAAATGTCTTGTTCTTGACCTAATAAAAAGGATGAGCTCATGTCTTGATGTGTCATCGGGTCAAACCTTTAAACATAGATCGCCAGGTTTGTCAAAAATGTTGCCAGTGAACATTTAGTATGTCTGCAGTGAATTGAGTGTATGTGATAACTGAGTATTAACTATTCCTTTAAAAAAAAAAAGACTTGATGAAGTCAGAAATCTCCCATAGCCTTTCTAAGCACAATTTTGTCAAAGCTTTTTTGTCTGTACTTGCTTTAATTTTGTGCTAATCATGCCAAGAAAGGGAGCAGCTCTTATACGACTATAATTTTAGGGACCAAAATGGCTGTAATGCCTTTAAGTCTGCTTTAAATCAGAGTTTGGTGATAGATGATAGAGGATAATGTTCATTGATGCTATTTCATCTAGATCACTTCTTTAAATTGGGTTTCTTCAGACTTGATTATCTTAAAATAGCATGGAAAATGCTAGTAAATAAGTCTTTTATTTCACTGGCTTTATCTGCTTTTTGGTGAAGCTCTTTGTTCTGCCAATTATTTTGCATATATTTTCAGGAAGAAAAGGGTAATGGCAGGGGGAAGATCAGGGCTGCCTCAGTAGTATTTTTCTCCATAAGTTTGTAGTCACTGTGTTCCTCAGTTGACTTTCCAGTTCTTTTAGTTTCTAATTTGGATGGAAATAGATATGCTTTTCCCTAGTGCTCAGCTGAAATGAGATCACATTGAAGTAGAATTTCTTCTCACTGAAAAAACACTTTCTGTTAGTGGCAGAGATGGGATATTTCAAGTGTTGTGTACAATTTTACCACTGATGGTTGGCTACTCTTTGAGGTCTSCACGGAAGAACTACCATCAGCTCAAGATCAAGGAGGAAAGCACAACTGTGTGACTATCCTAAACAAAAATCTTTCTCTTCCACCTCAAAAAAAGGAATTCTTCCTCCACTTTTGTTTTTAAAGAGTCAATATTGAAGTTAACTCATTCCTTTGGAACCAAAAGACTTGATTAGACTTAGCTTGTTCTGTAAGTTTTATATGATAACTGAAAAGATCACTACTTGTGGTTTGTTTAAATAGATGCTTCTCAAGGGTCTAAGACTAAAATTAAACTTGCCTTAAATCTAGGTTTTTCTGCTTTTTGAGATGAGGAGTTCTATTTCTACTTTGACTCAAGTCAAATGAAATCCATTTTGGATATATAATCTGTTGCAGCCAATATGAGCTGTTTATTGTYCAGATTTTGCCAGGACAAATGTTTTTTACAATTGTACCACTAGGGAATGATGATGAGGTGACAGTAAATGATCAAGACTCTAGGGTTCGAGTCATTATTTCTGAGAAAATAGAAATTACTGTGGAAAGTCTCTATGAGCAAAGTGGAAGACTTTGTCAGGTGCACTTTAGCCAGCCCATCCTGAGAAGAGTGACCTTTTCTTAAGCTAGATCTAGTTTGGTAGCTTTTTTCTCTTGCATTACCAATTGAAATCCCATTAGTTCGCGGGCTTCCAAAGGAGCAGGCATTTGAAATTCAGTGCAGTTCAGTTTTTCTTGGAGGTTTGGATTTGAGAGGATTAAATTACCCCTTGACTTAGACTTCTTTGCAGTGCCCACAAGGCCTTTCTCCACAGGGGCTGGTTACTAGGAATTTTGGAGAGCAGTTGCCTTCGTGATCATAAAGTTCACGAGATTAAAAAMCAAATAAAAAATAATACCGTTCCTGAGAGGGCTGGGGAAGTAAAGCTAAGTGTGCTATAAAAGGCTTTCCTCATGACCGCTCTAATTTTGTAAAGCGTTATACCTAATAAAAAAAAAGCTGTCCTGTATTCACTTTGCACCAAGTGTTTTAGTACCAGACCAAGGGAGTTAGAAATCTTTCCCCAGAGAATAGTAATTTTGCAACAAAATTGTAATGGGTAAAAATAGTAGTGTTTAAAAAAAGCTAAATAATCAACTTTTGCACTGCAGTTTGAAAGCAAGACGAAAACAACTGACACATCAAGCTACCAGTCTTACAGGTTTGCTTGCTTTTTTTGGAGGTTCTTATGCATGTGTTTCTAGAGGGAAACTAGGGAAAAAGAGGAGTAAAAAGGAAGGGATGAGCAGAGAATGGTTCTGTCTTGAAATTAAAGTGAAAGGTAGAACAGCAAAAGAAAATGGAAATGGTAAGTACATACCAGAATGTAAATTCTGGTTTAAAAGTAAAGCACCCAACTGAGAACTTACTCCCAGGTTCTTAAGCACTCTAGGTAAACATATGCAAACTACCATTTAAAAGACTCAGTTGCCTTTTGTTGAGAATAAAATCTGTTTTTTAATTGATAATCACAGTTACTTTTTTAAAAAGGCAAAAAGCTTGAATATAGTTACTTCTCTATCCTTCTCTATCAGATATAAACCTGATGAAAATTATCAAAATCATTGCAGAAGCAGTTTAGTGTTTCAAGTTTAATCATTTCTATAGGTTTAAATAGTTTTGTCTAGCTGGACATGGTGAGTCTTTTTAAACAATCGCCTCTGGGACTAAATTTCTAGATTAATAGGCTTTTACAAATTTATAATGTTTTATGAGAAGAACCTGAAAATATTGCAACACATCCCAGAGGATTTTGACATCTTAATACATGAGAACAGAGTATCTGTCCCCTTGTCTAAGGGGAATATTTCAGTGTATTATACAGTGTGGTTTCATGTGTGGTTTCTAGTTTATTTTTTAATCCAGAAAGTTTTACGTGGGAAGTATCAAAAYCTGAGATCGGGTTGACCTTAGGTCTGGTGTATACCAGACTTGGAGAACTAATTTACTCTTCTGTATGTGTTTGAAGATGTCACTGTTCATTTGTGGCTGTAGCTACAGCTGAAGGCTTGGATATAGAGTAGAAAATTCTGGGGTTGGGTATTAAGGGAGGAAAGTCCAAARGTAATCTAGACGCAAAATTAAATTTGGTGTCCTTGTGTGTATTAAAGGATGGGCAAATGGAAGTATTGCAATAAAAGGATTGATCCCAAGGCATGATGAAATATGTAATAAATCACTTAAAAATAGCAGTGTCCATGGCTTCTTTTTTGGTAAGGAGTTTGCTTGTTTCCTCATTATTTTTACTTTATAGGCATCCTGCTCTGCTGGCGATTGACAGCTTGTCAGACAATCCTGTGGAATCTGACTGTTTCTCCTTAAATGTTTTGCTGCCCTTGTATTAATTTTGCAATTCAGATTGGTGATTGTTTCCACTCTCCTGGTCTAGTTCACAGATACATAGTGTTGCTTTGTGTCGTCTTAGATTGACAAGTCAGGACTAACTAATAGCAATAAGAAAATTGGAAGGTAGTTTTAATGGCTGGTGCATAGAAATAAATGTTTTTTTTCTTGCATTAAAAAAATCTAAAGATTAAGCCCAATGGATTCTTTTATTTCTGAGTTGGCAGTAGCAAGTTAACTGCTTAGTGCATAGAGGGAGATGATAGCCTTTTACATGTAATAGTGTTTCATTAACTTCCCTATTTATTCAAATTATGCTTTTGCTTCTGTCAAACTGTTATGTTTATATTTACATTTTATAGTCTTGTGTTTACTTAAGAGAATAACTTGAAAACATTCCACAGATGTAGCAGCACTGAATCTCTCTCAATCTAGTGAGAAAATGCATATTAGTAAATGTCATTTAATCGAAACCATCCAGGCTGTTGGGTTGGGGAGGGAGAAGATGCRCTTTCATGGCAGTTGCTTTAGAATAAGGGAGATCCTGCTATTTCTTGCAATTTGAGAGTTTCTGTTCATGCTCTCTGCAGCCTTGCTAGGCAAAGGGCTGATATGCCTGTAAGAATATTTTAATGAATATAACTGTCATTCTTGTGCTAGTATCTGTAATGGCAATAGCAGGAGGTTGGTTTGGGGAAATATTCCACTTTGTGCTCTTACTGGTGCTGGCCATCAGTAGGTTTCAGGAGAGGTGAAGGGGAGCCCTTCCAGTTGACCCTTTAATATCTTAAAAACACAGAGCTTGGAGTTGTTCGTGTGTAACCTGCAACACCTTTCTCTGTTCTTAATGGCATCTTAATACTACTTAAGATGACTTGTGAGGAAGAGCATTATGGTGTGGGTTTCCTTTTGTTGTTTTTAACCATATTTTTTTTTAAATTAAGTCTTGTCAAATCTTTTATCTTAGTGGAACTACATAACCCAAAGACATGACTTTGGACTAAAGGCTGGTTGAAYGGATGAGTGATCAATACTTAAAACTCTCTCACTATCTAATATCACATTAACACCCATTTAAGTGTCCTGCTTAGTTGTTTGGATTTGCTCTTGTAGCATCCATAGTGACTAGAAGGCAGCATGGTGGGGAAACATCTGCACTGGAAAAACATTGTCCATGATCGCATGTGAACTTGGACAGAGCTACTGAGAAGATCTCTAGGGCTGGCTTATTGAAGGAAAATGTGTTTTGGGAACCTTAGTCCCTAGCTCTGGAATTATACCTCAAGYTATTGAGAGGTCAAGCTGCTGTAATTACTTAAGCTGAATTTTCTATTTTGTTCCAAATAATCAAAACAGGTGTTTGTTTTATATTTTTTACTTGTTTTACAGTGGTTAAAGCAGTGTTTTCTCTGAAAGGGCTGTTAGGTTTTATGTGGGTTAGAGGAAGTCAGATAAAAGTCTTGAATAATAACTCTAACTTTTCTCACTTCTCTTGCAAATCTTCCATGTCCTGATTCATAAGGAGGGGGAAAACTGAAAGTATGAACTATTTCTAAGTAATTAATGACTACATTAGAGAAATTCAGGATGTGAATTTTGACCAAACTACTCATGCTTAATGTCACTTTTTTGTATAATTTATTACTGAGTTCAAAAGTTCCATCTTTTTGGCCAGCTTGCTGGATCATCTTTAAGTTGAAAAGTGCTTTGGAAAGGCTTTCAAATAAAATATTCTTGCAGCTTTGGGGTTCATAAATGTTTTCAAACAAACTAATATATTAGARAATATTTATGCAGATGCTATAAATCGAAGTTTAGAAGGAATCAATTTGTGACACTTTATCATAAAGATASTTGCAAATTACTGCATTTTCCATTAGTTGTTTGTTCTTTTTCCATTGGAGCAGACTGAAATTCTGCTTGCTGCTGTCTTCTGAAAACGAATTGTGTTCCCCATGAAGCACCCATGATCAATGCAAATATGCTYTGTTTTTTCTTTTCGAAGCCATTACCTATAAATATCAGTTCAYTGCTGGGTTACATGTTGCACTACTGATCTAAAATTGCAGAAATCACTGGTAAACACCTTCATTTTACGTCATGATGCAGCAGGAGAATGATGGATGCTCTGTTACTTCTGAATGCAGTTAAATTCTTGGCTGTCCCCCAAACAGAAGAATTTTCTTTTCCAAATTTTCCTTTTTTTTCCGTTTTCTTCTAAAGACATAGAAGCGTACTGTGAGACTTGCAGGCTTGTAGTAACCAAGAAACCCAGTTTTAAAGCAGAAAACCTTCTCTTTATTTTCCTTACTGGTAATAGGTGATTGTTCCAACAACTCTTGTGTTAACCAGCAGAGAAAGGAACTTTTTATCACTTTGCGAGAGTAGGAAAGTGCAGAATTAACCTCAGAGCAGGTGCTACCTAAGCCCTAGCAACTGATGTCCAATGGGTGGGATATTACACAGTTGCAGTGAGGCTTGGAAGTCAATTTGAGAAGGGTTCATTGAGATTCAGCTGTAATATATCCAGCTAGCTTGAGAACTGGTTGGCTTTTCAGGGATGCGCCTGGAAGGTGCTGCAGGAGGAGGGAAAGGCAGGTGGAGTGAACACAAAGCCTTGCTAATCAAGTGACTGGGCTTCTAACAAAGATAAAAGATCTATTTCAAAATAGAAGTGGCTGCTATTTTCTTTTTTCCCCTCTGAAGAGCTTGGTTTTTAATAGGAACCTGCAGTATAATAGCAAGTTCCAGTGTTTCTATTTGAAGRGATAAACTGAAGCTCACTGAACTCTTCCAAGCGCTAGACTTCCGAGACATTGCTCGGTGCATACTAATGGAAATRAGAAAAACGTTTTCCTATCCCAGTGGAGGATCTGGGGTTTTGAAGAGAGAAGTTGCCRTATCCCAAATTAAGGCTTGTCTCTGCCAGTCTCCAGCATCACTGAGATGTACTAAGTTACTCTGAAGACTTTTCTTCATTCATTGCTCCTTGGCTGCTTGCATTTTTGTGCCAGTTTTGTCACGTTTCCTCCTCTTCTGAGCTGTGCTTTGATGATTAATATTTAGGCTTACCTTAAGATTTCTGAATTGCTTTAAATTCACTGCACGTAGATGATAACATTTCTGTTCGAATTTCCTTCTTAGAGCAAGTTAGTATTCAGCACGTATAGAGTTCCAGGTTATTTTCAACAGACTAGAAGCAGAGGTTTTTCTTTGATATCCCCTATTGTTTTGAAGCGGTRAAGTGGCACTTTTCCCTTTTATTTCAATTAAAAAAAAAAGTTTTTTCTGCCTGATCAATATCAAAGTTGACAGACCAGAGGCAAATGACTTCCTCAAAACTCAACACAGGCCAAGTTTTGACTTCAGCTAACAGGTTTGTTTCACCACAATTATAATAAGGGGAAGACTAATGGTTACTTTTATTCACAGGCCAACTTCATCGTAATAACTTCTTAAGGCTGTTCACTTAAAGCAAATTCCTTGGCTCTTATTGCAACAGCTAAAGAGCACGTTTATTAATGCYTTACTCTGTATACTYCAACATAGTCAATTCATGCTGTTTAACACCTATTTATTTGGGAGGACTGAAGTGTGTTCCACTAGATCATTCCCATGGATGCACTGAGGCTCAAAGTGGTCATTCTACTCACTCTTCCTCACTTCTAAACTTGTCTGGTGGTGTTGCCAGCCTGCCAGTGAATGGAGGTAAATCTCTTAAATGGTGTTTGCTTATTATTTGGGTATTAATATTAAACCCTTGACTTCTCTTCAAGAAATTCCTTTAGGAAGAATTGGGAGAGGTGGTCATCATAGGATAAAATACCATGGAGAGCCTCTAACCTGATTGTGTGGTTAGCAGGACCAGAACTGAAGATTCCTGGTTCTCCCTTGCACATGAGGGTCTAYGGTACCACAGCCTCCTAAAACTCTCCTTGGCCACCTCTAGGTGGGAATGATGAAGGCCCAAGTTTAAGTGGTCACACTACTTATATCCTCACAAAACCTACACCAAAAGGCAGCTCTTCAAAGTGGTTGGCCTAGGAGAGCTCTCAATAAGCAAATTCAATCCAGTTCCTAGGCAGCTGAGGATTTCCACCCCCCCCATCTCTAGCTGTTAAACTTTCCCAGCTTTAAGATGGAAGCAATATTCTCCATAGGTTTTTGTGCTACCTCCCCTCAAAACTGATGAAATTTTCCATCTGCCCTTGCCTGAGCACTGCAGCTCCTTATTTATGCTAACAATACTTTTTGAACTGTACTGAAGCACCACTTAGTACTTATTGCCTTGGGAAATGGGGGAAAAAAAAATGTTCAAATGACTCCAGCCTCTGTGTATTATCAAGCCTTATTGTATCTATATTCCTCCAGCCTGATACCAAGGAGCATCAGCTTGCGCTGTACAGATGTTCAGAGCCTCACACCGCAGTAATGATGAGATTTTCCCTTGGCTGTATGATACTGCTGTGCTAGTTTAAGTCTGTTTTTTTAATGCACATTTTGCATCTGTGTATTGTATTCTGCATGGTGGGGGAAAAATGAAGAGCTAAACCTTGCTCTGAATTGAAGTAGCCAGCTCAATCCTGTGCAGCTTCATCCATGGTTTGGACCTCCCATTCAGCGGTGTAAATCATGTTTTGGTTTAACCATAGCATGCAGAGGATGCATGTAGATGAATCTGTGGGTGCTTTGGGATGGYTTAAGGCCAGATGGGTTTTCCTGCATGGCTCCAAGCTGTGTGCGCTTGCAGAGCTGCAGCAGAGGAGGGCTCCCTGTAACGCAGCACTGATACCAGCATATCTCTCTGAGTATTTTTTCTTCCCAGTTTGTATGATTATCAKAAACTGCAAAGCAACTCTGCAAAGGAGCATCTGAAAGACTCAACACTAAAATGTTCAACCGCCTCCTGGGATCTAACATAGATACCTTCCATATCTCCCATTCTGTACTCCTATAGAATACCTCCCAGGAGGTATTCTTAAACTGATAGCTATACTCTAAACTCTATACTAAAAAAAGTTTAAATATTTCCTATATGTTCAGGTTCCCAAGGTTATTTAGGTCTTTTGTGCTAATAGGAGAATAAAGTGTTAATCGAAAGACTGAAGTTTAAAACAAGGAAAGTCTATGCAGTAAGTGTTACTGCTGCAAGTGCTTTATACTTTAAGTAAGGTGGCACTTTTCTTTTGCTAACCTTCTCCTATGCACATTAAAATAACAAATTTCAGAGTGGAAATTTCTGCATGGTGCTGGTAGCATCAYAATGCATCAAATGCATGTCCACAGCACTGTCTGGAGGAGCAATACTCATTTATAGGGACAGTTTTCTTCAGTGTTTTTCTAACAAGTTTTGTACCATTTGCCTGATAACAGGAGCAGCCACTGAAGTCAGTGCT
Organism: Nothoprocta perdicaria; assembly: GCF_003342845.1. Taxonomy (NCBI): domain Eukaryota; kingdom Metazoa; phylum Chordata; class Aves; order Tinamiformes; family Tinamidae; genus Nothoprocta; species Nothoprocta perdicaria. Next base: position 3,328,892 of record NW_020455533.1, read on the forward strand.
GAATCACTGACACATTCTTACTAATGAGATGCTCCTAACTTAAATTACAGTAGCTTCAGACTCCTTTGGTGTCATAAAAAGACACTGTCCACTGGTCTGAACATAATCCTAGAAGCCAAAATTTTCTAGTGTGCTCCAAAACTGTGCTCTAAATGTCAGCAGCATTTTAGATAACTCATTATTTCTGTTATTGTGATGCCCATTAAACAGGATCAAGTGATTGATCCAGTTTTGGAGTAGAGTTTAGGCCAACTCTTAGAAAAGACCAACAGTGTCCTTGTGCTTTGGGGTAAGGGATGTTGGTTTATTTCATTTTTAAGTTTAGGAAAAAGAAATGATCTCATAAGCTATAAGAATAATTTCTCTTAACAGCAGAATTAGTCTTGGTAATGTGTTAAGATGACAGCTATCGTGCTGGCTCTTTCCTTCTCTGTCCTATAAATAAAAATATCCTGAAACAGCCAGGATTATATTTTGCTCTTACTCTTCTGAGGATTTGTCTTTCTGGGAGTTAGGATTATGTCAAGCCCTTGCCAGAAGTAATAATTAGATGAACAAAAACTCCTTTATTTAGYCCCAAGAAGTGTTTTTGCCTTGGTAGTGTTTCTGGTAGATGTTTGGAAAGTTTGCAGGTGGGGAGAAAAATAGGAAGATGGAAAAAAATGGGAATTTCTGGAAAGTGGGATTTATTCACCCCAGCCTCTGACCTATGGTCTGGGGTTGTGAAGTTCTAGGATGATAGTAATCACCTACTTGATGGGATTATTGATCAGCGAGCCTTAATGTCCTGTGTAATGAGCTCCTGAGCACTAATTGTTTCAGTATGGATTTTTATTTGGTATTAAGGTAGCCACTGAAACAAGCTTGGTAGTTTATATAATTGATCTACTTAGAGGAAACTAAATGCTGAATCAACTAAGTGCAGCATATAAAAAATCATAACTTACCTCTGCCAAGAAAATTACTTTCTGCTATAGAATAATCATTAATGAGAGAACCATGAGTTATAGCAGTTGTAGTGAAATATCTCATTTTAAAGGTTCTTGAAACAGTCTCCTGACTGCTTTCCCTTCATACCTCATACTTAGTTCTAAAAATAAAGCAGTGATCATTGAATCCTGTAATAAAAATGTGGCTGCTACCACCTTGCATAGGTGCACAAATGTCAAAGCTCTGACATAATTGTTCTCTGAAGATGTATTAGAATATGTTGGAGTTAACTTCTGATGTGTAAGATCTAAACACGCTGCTCCTGGAGGGTTTTTGTCATGCAGAACAGTTTCCGTTTTGTGGATTTTTTTTCCTCTAAAAGTAATCTTTGGGCATTTTTCAGATTTTAGATAATATAATTGCAACCGTAGTTTTGCATGAACTTAGCAGTTGTTTCAAAGCTAAACAGAAGAGGTGTGTGAGGAGAGGCCATTAAAATTTTATTAGTTTCAGCAGCATCAAACTTGATGTATCCTCTACTTTATCTTTCATCTGGAATTCAAAAATGATACTGTTCTTGACTAATTTTATTTTGTAATTTCCTTGAAAAATGCATATCAGAGTTGCTCAGCATTTTCTGTAAATSTTGACTTGTTGCAATTTAGATGAGCATGCACAAGGTGAGACCTACCACCCATAATTCATACAATGAAATGCCTCAAAATTTGAGGAAAAATACCCTAAACTTGCAGGGGAGACAGGCCCTTTCTCAGTTGTTGAAAAAGCAGTGATGCACTGTTCCTGTGCAGAGAAAGACTAACACAAACCTTCCAGATGATGATCTAAAGATTTTAAGGACCATGTAATTTGCTTATCTGCTATGTTTTTCTTATTTCCATATTTTAATGCTAATGACAGTGAYTGGGACACAAACTGCAAATATGTTGTAGGAAAGCAAAGGTTCTCAAACCTGCCTTGTGTTGTCTCCAGAATAATGTTGGTGCTTAATTACAATTAAACTCTAATCTTGCCCTACAACACTTCAGAATCACCCCAAACAGTATTTTCTCGATATAATTTATATTAAATAAAAGAGATTTTTGGTCAAAACTGTTCTGCAGTAAGTTAAAGCTAAGCCTGCATTAAAAAGGCTAAATGTCATCTCCACTTAGTCTGGATTCGCTGGGATTCCTCTGAACTGCTGCCAGTTTAATTGAGATCAGCTGGGACTCTGGTGGTTCCCTAAGGATAAGTGCAGCTCGCCGTAAGCACACGGGTTGCTGTGTGCTGAAATAAATGACCTTTCCCTGCAGTTGCTATAGCATGTTGCAAAAAGCACCAATCCATCAGATGTTGGCTCGTGTGAATGATTTCATGTACGTGTTCTAGTTATCTGTAGGCTTGCTTGTGGGTTGGGTTGCTTATTTTTGTGATGTTAAGCATAGGTAGGTTGCAACTCTTCTGTTTGTGCAGATATTGATCTGACCAAATGTGCAAGTCCCATACTGATTAACAGGACTAATGCGGTGATACCCTTTCTGCTGACCTGCAGCCAGAAATTTTTTGGAATTCATTAGCATTGGGACAAAACTATGTGTTGTAAAGCTGTTAAATAGAAACTTGGTATTGGGGAAACTTCTCTTCCAGTTTTCCAACACTGAAAATTATTTACATTTCAAAGTAAAATGGGTTCCCCTTGTGTCGGTGAAATGGGATTATTTTGCTTTGTTTTTAGATGGAGCAGGCTGTCATATAGCATTGGGGTCTTGGACAAAAGCTGAAACTCAAGTGGCAAGAGTATAAATGACACATTAAAGTGGAATGTCGTAAAACCTATGATAGGTTTAAAAGATGAAAGGGTAATTGACAAATGGCATTRCTGTAATAGTCGTAGTATAGCTGAATAAGGAAAGCTATTGAAAAAATTCTGGAGTTTCAGCAGAAACAGTCCCTAATTTAAGATACTGATTAAAGAATATGCGCTTGTTACAGCTCCCAAGATTGAGGATTAAGAGAAATTGCAGGCTGCTGGTGTCTTCTAGAGAGTGGCTTCCCAATGGAACATTTGAGGTAACCATGAAAGTCTTGTCATAAACAACAAAAGTTGCAGTAATTTCCATAATATGACAGTATGTGACACGCTTCATATATATCTCAAGCCCTATATGCTGCATTTTCACCTTTCCTTCCCCAAAGTTTATGCAATGTGTAAGYGACACGTAGCTTTGCCCATGCCTCCCTCCGGGGAGGAGGAACATGGATGTGGCTGGAGTCTTTGATCCTCAGGATCACTAATTTATTGTGGCAGATCAATGTATTGCAGCAGCTGTGAGGTTGCCATTAACCTTTAATTAGCTCAGCTGAAATTACTTAGGTTTTGGCTCCGTTGCCTGAGCCTGGTGTCCATGTGTCACCGTGTTTGGTACCAGCTGATGTGCTCTGTAGCCAGCAAAGCTACCAAGAGGCAAAGCAGCAATAAATATCTTTGTTAATCAGAGCCAGGATGCCTCTCTCTTGTCTTGAATGCTTTTCATTCCCTTAAAAACAGCTGCTGTTCTCTGACCAAAAGAAGGTGTATTTTCTATGAGAGTAAAATCTGAATAATTTGTAACCCCACAGCCTGGACCTTCCCTTGATAGGGTGGGAGCTAAAGGCTGGTTCCCTTCATGTAGGTTAATACCTGTTTGCTGCAAAATGGAACAGCATCAGTAGGAGCAACTGAATACCATCTATCATAGGTTGAACGCTTAGACCGTGATACCAGGGTCTGGCCTCAATCCAGAAGAGCAGAGAACTATTGAATTTGTCATCTTAGCTATGACGTTATGGGATATTTTGGCCAGATACTCTATTATGGTGTTGAAGCTCCCAAGAAAATGGCGTATGTTCTTGCAGAAAGACTTGTTGACCTTCATGAATTTAAGTTATAAGGATGGCAACAWAAAATTGGAAAGCTAAGACAGCTTTAGTGTTAAGCCTTGATGTGTTCAAGGTGGAGGGAGGAGAAGGGAGAGGCAACTGAGGAGAAATGGGCAGTTATTAACGGTATTGTATTAGCATAAGCAGAGAGTTTCTGCAGTTGCCAGATCTGCACTTCTTCAGAGCCTAAGTTCATATGAGTTTAAGAAGCGGCCACCTCATTTGCGGTGATACACACAACAATAGTAGGTAAAACCATGGAGCTGGAAAATAAATCTGTGCTATACATTGTGCACTTAATGACTGCCATACATGAAGTGGCTTTGAGGGGCTGAAATCAACTTGAATTTACTATTATTTTTCAGTAAATAGTTCCTTTTTAGTGAGAATATAGGTTTTAGTTAATTTAAAACTTTAAAAAATTACATTATTCCCTGTAGGTAAAATAAAATGGATCTAAACTGGCTCCTCTCCAGATGTTTCTTAGTAGCAGGTTCTACATATGTGTTCTACAAACTCCTTGTTGCATAATTCAGAGAGGAAAACATAAATCTTGGGCTTAATTCACCTAGCCGTCACTTAGAGATCAACTCCCTAAGGTTTTCTCCTGAATTTTTATTAAAACGGAGCAAATCTGGATAATGTGTTATATGGCAAATTAGTAAGTTCTGTTAATATATTTAATAATTGTGGGAGTCAATGCATACTGCATATATAACTGGGGCAGTGGGTGAATAAGAGCATAGAAAAGCATTGATATCTCAAAACTGAGGAGGATAAGAGCATTTTTGAGCCTTTGATAACAATTCCTTGCTCATTCTGTTGCTCGCTTCTGTTGCTGCTAAACTTTAAGTGGACATCAGCAACCTTAAACTCAGTGCCTCTTATCTAGATTTAAAAATAGATCTAACTGCCTGATTAAGAAATAGGAATGGCTTTCTGGGCTGCTTCTGACTTGAGTGCAAAGTAATTGTTTTTTGATAAACTTAATTTCTATCAATAAATCATTATTTTTTTTCACCCAATTCTGATGCATCTTTAAAGACCTTATAAACACTCAGCAAATATTTATCAAGTTTATGGAAATGAGCATTTGGATATATTGCAATAGAGTATTTATACTGATGTTAATTTTTTCTTGATATAGTACTTTTCAATTAGATAAACATTGGTCATTCTTTTTACCCTTCTTTGCTAATAACGTCTGGCTATATGTTTCAAATCTTTAATATAATTTATTGCCTTTAGTTTTTGATTACTTGCCAGGAACTAGGTCTCCGATTCAGTTGCAGCACTGCCTGAATGGTTTGATGTTGTCTAATTACTTTATGCCTTGACGCATCTCTCTGAGAAACAGATATTAAGGGTCTTGATGAGGAGAGAGGAACTAGCTTATGGTAAACAATTACAGAACTTGTTGAGGTTGCTTAGATGAAAACTATCCAATGCTTTATCTCCTGACACTGCCTTCTGATATGTGGTTTTGCTTGTTAACTTTCATTATTCTGCTTTTAATAAATACCTTCTAAGCTTAGAAGTTTCCAGGGTGTTGCAACGCTTGAAAATCCAGATCGTTCTGCCTGTTCTCATCCTAGGGGTGTTRTTCCTGGTGGGATTTAAATTCCCAGTAGTATTTTAGTGCTCTTAAATGAGGCGCATCAACTGCTGATGGACTCTTCATCACAGCAGTGCGCTGATGTTTCGGGAAGACTCCAGGGACATCATTGCTGCCAACCCTCCTTCTCAAGTTAAATAGTCTCAAGCTGAGATGTTGATATGTTCTGTGGATCAGGAGAATAATAAGCTCAGCTTAGTGTCTTTCTACCTCTGCTGTGGCTTTCTACTTGAAAGGTTTTGCATTTTGSGTCTCTTGGGTCCATATCATCGACAAATACCATCTGACCTGAGGCTTCCATGGGGAAGACCTTATAARTAGAATTGCATCTGGCACAAGAACCCTGCTGTAGGAGCTGGATTCATTTTTAGACACCCCAAGGGGACTGGGTGAGCTACAGCCTGAAGAGGGAAGCTGGAGGACAGCAGCACTGCCTGCTCTGAGCAGCACAGCTGGCAGAGTTGCAGCTGCCTCAGCATCCTTCCTGTCCACTCCTGCTTTCAGGCAAAGTGGATCTTTCTACAAGACCTTTCCATGTTCCTCCATCAGTATGCTGAGAGGCAGCTCGCCCAGTCCACCTTTTGTGCTGGATTCTGCTGTGGCTGCTGCATCCTGTGCAACGTGYTCCACGTGACCCTCTGGGTGAAGGAGGGTTGGACTAGATGGTCTCTAGGGGTCTCTTCCAACCAAGACTCTAAGATTCAGACCCTCCACTTGAGTGTGATGYGGTAACTTCTCCCATGCTCTGTTGCTGAGACCCTGCAGTTCTCTGCATGCAAGTGGGTGCTCTCAGTCTGTCCCCTCATTACCTCCAAATACCTTTCTTCCTTGGGCTTGTACTTCTGCCATATAAGAACCCAGCCTTAATACTAGCAGGACTCTGGAATACCTGCCTGTAAAAACAGTTTTTCCTTTAGGAAGTGGCTGCTCTGCAGTGCTGGCACTGCTGCACAGAGGGACTGCTGCTTTCCCCAAGTCTCTCCGTTCCGCAGATGGCTGCAGCCTGTCAGGCATTCAGAGGCATCAGGCTAAGCCGTGTGACAGGCGCTGCCCTCGACCACGGCTGCCTTTGCAAACACCCGGAGGCTGCTGCTTTCCAGYGCTGTGAAACGCTTTTATAGGAACCTAATGGCTCCTCGCAGCCTGCGCGCGACCGCGGGGACGTGGCTTCCTCCTGCCCCGGTCCCGGGTGACAACGTAACGTGGTGTTGCTGTGATCTTTGCYGAGGAGACAGGGACGGAGCGTTGCCTCTTGATAGCGGTGCGCTCTGTGCCCGTGCCGCTGTCCTCTGTGGGAATGGGGGAGAGAGGGGGATTCGGTTACCTRGAAACCGAGCTGGAAGGAAAACTGCCCTTTTAGGAGCTTGGGCTGAGCTGCGGTATCCGACAGGCTCCGCTTTGTTCTGGTGTGTTTCCAGCGTGAATGAAATGCACCGATTCTCTCTACCTCTTCCCAAACTCTTCTCAGTTTGCTAAGCTACTTATTTTTCTTAGTCTCCTGAAAGACCTAATGTTTTCTAACACGGATTTTTTCCGTTAAACACCACTGGAGAAATACACTGAAAGTGAGAGGAAAATCTCACTTTCCAACTATTCCTTTGCAACTGGCATAGGAATACCTAATTCTGCTTGCCTGGTGCCAATGTGAGGCCTAGGGTCTTTCTGTAGCTGCCTATTTTAGCATCTGTTTGCCTACGACCTGCTCTAGACCTGAGAAATTTTGTTATTTTCTTAAATGCTAATCCTTTATCAGAAGGGCTTCAGCTAAGCCAGATGCCTGGTGTGGTTAGTGTCCCCTGGAAAACGGTTTCATTCAGGCTCTTATGTCACTTAAATGAAGGAGCTGGAATTATACTATATGCTCATGAAGAGGGAGGTGTATGCCTATACATACAGATCCATGTATGTATTTGTGTGTGTGTGTGTTCATATCTAGGTTTCTCCCCCTGAGAGTTATATTGTCTTTTTAGCCCATGAAAGGATTCAAGAGAGAGCAAGGGTATTTTTTCTGCTGAAGGTGTCAGACAGCCTGGCACTTTCTTCTTGCCTGGATAGCACTTGGATTTTTTTTTTTGGTGGGGGGGAAGGCATCAGCTGCTGTGTGAAATGAATCTCACAGTGTGTTGTAGGACAGTTTCTCYTGTAAGGAATGATGGAGCAGCTCTCCCGTAAGAGCTGCATGCCCCATTTTGTGTTTGCTCACTGGTTCCAGTGTCCTTTGCACTCTTCTTTCAACACTGCATCAGATACTTAACAGACTAAAAAATATTAGCTGTAATTGGGAGCTGCAGCTACCAGTATACTAATGACTTAGTTATTGCTAAGCTAGTCACTCCTGCATCAAGATGTGATTCCAGCTTGATACAGGCTTCTCTAATTATCTGCAGAGACTGTTTGTTGGCAATTGAAGACTCATACTCATTTTAAGGGAATGGTGCTTGAGAGCTCACAGATACCTTTCTAGATCCAAGAAATCTTCTACGTGATGTCCACTTCCATTTATTACCCTTATTAAGCCCTATTGAACAATACAATATTTTCTTCATTGATGATATAAGGAATCTCATGTAAAAAACATAACCTACGTTCAGTGCTCTGAGCCTAATTCTTAATGTGAGTAAATCRGAGTCCTTTGAGTTTGCCCAAGCCTCAGAAGTCTGTCTTATACCCCAAAGTATAAACCCATAAATACAGCAGCTTAAAATTAGGCATCTCTTCTGTCAGTTTTGCTAGGGAGTTTTTTACAAGGATGGGACCCTCAGTCTTATCTTCTAATTTAAGTCTCAGGGATTACATGACATCTTAGCAGGGAGAAGTTTAGACGAGGGAAGCAGAGAGATTAGTATTGTCTGATTTTAGTCATCTATGTTGGAAGCTTAGGAAAATAAAATGGTAAATAGAGAGCAGGACTCTGAAGTTAAGCTCATGCTCTGAAATGCCTGATGTAGGAACCTCCCTTTCTTCCGAGCMAACCAAGGGAGGCGAGAAGATGCAAACGCTTCATCCCTCTCCTGCATATGCCCAGGAAGCTTGGAATTTGTCCTTTAAATATGGTGTGTGTCCTGCAACCTTCAGCTTCTTTTTCCAAGAGATACAAAATTTTCTAGCCTTTCAATAATCTTTATATTAATTTACTAATATGGAGAATAATGACTTGTATTTTTCAAAATGTGCTCCAAATTAAGAGGCTAGACCGCATCTTTTCTTACTAATTATTTTAGGAGAGCTAATCTACGATGYGTGTGACCTTTTCTGAATTTGAGTCCATCTGGCATTTTCAAATGGAATTGAGTATTGATTTCCACACTGTTAATTTATTGTTTAATTAAAAAATCATAGTGCAGTGATGTGGTTTGATTGCACATCCTTTTCCATGTCAACCAATTAAAGTGGAGAGCCATCACAAAACTATCATTTTTTTATTATTATTTTTTATAATGGAGCTTCCCAGAAAYGTAGGTCTCCTCATATACTGTACTAATGGTTTGGAATGACTTTTAGCATAAATGACCTGCAGGAACTGCCCTAAAAAGTAAATTCACTGCTTATATCACTTTGGTGTGACCAGGGTGCCACACTTCCTGGGCTGATTGAGGGTTTCTGGAACTTGACTGTGCATCTTAGGTCACCAATATCTAGTATAAAATGTAGAGAAATGGTTATTAAAGACCAGCCATCTTAGTCWATGGTAATTTCGCAGCACTGCCCTTTGCTTATTAGGGGAGGAATGAGCTATATTTCTCTCGAATGAGATGATACCATCAACCTTGGTACTGTCAAGATCCCATCTCGTGGAAAGCTGGATGAGAAGTTTCAGGTGAAGTCTCATTGTTGCCAAACTGTCAATAGTTTCTAAAATGAATAGATTGCAGCGCGTAAAGCATCTCTCTGCACGCTGACCTGGACTGATGAGCTTATCCATCGCCTAGGCGAGACTGATTTTGCGCTGTGCATTCTGCAGAGCTTGGTCCCCGGTCCTTAAGGAATTCACCTTAAGGAAACACCTAAAAAGCATCTTTTTTATTGTTCTTGCCTAGTATTTTCCTTTTTTTCTTCCTGAATTGAGATCTTACTGAGGTGTAATGTCTTTGTTCCCCTCTTGATTACTTAATGCTTCATTTACTATCTCCTTCATTGCCCTTTCCTGATCCTCTGGTACGTGAAGCAAATAAAATGATGTCATGTTGGTCCACCTGGCAGGTACCACATCTGGGCCATGAGGCCACTGTCCACATGGGTCCAGGAGGAGCTCCACGTGCTCTGATTGTGGTTTCTCTGCCTGTCACTGCTCTCTGCTCATTTGTATTTAGGGAGACGAGCTTTTAATCACATCAAATGTGATTTTTGCTATCAGATCTTCTCATCCTCTGAACTTTTGAGTCTCCTTTACTGCCTTTTTCAAAGGGAAATAACTGCGGAAGAGAGGGTAGCTCTCACTGATCTGACCAAGTGTGATTTAAGTGGGATAGTTGCCTACTACAAAAGGAGGGAAGAAAAAAGGAACCTGTCTAGAGAAAAACAGGAAAAAATCCTTTTTCTCTGCTTGTTTTCCCCTTGTTATGCAGCTCTTAAAAATAYCTTGCTGCCAGCAGTCCAGCACAAATGCCACACAGCTATGTACCTGAATGTGGACTTGTGTGGTGTAAATACATCAGTGTGCCTTTAGAAAGTGTTCAGATCATAAAATCTCACTTTTTATAACCATCTGACTATGATTAATTATAACAATGCAACTTATTAATTAAACTTGGGAAGCAGCATAATTGGAACTAGCATTCTCAATTCACTCGAATGAATTTCAGCATTTATTCTGTAGCTATTTTAATGAAATGCTGAAATCATCTGCGTATCAATCTATTCATTACCAAATGAGACGAATGCAATGTTCCTCAGTATTCATGGAAATATCTTCATTAGAAAAATCATGTAATTAACCTGGAGTGTTCTTTAAATGAAGCACCTAAAATGTTACATACTTTTTCATAATTGCAATTTGAGAATATTAGTTTCTCATTCTTCYTGATTATATTTAAAGTAAAAATAGCAGTCAGTATGACTTAAGATTTTTAACAATAGAATTTAGAAAAATGCTAGTGTAGAGAATATTAGCCTCACCTGGTATCCTTTTCTTTCTTTCTTTTTTTTGGTGTTAATGGTCTTTACCAAAGGCTGCATTGTAATAAGAGCTCTTCTGGTGATGGGTCTCATCTTTGTGCTGAAAATCTCTCTGCTCACACTGCTGTTACTTGAAGGTTTTTGTCAGTGCTAAGGGTACTTTGTTACTTCTTTCCCATATTTCCCATCCCCATATAGTTCCCTTTTAGGGGAGCGAAGAAAGCAAATGGTTTTATAGGAACCCCCTTTTAACAACAAAATAATAGTTTTAAGTATTACTTAATGGTCTCTTCAATTAGATGTTTGAGTTAGTACTATGGTTGTCTGGAAAAAACATTGGGAATTTAAACACCATTCTTAGAGTGAAAAACATGAGTCTGCCCTTATGAGGATGCTGCATATGAGGAGTTAAGAGGGAGAATTCCCAAGTCCTGGAGGGAATTGTGCAGCAGAGCTTCAAACAAATATGTGCAGGCTGTAATGAGGGCCTGGATGGTTCTGCTGTATAGCTGGTAGGTGATTGTGATCTCTGTTTAAACAAAAGATTTCCTTATCTTGATCCATCTATTTATCCTCATTTCAATGAAAGTTTCTTAGCTCATTAATCGGAAGCTGCTTTCTAGGAGATTATTGGCACACCACAGCTTAACCTTACAGCTTTTAGCGATGAGAATCCATCTTGTCAGGAAAATGGCCTGAAAGGCACTTCTTAAAATACGTATTATCATCAATTATTAGCGTTTTCATCAACCACTGAAATATGCAGTTCTTAAATTTTCATGTGATCTCTTACTTTGAGAATTTGCTAAACTCARAATTCATAAATATATTGTCTTCTAATAACTTTTGACCCTGTTAGCTAATTTCAACATAATTTTACATAGATACAGTGGCATCAGGCTATTTTGTCAACAGTAGGTCTTAAAAAAGGCAACTGAGCACAGTGGAGAAAGCCAAGTCAATGGCCTCACAGTGGAGAAGTCTGCAGTGTCAGCTCAGGCACAYTATCAGACATCAGATTTCTCATGAAGCAGCATAAGAAACCTAGGCAGTTACTTGATGTTGATAAGATAAATGCTGCTATTATTTCTATAGACTGTTTTCTGTACAAACTTGCCAAAAAAAACCTACTAATATGCTGAAATGTGTAAATATCTCTGCAATGCTTATGTTCCTCATGTTGGTTATTTTTCTCCTTCTTTGAGTAGGRAAAAAAATCCTATGCAATTATTTTCTGTGCAGTCAGGGCAATTTTTCTTCCGAATGGCAGAATAGAGGTGAAGATAGAACTTCTGAAGGTCTCACTCAGTGTGTCAGGTCTCTGGAGTTTGTACCCTGAGCAGATCTGAGCAAACTGATTTGCCCAATTTCTGCACTGTGGGAAATTGAAGTATTTCCATGTTTGCTCATATCTGAATTAGGGAAAGAATTTTGTTGATTTGAAGGAGGCTTTTTTTGCTTTGTTTTGATCCCCTTTTCTCATCAGCCTGAAGTATTTGGATATTATGAGTCACAACATTTTATTTGATTTGTTGAACATAAATGATATATTAGAATCATTTTATCTTAAAGTTAAATTTGTTTTTGAAATTAAATAGTTTTGGAGAATTGGTTCTTCAGGCTTATGCTGCTTATGTTTCTATATGTTGATTCTGTAGCTGCATCCCAGGTACCTCAAGACTCAGATTTGATGCTATGTGGGGATTAATATACATTCTCTTACTGTATATTATTGTCCAGTACATGAGCTCCAACTTGCACAGGGAAAGTGGAATAACAAAGCAGGACTCACCTGAATTGCAGGTCTGCTCAGGTGCTACAGCTCCCCAGGAAAATTAACTCGATCTGGAAAAAAATACGTAAGCTTGCATTTTCTGCTAGGTGATTAACTGTCTTTCAAAACCAAAATATATATAAGGGAAGTCACTGATCTCCTTGATGAAAAGTTTTTGTGAAAATCACCAAAAATAGGCAAAGATTTCTTGGGAAAATTCCTTTTGGGGAGATCTGCAATCCTTGCTGATAGTTGCATCTTGAAGCACAGAGTTCTTAAGCTGTATGAGGCTTAAATGTTAAGCTGACAAATCTGGAAGCTGTTTGGAAGCTTTAATTTCACCTGAGAAGGTGATGAAAACCTGATAGTGGAAGGCTGCAATTCGCTTTTTCTGGGTAGATTAGCGGTTTTCCTGAATCACAGGCCTGGGGAGAGCTCCAGTGGCCTCTACCCTCCCCAGGTCTGGAGGCTGAAGCCCTGTCCTGTGCCCAGACACAGTCGCAGGACCACATTGCCTGTCCCCTCCTGAGCAAGGACATGGTGCTTTGTCAGCTCCCCCATTCCACAGGGATTTCTCAGAGAAATGACTTTCCAAGCAGTGGTTTTATCTCCACCCCGCTGCCTCTCGTCTTCGTTGGCGCCAGGATTCCTCCTGCATTGGTTCTGCGGGGTTTTTCTGTCCCTTCCTGCTACGCTCTGCTGGCTTGGACAGCTTCCTCGCTGCAAACGCAGAGCCTGCGACCAAGCTGCAAGCTACTGATTTGACATTGTGAAATTTGTTGTGTTTAATGGTTTTTCTGCAAGGGGAATTGTTGAAAGCTTTTTGTCTCTCATTTTCCCTACAATGTTTTTGAGCTAAACGGCTGCTGGAGCAAGGCTTTTGAGCAGCAAAGAGCTTTTTATTTTCGGGGCTATAGATAGAGTATTCTGAGTAGCCTTAATCAGGAACATAAAGGTTTTAGTATTTCTTTTGTATGGCATTTTGTTGTCAACTGCCGTAGTCAAAACTATTTTGAGATTTGAGATCTATCACATCATTGGGTTGCGATGAGTGACTTGTCTTCCATAAAGATTTGCTTTTCTAAAGAGACCTGAAAAATAGGAAAATGGTGTGTTTKATTAAATGATGCATTGAGGCTTCACATTTTTGGAAGAGTACCTGTTTATGCTCATGGACGTAGCTTTCCATATTGAATATATGGCTTTCTTTTTCCTCTAGTTACAGTCTGATTATTCTGATGTAAATTCATCACTGCAGGTAGATTCTTTCTTTCTCTTTCTTGTGGAACAGCCATCTGTTTTTAAAATCTTGATGGGGCTTTGAAAAGTCAAGCGGCATCAACAACTTACAATAGCCAATTTTGATAACTCTAGAATCGGAGTGTTCAAAAATAATCTTCAGCAATAAGCGAAGCTTGACTATATGGTGCACTCTGAGGCTTATGTGCTGCTTGTCTACATGTGTTTTCCTTGAGTACCTTTATTCTCCACTTGCCAAATTTAGATATTAGAAAAGTTTCTGAAAGGATGCTCTAAGCACCAGTTTGGTCTTAATTATTCAATGCCTTCCTGTACACAGCCTTGCCTATTTATGTAATTGCACTAAAAATTGCAATATCAAAAATCTGTCTAAACAATTTGTAGGCACAGTCTGATAATTAGAAGCTTAACATGCTTCTCTGAAAGCCATGGTTTATTTTACAGGTGCAATTACACCCGAAAGAGGAGTTTCTGAAAAACTGGGGTCATTTATGCAATTATATCCAGCAGTTGTGACCACAGTCATTTAGACAGTCACAGGAAAGCTCTCAGCTGGAACCCCAGGGTAACTTCAGCTGAGTTTGATATCTGTCCAATGGGCTAGGGTGCAAAGTTGGCTGCTTCCACTCTTTGAAGGACCTCTGTTAGCACCAGCAGGAGATCAGAGGTTTGTTTACCCACTGCCCTGGGCTTGGGCCCTGGCATTCAATACTACCCTAGACATTCATCRTCTGTACGTAGATGGTATGAATCACTCTGCAAAGGTTTTGATGCCTGGCAGGGAAAAATACTCTGAATTCTTGTTGAAAAGACATTGTCCTTCTCTCAAAGAGATGTCTTTGGGTCTACCTGTATAGAGACTGCAGATATAAGGTGTAGGTAAGGTTGGAATGGGGAACACTTGTTTTTGTCCATATTAAGAACAGAATACAGCAGATTTTGCCCATTGGAAAGATCTCAAAGGCAGATATCTCCAGCAGACGGAACCCGAGCAGCAAAGCAACTTGAAATGATTAGAATTAGTCCTTTATTGCATAAAAAAGGTGATGGGAGAAAATTATAGCAGAAGTTGTAGAGGTTTAGGTTTAAATTAACTTAGCTTTAGAATTGTCTTGCTACAGATCTATGAGCTTATGATGGGGTGGTGGGGTCACTTAAAAAATGGAAAGGGGGAACATGGAATGGAACATGGAAAGGGGGTGATTTAAAAAATAAAAATCTAGCAAATGCATTATGTTGGGGCTGTCAGAAATAGTCATGATGTTACAGAGATAATAGGAGCCAAAGAATCTGAGCAAAGAGCAGCCATGGGGTCCCATTCTGTCTGTCAGGAGCAAAGTGTTTCAGGGRAAGACCAAGAGGGTTTAGACAAATATATGAAAAAAAATTGATATCTACATGGTGGCTCGGTGAAGGAGGTGCAAGGTACAGAGGTAAGACGAGGGGCTCTCAGCTTTTTTACCAGATTGAGACATTTGTTGTCTCAGTTTAGTTAGCTACAAACAGGGACTCAATATTTTCCATAGCTCATAAATGAGAGTTGCCAAAGAAATAGTTGGAGGGAAAGGAGGTGATCTGCTCCTGCATTTAAAGCAGAATATCATGAATAAGAGCTGTGCATGTTTAAGGTCCTTGATTGACAGGTAAAAGCAATCTGTGATCCCTTTTGTCAGCAAGCTGCTCTTGCATTTCTCCAAGGACTCCTTTTTGGCTTCTCCAAGGATTTCTATCTGTGGAAAACATCAACAGAGACGAGGTCTGCTCAGTTCCAAACTCATATAGGGAGAATCTAACCTGATTTGGTTCATGCTCGTATTTATCAGTGATGTGACTGTGAAAATCACTGCTGGTAAATTAGCAAGGAGGTTCTCAAAGTACATTTCATTATAAACAAGGTAATTTGGAAGTCTGATTTTTTTTTGGTTGAAGATTGGCCCAGCTAAACTCACGTTGAAATGATGCTGTAATAACATAGGAATTCTTTGCAACTATTTTGAGTATTTTATTTCATCTGTAGCCAAACTATAAGTAGTACTGCATTTCTCCCAGATAATTACTTATCTCCATTATTGTACTGAGGCTGAAGCTGTGATCTAATTTTGGGGGGGAAAATCCTTTGAGTAGCTTCAAGAAAAAACTTAGAAAAACCTATTTTAATTTTCTCTCCATTTTCTAATTTAGAGTGCCTTTGAAGTGGATGATGAACACTTCCACTATGACCCTTCTATTCCAGGAGACAATACCAAGTTAGCAAATGAACTTTACTGCTATAGCAGCTTGGTGTTCTGGTACCATGAACTGGACAGCAAGAGATGAYCTCAACTTCATCCTTGCCCCAATGGCTCTTTGAAGGCAAGAGAAAATCCAGAGAATTGTGGGTGAATCTCTGGTTTGAAGCTCATAAAATCATCAGGGAAGAAAGAAACTGAAGTTTATTACTCTGAGGCTCCTGTTGAGAAGCAAAACTTGCTTTGCCTGTGGAAGTGACTTGTGCTTTCTGAGCTTGTTATTGCTGCAGGAGCTGCAGGGCTGAATGAAAGAAGATGACACCACCCAAGGCACTTAAATGTTGTCTTCCCAGGCTGTTTAAGCTAGTGTCAGGGAAAGATAAGAATGATTCCCAGAATAAAGAACCAAATGAAGAGCCAAGGGGTGTCAGCTTATTTTCTAGTCCTGATTCAGGTKTTCTCAACTGTCTTGGGTAAATCACTTTACATCTGTGACTGTTTCTCTCTGTAGATTTGTGGTTGTAGTTTTCCACCTGATCTGGGTTGTGGTTTGGTTTCTGTAGAGCTTGATAGCAGCAGAGAAAAGACATTTAATAAATGACACTTTGCAATTAAGGGCCATGATGAAATCCCTCATGGCCTTAAAGGATTGCGTGGGAGAAGAACAAGACTTTCCCTCTCAAAACTTTAAGAACAYGTTGAAAAGTTTCAAATTGAAGGGTGCAGCTCCACTGAAATCAAGGGAGGTGTATGAGGAATTGATTTGACTTGCTAGATTGAAATTGCTTGCAAAAGGAGCTATATCTGGAATAGCGAGGGAAAGATTAGGAAATATTGCCAAACTTGGATCCGAGGCATGTATCACAGGAATGCTGAAGYGAGATGGCTGAGCTTATGGGAGGTGGGTGGTGAGATCTTCACCTAATTACCTGATGGGTGAGAGACTAAATTAGTTGGCAATGATGTGAATTTGTGTTGAAAGGATATGCGCCTTGTGGGCGGTGTAGGATTGTCCTGTGGTGAAAAATAGCCTGTTTCAGGCTTCCCATGCTTTCAGATGTCTGGAAGTCTGTGGTAAAGCATTAGTATGAGTCACTGAAGGAGAAAACACTTCAAAATTGCTTTATTCTCTACCTTCTTTGCTTCCGGTTGAAATTTTCCCAAATTCATGATTTTCAAGCATGCCTGTGTTCAGAAAGTGTTATATTTCCAAATATGCCACTCTTGTGGTCTTCCTTCATGAAACTTTGCCAGCTTATTTTTCTCTTCTGTGGCCTCTGTGCTGTTGCAGCGTGAGGAGCTTCTGGACAGGGACAGAATAGTGTTAAGCTGCCATTAAAATACCTTGTGACAAAACTGTCCAACAAACTTCACAAGCGGCTTTAACAAGGCTGCTGGAACTGATAGGACTGTGCAGTTAGCTACTGTGACAGCAATTTATAACCTGTGAATAGAATGCTGGGCTGATTATATTGATTTTTGAAAGCTACCACCAAGGCTGGTGTTCATTGACGTTCTTGTTGACGGTGTCATGGAAGCTCCATCTGTGTTAGAATTGAGATAGATTAATCCTACACCTGTCAGGTTTGTCTGGAGTCCAGTCCAGACGGTGAAAGCTTTGCAGGCATCATCAAGATGATGTTCCATGTTCTGGGCAATTTGGACACCTGTTGTTTTTGCACTGACCTGCATGCTGCATTYGAGCCTTATGTCTTTGGCTCTTCTCTAGGGTCTTGTAGTGCTGTTGTAGAGCCTAATTAGCAGTTTTCTTGCCTGTGGATATCCATTTTATCAAGCTGGCACTTGTGTAGACTAGAGGGTTGTCCTCTGGCCATGGAGGGAGTTCTCCAAATGCCACAGGGTAGAGCATTGACTGGAGCCAGTTGTTCCTGGCCTGTTTCAGCCTAAGTGAAACTACACTTGGGCTTTCCAAGTAGGACGTTCTGGATGGCTCTGGGCTTTGTGTACCTGTCTCAGCCCACCAGGAACTGCCAGCAAAAATAAAAACGAAGTGAGGTGAGAAGTCTTGACAAAACCCTGGGGCTGGCATGCTCCTGCAGTAGGGAAAGTTGTTAACTTTTAATTGCTTSCATCTTTTCCTCCTTGATGCAGATACTTTTCCCCAAATGTCTACAATAGGAGTTCATTCATCATTTTCCCTTTCCCAACTCCGTATGACTTTGTTTTCCTTAATTTTATGTAATTGATTATAACTAAYTGGCTCTGTTTGGGGAATAGAGATTTCTGTGCCTGCTGGACTTAATTTATTTTTGGTGACRCTTTTTCTCCATTGCAGGACTGAAGCACGAGGTTATTTAAAAACATAAAGAGGAGGGGTATTATTAAATTAATGGAAAGAGAAACTTTCAGTGTTTTGCAGGGGGAACTTGATTTCAGCCCCAAGGCAGCCTGGGCTTCCCTGCAAGCCCGCAGTGAAGCTGGCTCCAGCAGCTGCCTCTTCTGACTGAAGCACAAGGTTTGAAGGTGGCAGATGGGCTTCAGATGCAAGCGTTGCTGCCCCGTCTGCAAACCAAGCTTTTGTATATATATAAATGTATATTTTCCCAATGTAATGAAATCTGGGAGTTGGCCATGGAAGTATACTGTGTCATCCCCACGGTGCTGTGGTTCTGCTCCTTTGAAAGGGAARGAAAACAGATTTCCTTGGCAGAGAAAACCCATTTCAAGCACTGTGCAGATAATTATTTTTATTTTCTTATGTAAAATACTTGAAGTTCCTTAAGGGAAAATGTTGTATATTTGATAGATATACTTAAAGATCAAACACTGGCAAAATAACTCTGATTTGCAATGCAGCCACTTTCTGCAGCTTCCTTGGGAGCAGCCAGTCTGTCCCTGCACGGAGGAGTTAGAGGGGTTGTTTCTGGAGCCCCAATGGGTGTCCCAGGAAACATTATTTGAGGACTGAGAGGTAACTGCAGGATGGGGCATTCATGTTTTATTTGCTTTCTTTCYCCCCACAATTTCTGACATATTTTCTCTTCCATGTTTCAGAGGAGGC
Source organism: Nothoprocta perdicaria (assembly GCF_003342845.1). Lineage (NCBI taxonomy): Eukaryota > Metazoa > Chordata > Aves > Tinamiformes > Tinamidae > Nothoprocta > Nothoprocta perdicaria. Next base: position 3,347,755 of record NW_020455533.1, read on the forward strand.
CCACGAGCAGTCCCTTGATCCTGAACCAATCTTGATCAAACTGGCTGCAAAATTGTTTATTTTTTTGCCATTTTCTGGTTGCGAGCGGAGGGAGGAGGCTTTKCTCGATGGCGTGGTGCTATTTGCCTTGATCTGTTGCCTTCTGCCTTCTTCCGTGCTGCTTGGTGATTATTGCATGGGCTTCCTCTGTGAATTAAGAACAAAATATTCAGGAATCTGGCTATAATGTGAAAGCTGAAAAATCTCAAAGAAACTTTTTTGCTCAGAATTTGTGTTTTACCAAAGAGCACCATCTTCTGGATGTCGTGTCCCCATTTCTGTCACTGGTGAGTTAAATTCTGCTTGAAGGGCACTGGACCTGTGTTTAGGGAAAAAATCTTTGCAATGGATTATGTAAGACAGATGGGAAGGTCTCTCTGCCCCCATTTTACACCATTTTGCCGTTTTGTGAGTCACTTCAGCTGAGGGAGATCTTACTAGGAGAAGCTTTGGAGCTGCAGGGGTGGTTAAGCACGGAAGAGCTTTGCTTAGGGGTGCTGAAGTTCCTCTCCTTAGAGGCTTTTGAGAACAGATTAGAGAAACATCTGTCAAGAGCAGTCTGTAGCTGAGCCTGCCTAGGGCAGGGAGGCTGAGTGACCTCTGAGACTCCCTGCTTGGATGATTAATCCCCACAGGAGCCCCTATACCCCGTACTATRTTAAGCTGAGCCAGGGTGTAAGCGCAGCTGTTAGCACTGGGGTTGAATATCCCTCCTAAATTTTCCTTCAAGTGTCTGTGCTGCAAAGTGCAAAGCTGGGCTGGCGCATCTGGATGGGGAGACCTTGGGGTGATGGGGCTGAGCTTGCAGGAGAGCTCCTGTGATAACTGCGTGGTGTTAACAACTGCCCCTTGCTCCTGCCCTGATTAATCGTGGTAGCTTCTGCTGAACAATCTCCGTTACAGATCACCTTGCAGTTTGCTCTGGAACGTGGTCTGCTCGTACCCTGTGCTGGAGAGTTTATCTCCATGCCCTGAGTTATCCCTCGTGATGCAGATTCTGCATGTTCTGCTAGCAAGGCCAGAGAGGACTGAGCTCTTCAAAGCTTGTACCTTCCTAGGTAAATCTGGAGAGCTTGTCGACTAGACCCTCTGAAGGCTTTGTTGGATGCTCTGGATGCTATTACAGCACATAATATCACTTAGGGAGCTGTAAAATAGAAAAATCTTTTAGAAACACTTGGGAGTTTCCATCACTTACCACTCCTTATCATATCACTCCTTCTGACCCTGGGCAGTTGCAGGGACAGTGACAAGCAGTGATTCTTGCATAAATTGCATTAGAAAAGCACCCGCTCAAGTGTTTTTCAAATTGTCCTTTCAAAGTGTTCTGCTTTCCACTGCTTCCATCTCGCCCTTACTGAAGATGCCTCCACCTGAATAAAGATGATGCCAACTCTGTTTACCAGGGCTTGCTTTGCATCTTACATATTGTAAATGAGATTGCATATTCAAAAGGGATCTATATGCTAAGAGATAGGATTAGTCCCTTGACAGCAGCCCCTTTTTTATGCCTCAGTAAAGTGTTTCTTGCAGATGAAAGTTACAGTAACTAGTGCAACCAGTCTCTAGATCTATTTTTGAGCTGCATAATGTACTRCTCAATATCCTTTGATTGTAGCACAGATTCAAACCTTATTTGAAGAACGTGTCTGTGTGTGAAAATGCAGCAGGAGTTTCAAATGTATTATTTACACCAGATACACTAATTTTTTTTTTTCCTTTTGCTCTTTAAGGCAATTCCATCTGGTCCCAAGTCGCAGCTCGCTGCACTCATCTGACACCATCTGGTGGCTCTGCTGATCCTAGACCTGTTTGAAAGCTGTGAGCCAACCTATAAAATTGGGATGTTTTAGAGTGTATTTTGGCAAACACCCTTTTGAAACGCATTGAAACTGCAGAGAAGGGTTTTTTATTCAAAAAAAGTCTCCAATATGCCTCTGCTCTGTGGGTAGTGCAACTCTACGGAGTCATTCTCTGCTCAGTATTATCTGCAAGTGTGAAAATACTGAGAATCACTCAAAACTGTAATATTTTGGTCTGAAGGGTGAGTAGCACTGCAGGGAGTATCTAGGTTTGGGTCAGTTTCATAGTATTAGATTTAATTCCRCCTTGACCAAACAAGTCTGGCTGCAACTTAAATTCAGACCTGGATCCTGCACCTCACAAACCAAAGATAAATTCAGCCTAAAAAAGCTCCCTGAAGTGTTTAAAAATGGAAACTATTTTAACCCCTTTTATTCACTTATCTTGAAGTCTTGGAAATTTTCCATTTCACTTTTGTTTAGAGAGAAAAGGATTTAGAAAAACATGAAGTTACACAGAAGGTGAAGAGCTGCATAGCAAGGGCTTTGGACCTCCTGAAGACTTAGAGGCTTAAGGAAATGACATTTTGACAGCAAGCAGTGTTCTGCACTTCATTGCAAGGCTACAACTTGAGGTGAAGTGGCTAAGGACAATCATGGAAATTGTATCTGTGCAGATCTGCCTTATGTGATGGTGTGAAAAAGGCAAGAAGGGTGAAGTGCAGGAATGGGAGGTGTCACRGAGGCCACTGGCACTGATGTGCTCCACTCTCTGCAGACCTGGCTGCTCACCACCCCTCCTTGGTGATGCAGCAAGTGCTCTCATTCTCCCTGGCTCCACACAGGATCTTTCATGGCTTCTAAATTTCCTTACAAAATGCTCTCTACATTTTTTTGAGTATGCAATTACATGGCAAGCAAACTTGTAGTTCTCTTGAGAGAGTTTACAAGACGAGCATTTATGATGCTTTTAAACCCAAGATTATTCAGTCCTCTAATTTTAGAGCTATCWTTTTCTCTTCCACATGAGACTGGTGTTACTAATTGTTAATTCTCCCCAGCTTTGAATTGCAAAATTAAAAACAAATGATGAGATTGACTTTAGAAGAAAAAATAGTACTTTTTCCCTATGTTCTTTTGTAACCACACATTGTTTCCTGTTAAGGGCTTCCAATAGAATATATTGTAGAATGTCCTCGTTAGAATCCGGCAAGCAAGGATGCCAGTGAGCAGACTAATCAGCACATTTTTGAGTGTCTGATATCCTGTGACAGTCTCCATCTCATTATGTCTTGGGCTGTGATGAGTCACAAGGCTCTGAGGTCTGCAGACCTTATTCTTCTGCTGCCACTTAACCAAAATGGAAGGCAGCAGTGAAGCATGGGGAGCTCTGACAAATTTAGTGCCAGCAAAGGTGTCAGCTCCTTATGCTGGAGAATTACACCTCCTAGCCACAGCTGTTTTAGGAGGAACCTCTTGATTTTGTTTTCTGGTCAAATCAATGTCTCTCTTGGATCTTGTTTTGARTGAGATGTTTTGACCCAGAGACCACAGAAGGTTCTTGGGCCAAACCTTTTCACACAAGATGAAATAATTCAAGCTTGTTAGCATTCATCCATGTGCCTAGCAACGTGGTGGTCTGACTGAACTTACCTCCAGCTGCCTTCTTCCCACTCCTTGTTTTCTTTTCTTCTCCCCCACTTTTTCTAAAACAGGCATTGGGCTCTACCAGCTTCTTCCCCTGCCCTGGTTCTGTRGGGATCACTGTTACTGCTGCTGGTGTCTTGCATGACCAACCCACTAATGAGAAATAGGTTGCTGCTGAACACGCTGCTCTCAAATAGTGCCACAGAATTGGAATTGCTTTCTGCAAGGGGGATTGCTCAGCAGGGTTGTTCATGCCTCTTGAACATAAYGTTGCTGCAACGGGTCAGCAGGGACCGGCTCGGGGGCCTTGCAGAAAACACCAGCCTCTGTCAGCACCACTAAAAATGTCCCTGGTAGAAACGTGCTGCTGTGAGAGCTCCCTCCTGCTCTGCAGCAGGAGCACCTGATGTTGTGATCCTGAGCGGGCGAGCTCTGAACTCCAGGAAGGGAAGAGTGTTTATGGCCAGTTTCTGGAGGGGTAATTGGCAGGTCATACTTGGCTCTGCTGTTATTCATTTCTTAGCAGTCTGCAAGGGTAATAATACTCTGCTAAAGCCGTTCCTAAACTTTCTGGAGRGCTGTTTCTGTGGGTATGCCGATGACTTGGGGCACTGCAACAGAGGAGCATCTTTTGCTCAGTTTATTTTATATCTTTACTAACCAGAGTACACCTCTGTCCCCAGAAAACCTGTCTGCACAAACACCGCTTTATATCGCGCTTTAGATCACTGTCTTGGGAGAGTACTTTCTCTTCAAACAAACCTTGTTTGATTGTAAGGATAAAACAACAATCGGAACTCTTGAAATTGTTTTGATGGGTCAATTTAKATTTATCATGAAAGCGCGGACACTCTTTTTCATAGCCTTCCAGCACAGAGCTCAGGGTAAAACCAGCACTTCTGGCTTTATCAGTGACCTACTAAGTGCCTTTAGCCAGCAAAGTTAGCTACTAGCAGCTGTTAAGCCCAATGGGAATTTCCTAGAGACAACTAAATTCACATCATGTAGGCCTCTGAAAGGCCAGGACCAATATGAACAGGCATGCGAAAGGTGAGGTATTCTATATCCCATTACTTATCCCCTTGGGCCACGGAGTCTTCCTCTGTAAAGCTGAACTTTAAATCTGATAGTTATTAAGGTCTATCCAGGCTTGAGATTTAGCTCATATAAATTCTGACAGGAACAAATGACTATAAATTGTGACCAACCTTTTTCTCCCCGGTCTCTTGCCCTTCCAGGTCTGCTTTTTGAAGAAGCAACTTTGGATGAGAGCAGTTTGGGAAGATAAACAGCTGCTTTAAAGCAAAATTTTTGTAATCTTCCTGAGGCAAAACTCCATTGCATCATGTTGTTCAACCACTGAAGGCAGCACAGCSATGACAGGTACTCCACTTTTACTTCAGCTTTTAAAATTGAGCCTAAGAGGGTCACAAGTGCAACTTGACATAATCTGACTAAGGAAGAGTAAGAGCTTAGAGGGAGCTGGGACTTCTTGTGAATCCAGTGCCAACAGAACCACCATGGGGACCCATGGACCTTAGTGGTTTTGTTGCTCAAGGCAACTGTGTCTCATGGCCAGCTCCAGACAGAGGCAAAGCCAGCAGTTGCCTTGAGCAGCCCCCATAGCACACTCATCAGTTTGATTAAATTAGCTTAAAAAGCTCTCTTATATTAATTAGATGCAGCTTCCTTACATGTTCAAGGACTGTTTCTCAAGGACTGTGTGTTCAGCATCTAGCCTGCCAGGGCTCTGGTCTCATTGAGGATCTTGAAGCAACATCAAGAACTGATTGAAAGACTTTATTTAAGGTGAATCAACCCGTCCTTTGACTTAGGATGATGGTTCTCTGCAAAGCTGCATGAGATTGCTCTTAGTGCTTCCTGCAAAAGAACCCAGTGATGCTGTAGAAGGAAAAGGGATAAAACCAGACTGTCTTGTGGCAAGTGATAAAAYCTTTTACATGTTGTTATACTGCTATCCTTTGCCTTTATAATGCCTTTCACAGAAGGATTTCAAGACATTTTCCAGACATTAGTTAATTAATCTACACAACATTTCTGTGAGTTAGGTGACTTATCACAAGTTTACAGATGGGCGAACTGAGGCACGTAGAGGTTAAGTGTCTTTCCTGAAGTCAGACAAGTGAATTAGAGGGAAATGCTGGGAGTAAAATGAATGGTCCAAAGTGATTTTTTGCCAGCCTTGTTCTCACCACTACTGTGGTTACCCAAGAAAAAACCTCCTTCTCCAGAGCATGTCCTGTTTCAAAAGATATTGTCCAAGTTCAAATGTTTCTGTGGGTGTTTGCAAAACACTAGCTCATTAGTAAGTATTGTAATTTAAACACAGAACATGGGTTCTTGGGTATTAAGTGAAAGATTGTACTATGTGAAACAGCAGTTTCTTATTTGAAGATGATTAAATCTTTTCCATTAGGGAATAAAATTGTGTTTGAAGACACCAACTGCGTTTGTATGTTTTGCCAAAAAGCACTTGTACCTCAAACTTAAATGTGTATTTTTTGAGTGACTTCCAACTTTGGCAATATAGGCTCTCTTGTGTCTTAGAGAAGTTGATTTTTCTACAAGTGTTTAGCAGATTTTTTGGATTATATATGTGTCATCAGGAAAAGGAGCTACTGAATTGTGACATACTTAGGCAGACATTCTGGAAGTCTGAGTATCTGTGTCTTATATTTTCAACGCTTGAAAACTTGGAAAGAAGAGATAAGTACTGAATACCTGTCCCACATATAGCTTGACCAAATCACAACACCCAGCAGTAAAAGGAACGGTTGTGTAGGAAAGTGAAGATTTTCTGGCAAGTGCCATATTTACTGGCATGAAGCCCATTCATCTTTGAAATGCTCCAGCTGCCAATGATCTACTTTATTTTAATAAGGTGTTTAAAGGTCTCCAGCTGTTCATGAAGAACAAGTACAAAGGAGATGATCTATTTGACGGGCTGAATGTGACGACAGGCCTCACAAATACTCCATTGCAACTCTGGTGATTAATATTGACTTGTTGAATTTGGCAGCTCTTCCTGAAGCAATCTACTGCCAGATGGTGAAGGAAAGAGGCAGGCTGGAAGGAGAGGCRGAGAGACTTTCCACCTGCTGCTTTGCCCAGCCATAGTCACGGTGGATGCCACAAATAGGGSTGAAAAGGAGCCTGGAGAGTAAAACTGCTGCACTGACGGCTTGGGTGGGATGCAAGGTCTGGTCCTGCATCCCTTCTCTGATGGCAGACCTAGGATAGGTCATCAGTTCWTTTTCCCCAAGGAAAAAGAGCTTTGACGGCCTCATTCCAACTGTCAATAAATTACCTTTGTTCTTCCAATTAAACAAGCCTTCTGCTTAGAGTGCARTAAATGCATAATTAACTCCAGAAATACAGAAATGTTGTTTTTAAGAAACTGTTTGAAATACCCAAAAGATACATTCCAACAGGTTTAAACCAGTGTTCCTTTATCTCTATGCCCACTTTAATTAACAACTGTTACCATCCTCTGCTATCAAGCAAAGTCCTGGTGARGAAAAACATGGCAAGTGGCATGAGAAGAATCCTGGCAACATTCGTTTATTCTGAAAATCTTGCTTCAAAACTGAAGTGGAAGCTGTCTTCAGTCTGAATGTTGGCATTTACAGTAAGTGACTTGTTGACTGCCATCAGTGGGGGCTTAGGGCAGGAGGTAAAGGATGCCCTTCTGCCTGACACCAGCCTTGCAAGGAGCTGGGCTGCAGCCTGGTGTCCCAGCCTTCACCGAGAGCTCACTTCAACAAAGCTGCTGCTCCTAGAAATATGCCCTCTTTCCTCTTAGTCCGAGTACAAAAAAACAACTTTCCTTAGCAAAGGGACCCCAAGAAAGGAAAACAGGCCATGRAGGAGATTGGTGAAGAAAAATGGAAGAAGTGATGGAAAAGAACAGGATTTTTGCAAAATCTTTTTATTTTTTTATGGTTTTCACTTCTTTAACCCAGGTGTGCTCCTCAGCCTGAGGCTCTTCAGTGGTGTGCTAAGCACAGCCTTATTCATTAGCAAGGGCAGAGTGCCATCTGCTGAACTGTGGTCTCCTACCTCCTGCAACAGCAGGCAATGCTCTTGTTACCTGTCCCAATTTATCCTATTCCCCTGTGCTGACAACAGTCATTTAGGACAGCTCGCTGCACTTCATTTTGGTCTAAACCTTCCTCTGAGCTCTGTGTAGGACTGAATACTTGGATAATGCTTAGGCTGCTGCATTAGCACATAATAGTCACACAGCAATTTTGAAACCATATTCTTCCAACTACTTTCCTGTGTGGTTTTGTGTCATTTTTTGAAGGCCATTTGACAGATTTCAAAAAATACCTGATTTTTATCTGGATTATCTGCACTTCCATTAGCTTTCAGAATCTTTTACAGCCACATAGCCCTGGAACTTAGTTGTTTATGAAGGATTATTGTGTGTGTTGTGTATTTGGAAACTTCCCCATTACACCAATAAGTATGCACTGAGCACTAATGTTCTGACAGGGCAGAGAAGAGGGGCTTCATATTGTGGGTTGGATTATACACTAAATGGAAGTGAATCTTTAAATGAGTACTGAAACTTTTTTTCTGATGATAATGAACAAATGGTGCCATCACAGGAGATTTTTAAGGACAGTGTGTGCTTTGGTCATCTAAAGAACCAAATGGAAGAATTTGTTCCTTTTGTTGTACCCTGGGACASGTGCAATCCTGCTGACCTTAGTGTGATGGCTTCAGAGCTTCTTCATTCTTTCCCTTTAGGCTGTAAATCTGCTTCTGCTCTTTGAAAATGRGGTAAAAGGGTTGGTGTCATCCTGATGATCTGACTCTGGTCAGATCAAGGGTTCAGCCAAGGGTTGTCACTCAGTTATTGGYCTTGATGAGGAAGGAGGCAATGAGGTTTGGATGTGAATCTTGACAAAATTTAGAGGTCAGATTGGGTCCGGCCTATCTGCTCCCTGATGATCTCATCAGGGACCCAGCCTGGCTTCCCATTTAAGCAGACTTGAAGGGTGTGGCATAAAACCTTCCCCATCTTCAAAAAAAAAAAAAAAAAAAAAAAACCCACATTTTCCTTCCAGTAACTGTATATTTATGCTATGAGTGTTCAACTGTCACGCTGGAGCCAGAGATGGTCTTAGTGGAACCCTGAGGTGCAGTGCTCATCGTCAGTGTCCTCGCTCTGGGGGGGCATGCTCCTCAGCCCGTTTTCCCTCTGAGCCCTGAAACTCCCTGTTTATCTCCAAATAACAGTTTTTCTACTCAGCCACCCAGTTAATATATACTAACCTCAGTACAAACAGTTTTTCATAGATAAATTCCCTCAGGAAAACTTTCTGCTTGATTTTTGTGGAGTTGCTTAGCTGTAATCACACAGACCTCTCCAAACTTCCAGCCCTGTGCCTCCTGCAGAGGTGTTTTGCCTGCTAAYGACAGGCACTCAAGCTATTCATTTTATTTAGGCAAGGGTGTTTGAAGGACTCTCTACTTCCGTATCCCATCTCGTACAGGGAAAAGTGCAGAGCTTTCACAGAGTGAGTGTTGTCAGCCCTTTGCTTAGTTAAACTGCCTCTGAAAATGTAAGGGCCTTGCTATGAAAACGAGAAAGCTGCTTCTATGCTTTCTGCAAGGATGTTGTATACAGAAGCTCCTTTCCTCCTCCAAGGTAACCTGTAAAAGGGCAATCAAAAAGACTAGAGAGATACCAGAATTAAGTTGTTTGTCCATGGGTTAACAACTTATTCACAAAGAGGCAAATCCTTAGAAGTGAATGTGGAGTATGTTGTTCTTGAAGTGMTGCCTCTATCTCCCTTTCAAGCTGTCATCTGCACTAATTCTTCCTTCCACAGAGATCTAGGAGGAAGGGAAAGGCACGAGAACCCGTGTGCCTGTGGGTGTTGTTTCCTTCTGCTTGGTAAGCACCTAGTTTGGGCTCCTTGGCAATGCATGTTATGTATGGGGGTTCTTGGGGTGCRTCACACGTGATGTCCACAACAACACGAGCCCATCAATTATTTTACCAGCTGTACACATGCAATTAAGCAACCATTAACCACAGCCAAGCTCACAGCAGTAGGTTTGCAGTCCGATTTCACTCCTTTCTTTGCCCTTGCTCAGACAAAATAACACCTCTTGCAGGGGCAAAGAAGTGGCAAGGGCCAGCGAGGGGTGGGTTTGGCCATCAAACAGAGCATGGAGAGACTTCAAATCCAAATCATGGCTTTTCCTGCAGTATTTGTTCTACCCTATCAGCTAATGCATACGGTGCATGCATTAACATCCTGAAATTGAAATAGAGATCAAGGGCAGAGGGTGTAAATTGGTTTTGCAGCATAACGTTGAATAATCAAACCACGCTGGAGCGGCCTCTGTGACAAACTGACTTACATCTTTGATGCTGCTCTCTAAATGTGGTTACACACTTTAATTGTTTCACTGCAGACCACGGAGCAGTTTCAAAGGCATTTTCAAGTATCTTACGGCACGAAAAGCCTCCTGCTTTTTAAATACGCCTCAAGTTCTATAAATTTGTGTTTAGTTTTGTGTGATGTGTGAAGCAGCAACTCTGTGGAGGGCTTTGGGAGGGAGGAGCGGGATTTTCTGAAACATCCTGGAACARGGGAGAAGGCAACTGTACAAAGTCATGAATTTCCCTTTGTTTGGCCCTATATAGCACTAAAGGGGCACGGAGCACGTGTAAATCTCATGGTATTTGTGAGAATGGAACATTTTGGTGGCTCTGAGCCTTTGAAGGAGCAGTACTGTGGCCTAATAGGACGCAAAGGGACCCAAAATAAAGATGCAAGGAGAGGTGTGAGTTTATTTTGCAGAGAATTTGCTTCAGCAGCACCCAGGTTCCTCCCTGTGAACCCARGGAGGTGACAGCAAGTTGCTTTGGACGCTCAGTAATGTGCTGAAATTGGGCTTTAAATTTGCTATTGTGCTGGGCTCTTCAGAGAGCAGAAAATCTTAATTTAGGGTGCTTATTTATAACTGGATCCTTGTTAACAATATATATAAAAAAAAAAAAAACCCAACCACTAAGATGTCATGGTGACATTCAGTTGTACAGCTGCTCTGTTCAGGCTTTTTTGCTGGGCAGAAGGAGCAGAAATGCTGCTCCTGGTCCAGTGTTCAACCTCTCAGTATACTCTATAATAAAATGCTCAGGGGTAAGGATCGAGGCTGCTTATGGGGAGCCCCATTCTGTGCCCTTGCACACAATGAACTAATAGGGATAATTTGGGAGAAGGAGGTTTGCAGGGCAGTGAATCCTGGTCCAAGGCCTCTGGTTAATGGCCCTTGACGACACACCGGGTGCTCAATCGCGTAACACACTTGTCACATTTATTAAAACGACACATCTATTTGTAACCCTCTGATAAGAACCTGATTAAATTTTTTGCCTGACTTGCTGGAGATCCCAGTGTTGTCCCTTCTAATAAGTGTCTGCTGCATTTGCCATTAATTTTAATATTTGCAGTCCTATTAATTTTTTTAAACACATTTGACCAGATTGTAATGCATTCTGTGTTAGCAACAGGAGRACTGGCTGGGCTGAAACAAGTGGTAGGTTTCTTGTTTGGGTTTATTTTTCTTCCAATCTCATATTAAAAATCATTAAAAATCAGGGTTCTTAGTAGAAGTAGGTATGTTTTAAAAAGATAACATGCCTGAGGCCTGACCTTGTGYGTCTGTGCATGAATTAGGGCAGGCAAGTGTTGCAGTTGTTTTATCTTTGGCCACCAGTCATTTCCATTTAAAGCAAGCAAACAAACAAACTCCTCACTGCTTTGTGGAGCAAGAAAGAAATCCATATGCTCTCTCCTTCTGAGAGATGCTGATGATAAACCTTGAAGTTCGTCTTGCTGGTATTTCATAAGGGAATGTAATTCTTGCAAAAATCAATCTATTTGCAAAGCTTTGCACTTTGGGGCCTTGCATACATAACTATTGTAGTGTTCTTTGATTTTATTTTTTTAGTTGCTTCCTAGCTTGAAAGAATACTTCTTAGAGTGAMGGGGTTTTGAAGAGGGGATTTGGCTGAAATTCAGGCTCTTGCATTGCACTGAGCTCCTGTTCTTTGGTGCTCGGCTCCCCCTCTTTGTGAATTGAGGTCCTGCTGCTGAGCAGCCCTTTGGGAAGGTGCCAACCATCCCCTTGGCATTGTTGTTGGGATGTGGCACCTGCATCGGGTTCACACCATGGGTGRGCACCAGCCTCAACACAAACTGCCTGCTCAGCGATGTCCCCCCTGCTTAGGCATGGGCWGGTAGCCCCAAGTCGTGGAGTTCATATCTTTTTTTATCCTATTGATTGCTTTGCTCTTTACAATTTATGCATGATTTGCCTGTTATAAACATTGGCTTTCTGGCTTCTCTGCGTGCATTTTGTTTTTCAGAACTTCCTGGGAAGTATCTTGTGCTGCTCCTAAGGAATGTGCTGTTTCTGCGCTGGAGGATTGAGAGCAACAGATTGCTCTGCTGTCTTGCAGGGCAGGTTAAAATGCGAAAAGTTTCCCCAATATGAGTTAAAGCCTCTGGGGTGGGTCTTTAACAAAAGAAAACATAATTCTGCAACAGATATGGGTGGTTTTACAGGTCACTGATGGGAGGTTGGAATCTAAGCTCTGGCTCAGCCACGGTTTTGCTGTGAAGCCTGGAGTAGCTCATTCCCTTTGCTTCCAGTTTCTAGGCAGCTSTTTGCCCGTTTCCTCCATTCAGCCCATGAGAGCATTTAACCCCCTGCTCTATTGCTTCAGAGCCTCTTTCTCTATACAAAATTCCAGCCAGGATAATCATAGGAACACCTAACCCTTGAGAAACCCTTAATGGGTCCCTTCCCTTTACCTGCTTGCTCTGTTTAACCTAATTTAACCTCGCCAGCCAGGACTGTGTATTTGTGACTCTGTATTTGTACCTGCGTATCCAGCTTCAAGGTTTGTTAACCTGAGAAACTGTTACATCTGCATCCAAGTACATGAGCTTTATAAATAATGCCACAGAAATGGGGCAAGTCTCTAGCAAATCAGTGCAAGAGCCACTTCTTTTCATACCTGTTTTACCCATTCTCAGCAGCCTATGACTATGTGACATCAAATTCTTATTTCCATACTTTGTTTTCCTAATGGTCTAATTTTATTAAGCCTGTCAGAGACAGAAAAAAAAGCCTTAGCAAGCAGCAAGTGCTCTCGCAACAAGGCAAGGCTGGGAGCTCGGGAAGGGATTTGTCTCCTGATGATTTTCCTACCTGCAAGCAAAGCCGCAGCGCCTTGTGCAATACCCACATTGCGGAGCAGCATTAAAGCCCTAACATTGGAGCTTGTATTAAGTGGCGAGCCTGAGGAGTGGGTCTCGTGATGGTGTGGCCACTAGAAGGCACTGTCTGCTAGGGAATTATAAATTAATACTTACAGGAGAGCAAAGGAAGCGTTTCATATGAATAATATGCCCAGAACTGAGGATGGATGTAGCTGTAGGAAGAGGGCAGTGARCCCAGCTGTGCTTACAGATGTTTTATATTAAAAAATGTATTTTATTTTTGATGACAGTGTCAAATATAGGAACCATATGAAAGAATGCATTTAAGTTTGGAGGAAGAAGCCGTGAATTTTGAGGGCAGGGAGGTCTCCACATCCTTCCACAGTAAATTTGGGCACATTCCTTAGTGGGAGCATGGAGGCAATGAGCCTAGAGGACAGAACTTGCAGAAATGCTCCCCGTCTCCCCTGTGAGAAGTACAAGGCAAAGCATTAATTACTTCTCCTGAAGTCCATCCCAGGGCAGGGGAAGGTGCAGGCCCTGGTGCTTCCCAGGGATCTGGGAGACTTGGCTTTGGCTCAGGGAAAGGAAGGATTTGGTGGTGGCTCCTGTGCGTGTGAAGTGAGGTGCTGTGGTGTGGGTGTCTCTGGCCTAAACCAGCTTCACTTCGAGCAGGGACCAGATGGTATCAGTTAAAGAGCTAGCTGTGGATGTGCGGTCTTATTTACTGTATGTTGTCTTTAGGGTAGAGATTAAATGAAAAATCCTCTTAAGGATTCCATAATTCTGTATCACTATCAGTGGGTCTTAGCATTTCAAAAGATGGATTTGTTGTAACACTATCAGTCTGAAGTGAAAGCAGCGTTTTTACTGTAACGAGAGGAATTGAGACACCAAGAGCAGCCAGCCAGAAGTTTCATGTTTATTTTTCATGCCCAGCTTGAAATGATTTAGTGCAGAGAGCTTTTCAGTTTAGCACTGTGTACAACTTTGTGCAATTCAAACACAACTTCTGTGACCTCCAGCTTGTTTCTGGCATCCAGAGAGATACTGCTACTAAGGATGGCCAAGGAAGGTTTGCTGGAAAGCTTGCACGGAGTCACCCCTGACTGCTCRTGGAAAGAGAGTGATTCTGTTTCTTGAGGACACGTTTGGTACATGAGATGCACCCCTGCCCTTCGTGTCACCCACTGTGCAGCCTCCAGCTCCTGCAGCAAATGGAGCCGATCACCCCGGACAAGTCACCTCTCTGCTTTGGCATCCGGAGCAGGTTGATCCTTGCCAAGAGGCCGATGTGACGTGTTCCTAATGGAGRCTCCTTGTGTAAGAGCTTCTGTGCTGAATAGTTACCTGGAGACAGCTTGGAAACAAAAGCTCTTTCCTGGTTAGCAGTTGGCCTGAGCTCTGAAGAGTCAGAGTCAGGAGAAACAGGGGCTGAAGCAGGGGTTGTTAATGAAAATTTGGGGTAGAAGGGGTGGGAGGTGAGAGCAGAGAGCTTAAGCAGGAACAGGGAAGATCTTTATCTTCTCCATCCCACCATGTCTGCTGGTACAAGGAAATCAGAGTAGGGTGTATTTAATTTGTAAGTGTTTATGAATGAAAATAAAGTTTAGGATATATGTCACTGAGAAAATCACTGTTAGTTACTATAGTGACAGCAAAGGATGTCTCTGAAATTGGAAAGTGCTTYTACAGAATTCAGAAACCAAGAAAATTCAAGCTGCAGTCTCAGGGGGCAGCCTGAGATGGAATACAGCACCACAGACCTTGATTTAAATGAATATATGCAACAGCTTTACCCATGTTCTAACATGACCGAGTCCCAGTTCTCAGGAGTTTCATCCTCACACTTCCTTTTTTTTTTCTCTTCAGTCTTTTCCTAATGCAGAAACAGCCTTGCAAAAATGAGGAGGCCCCATGGGGAAAAGAAGCAAAAACCCCAATGAGTGAAAAAGCCTCACACTTCTGCCAGGTTAAGAAATGAACCAGTATACTCAGGAGAAAAAAAAAAAAAGATACTGTTTTGTAAAGTCAAAGCCACATAAAGTAACACCTCAGTTCTCCTACTTTGCTTTGTGTATAAAACTCACCACGTGCCAGCAACTCGTGTACAAAAGTGATTCTGCTTTGCCTAGTTGTGCTATTATGTAAGTATATGTAAGTTCTGTCATTGGTGCTGAGGAAGAACAAAATGTGTTTCTCATAATGTGCATCATTTTAAGAGCTACAACCAGTATTTTCCTCTCTGAAAGGTGTTTTGAATTAAATTGCCACTTTTCAAAATCAGTTAATGTCACAATTATGGGAGTAAGCTATTGCTACCAAAAAAAAAAAAAAAATGTATAGAAGCTTTCCTGTGACTCAGGGGGCCTGGCCTTTCCTTAAAGCTGACATTATTTTCAATAATTATTCTGACAGAATGAGCTTCAAGAAAGCAAGCTTATTATGCTGCATTTAGGAAAGAGCTAGAAAAGTCAAGATTGAGTAGAAAGCCAGATAAAAATTTATAGTTATATAAACCTACCAAAGAAAAACTAAGTGACCCTCTATTTTAATATACTTGGATTTGCTCCATAGTGTGATTATTTGGTAAAATACAGATTTGACAGAGCATGAAGTGTTTACCCTTTTATTATACATAATATACCCATATTTTAGACATGTTAAAGACTTTCTCTAACTTGTAGCTAAGCTACAATTCTCATGTATAGTGACAAGACAGATGCTAGATTTTGCTTTAAAACCTGTTTATGTCACCACAGGATAGTTTATTAGTTTGTTACTGACATTACAAGGGGCCCAAGGCCGGTTTTACAAGGTATATTGATACATTTTCTATTCACAAAATTGCACTACTATGAGCTTTTATTACAATTTCCTCACCATCTTGAAAAATGACCCATCTATTGCCTTTGTAACACGCTACTGCTAATGCAGTGGCATTCAGAGAGTGGTCTTAAGTGTGATCCATGGATAACTGTYAGCTGCTGCTAGCACCCTCTAACACTGCAATGATTGTCAGCATTCTTCAGACATGGGTCATTTTTCTTCACCACAGTGACATASTAAACACTCTTTTAAAACACTTCTCATTTCCAAAATACTTTAATGCATTCCATTAAACTTCAAGCCTATACATGKGGGTATGATTATAGAAGCTACCACCTTTCCAAACCAGCTATTCTCCAAAATCCCAGCTATGTATTAGCCACTGACCAGCAAGGCTCTGCAATTCTCCTACCCGCATTCTTTCTATTTTGGTTACTCAATATCCCATTGCTTAGGGAGCAAAATTGTTGCTATAAACAAAGAGCTGGTGGCTTCTACTGAAAGAGCTAGTGCAGCCACTTCCACAATCCCATTCTGTCAAATATCACTGGTTTTACAGCAGTTATTATTCAAACAGGCTGCTACTAGAAGCACTAACACTTATCAATTTCAAAAATGCTGTACAGTATTAAAAACTACCTCTCATAATGAGATGTGTCATAATTAGTAGTTCCTTTTCTTTCTASCTATAATAATTTGAATGGCAGTGTTTGCCCTACTGTGTGGAGATGTCTCTAACRTTAAATAAGTATTTCTGTTCTGTTACAGAAACACACAGGTAGTGTAAGACTAGATGTATGAGATAAGATTTAGATGGTCAGCACCTCACTTCTCCAAAAATTATTTTATTACAGTTACTACAAAACAACATATTATCCTGTACTAGTCCAGTGATGGAGGCTTAGAACTAAGAGTAATGCTAAGTGTCAGTTTTGTGCTTTGCTCCACAAAGTTACTTAGGACAAGTTAAGATTTCCATTTCATGAAGTCACTAGATTTTGAGCTATCAAAAATGAAACGTCTAGAAAAAGTATAAGAAACAGCAAAGTGACTTCACAAAAAAATCACTCAGTAGTTGAGATCTGTAAGATCTGTGTTTTAATAACACAACTTGATCCTCATAACAAGAATTCAAAAAGTGAAATTACAGTACATGAATCAAAATATGAACTAACCTATCCCTAACTATACAGCAGGAATGCAAGCTCTATAGCAATATAAAAATGCTTGTACACAACGTAGCTGCAAAAGCGGTTCTGCAATTCCAAGGGCTTGTTTCAACAAACAAAAGGAAACAAAAAGGCTTCCAGCTTTCATCTTAAATTACCAGGAACCTGTTGGGGAAAGACAAAAAAAAAAAAAAAAAAAAGTTACTGAGAAGAATTAGAGAAGTAAAGACATCATTGAAATTTTCACAATCCTGGGGATGAGGAGAGAGGATATAAAAAGGATTTTTAAAAATATTTGTAGGTTAGAGGAAAAAAATAGTTGGCTTCTGATACAATAAAGCCCATACTAACCTGTATTTCTGTCAGAGCATCAGACAAAGAACATTTCATGCCAATTATAGACTGCACAGAATTCTAGACTAACTAGAATTTCAGGCGCAACGAAGGTTATTTGAGACAAGTCTCACTAACCACTTTTTAAAAACAAACAAACAAAAACTATGTTACACTAACATGGTACAGCTGGTACTTTATTTAACACTTGTTTTCTAAGGATTACACAAATCTTTATGTATTTCACTGAAGTGAAATATCACTGCTCGTATATGACAATTGAACTTTCCAGCACAGCTTGTTTATGGTCTGATAGTCCTGTAACTGTTGTAAATAAATTCAGGTGACCAATTAACACATACACATGTTGCTGTACTGGAAATATACTGCTGCTTTCCAAAGAGAAGGGAAAAGATCAGTTCACTTTGTTCCTGATGCTCTAGACTTTTCACATCTCTTCCCCTTCCTGTGCTGCACAACAGTCATAATTTCAAATATTATGAAGAGAGTCCRAACAAGTGAGTAAGTGGGAATGGAGAGAGCTACTCCTCATTAGCTAACTAACAATGGAGAAAACACAACTTTCATCCATTACTGGTGAAGAAAACACCCTGTTGAAGCAGGTGCTTGTTGAGAAGAGCAAATCACAGTCCTGTTTCTCGTATTATAACGTACAGAGCTACTCTGCATGAACTTCAGCCTCACAAATCAAAGGAAAAAATACCGTCTGCTTCAAAGCCAATAATTTCACACCAAGRGAGGAATTGTTTCGGGGCCAGCCCGCGACTGCCTCACTTTAGCTCTTGTTAGAAGCAGGGGTCTTGTTCTCGCCTTCGAGTTCTTCCACTCCTGCCTGGGTCATGAGGTCCGCGATGTTTTTCTCCAGGTCATCTATGCGACAGCTCATGTCGTCAAGTTAGCTGAAATTAAGGAATAAAACTGCAAGCGAGTGAATTTTGCTTTTTGGTTATGGCTTTTGCTCAAGCTCTCATGATTATTTTCAATTTGCCTTATAACCCCCCCCCACACATCAAATAAACAAGTTACCTACAAATATCTGTGCAGCCATATTGCAGATATCTGACGTATAAAGTAATAAAAGGATATTTCTTCCAATGATTTGGTCAGACATGGTCTGAAATTTGTCCTGCATTTGTTGAAGCAGTGTCTGCACCTGGTAGAAAGAAAGAAAATAGTTTGCTTTGCTTACACTAGGTAAGTTATTACGCTACTAATGCATATTTGAGCAGGGTAACAAAGTCAGCATAAAGTTCTGTTTCTCTGCGAAAACCCCGCAGTATTTTCCCCAAATCAGCTGTTAAAAGGCAGGGGGGGAAGGGAGTTTCCCGGTAAACAGATGGAGGCTCCAGGAAACGCCCGCGCGCCCCGGGCAGAGGGAAGCCGAGGCCGCCGGGGGGCGCAGGGCGGGTCCCGCCCCGCCGGCCCGCGCTCACCACGGCGGTGAGATCCTGCACCGTCTTGGGGTCGGTCTCGGCCATGGCGTCCGGGGCGGCGGCAACGGCTGCGGCTCCTGGGGCGCTCCCGGGCCCCGCTCCCGTCTCCACAGCAGGCCGCTTCCGCCGCGAGCTCTCGCGAGRCGACGCCTCCCCGCGGCATTCTGGGAGATGTAGTCCCGGCCGCCCGGAAGCGCGCGCTGCGCAGCGGGAGCGTTAACGGCCGTTAACGACCGTTGGCTCCCGGGCATCGGGGGCGTTAACGGTCGTTAGGTGCCAGATGTTACAGCGACACGCGGTGCCTGGCGGGGGTCTGTGCCCCGGGCGAAATATTCTGCGTGCTGCCATTTGAAAAATGTGGGATGTGGAATCTCTTGTAGGAGATTTTTGCCTCAAAAATGGGGTGTCAGGTGGCACCTTTGCCCTCTTTATCGTTTAATTTAAAAGACGAACATAAAGGAGCGGTTCGGGCTGCCTTGTGAGCCCTTACGGGTGGTCTCCTTACGGCAGGAGTGAGAGTTTTGTGGATTAGCAGCCAAAGCCTCGGGCGTTACCCATATTAGYTAATGGTGAAAATAAATATTGTGCCAATATCTCCGTGAGAGAAAGAGCGAAGCTGCAGGCGGCAGCTCAATTCCCCTCTGCCCCAGGTTAATGAAACAGCGCAGAGCATCGCAGAGGTGGCTGCAGGTTAGAATCCAAAAGGGACGTGTATATAAATATATATATTTTTGCCTAGCCTTGCACGTGTGCAGCTTTCCATAGAGAAGGGAAAGGTCTGGTTACCCCGAGGGAAGCTCTAAGGCCAAGTCATTGACACACGGCGTAGGAGAGTGTCCCTGTGCGCAGGGTTGGGGTCCAGGCGGCCCTTGCTGCCCCGCTGCTGATGGGCTCTGCGGTTCCGCCCGCAGTAACGGGTCTCCCGCTAGCAGAGAACAACTTAGAGCCATGGGGAGGAGAACTGTTCAGTGCCCTTCTGGGGAAACGCGGTTATCTGCGGGAAAGCAAACAGAGTTCCTAGCGCTGAGAAGCGCTGCCTCTTGGAGCACTGCAGTGATAATACGAGAGCTATCTAGTGGCGCTTTGGGGAAATATTTTGCCTATTGAAAAGTAAATACAGCTTCGAGTTTTGCGAAAAGCCGAGAAATTAACTGCCGTTTCTTTGTTTGATGTGTTTACAAATAGTGGCTGCTTTATTTATTTATTTATTTTTAACTTGAAGCACATAAACCATCACTTCAAAAAGGTCCTTACATCTGGTCTCCAAGCACACCTCCAGGGATCTAGTTACCTTGCAGCTCCTTAGGTAGTCTGGAAAAGGAGGGCAACTCTCTGAAAATKAGCTTTATTCTTTAAGGATAAAACTTTTTCAGTATTCATTTGCTTCCTGGTGTAGTTAAACTTAAAATTTAGGGGGTATATGTGTGTGGGGGGGGGCGGTGGGAGGGGGTTCCTTTTTATTTTTTTTTTTTTTTTAAGACCAGACTGAGTATATTCTGTGCTAGGATTAATGATTCTTCACAGTAGCTGTCAGAGTTTACTGAAATGAATGGAGCTTTAGGAGGCTGAATTCTCTTGCTAGCCTCGTAATGACAAAGTTTTAATTTGAAGTGCACAGTGAAGGACTTTTCGAATTTACAAAGAGGCTATTACATTTCTTAAAATCAAGGGAATTTACGAAGATCGATTTAAAAACTTTTAATGAATTCATTGAAAATGCAGGGAAATGTAATTCCTCAAACAGTTGTGATCTTACATTTGCATCTGTTTAAAATGCACCTCTTCCAGAGGATGATGTTCCGATAGAACCCTCCTCTGTTAGCTTGGTGCTAATAATTCASAAACGATTATATTACTATGTTTGTGTGTCCTAAAAAGCAATGAGTAGCAACTATCCTTTAATTGCTTTGACTATCAGATCTTCTTTTGGTTCCCCAGTGACTAGCAGGGGCTCTGAATGTTATTTATGCAATGATGGTCCACCCAGACGGAGTGTGCCCAGTGTGTGGAGCTCGAGGTACCGTCTCAGTACTGAAAAACATAAATACATTTTTTTTTGTACACAATCCAAAGAACTACAATAAAAACTTGAGAATTAAATTTTAATATCTCAATCACAGCCTGAGTGGCTCACGGCAGAAATTCTAGAGAAAATATAAAAATGTAGAAAACGGAGCACATTTATTACTTGCAGAGGAAGAACACTCCTCAGAGACTGTCAAATATATATGGGGTTAGGACTTATTAAACAAAGAACTGTGCTTAGAAAACRGCTACCAAAGGAAAAGTAAATGATGAATATTATGAATCATGTGAATAATACTTAACTGGATATATAAAAAATTATGGGAACAGCAAAGTCAGTACTAGAATAAATAGGAAGGTGATTTGCAGCAAAACAGGGATAATTCAGTGTGTTTTTTTCAAGATTATCTTTCAGAAACTAAAACAAATGGCTTTTGCGTGAATCCCTGTCTTACATTAAGCTTCCTGTTACATAACAAAATGATCTTTATTGTAGTTTTTCCCTTCTGGTAATTTCTCCTGTGTTTTGCTTTTTTCAGTCTTTCAGTCATCTGGTGTCAGAACTGATGGAGGAGACCTGCCCTGGGCACCCCAAATCTTATGGGCCAGAAAAAGAAGGAGAGAAAAAGATAAGAAAGAATGCTTAAGAGCAAGCAGATTTCATTCCAGGAGGTAGGACCAGGAGAGGGTGAGCGAGGTAACATGTGGAGAGATGAGACATATTGTCATATTTCACAGTTTGCCCTTGCTGTGGCTCATACCTCCCCTCCCTTCACTTTCCTCTTGCACAAGACACCCACAATAACAGATACTGATTTCTCTGGGAAGGATCACAGGGTTTGACCTCAGAGGAAGGGAGTCACCTTTGTGGATGCCCACGACTCTACAGTTAAAGATTAATGCGTTTGCAGTGTGGACGATGCACCAAAACGATGTATTTTCTTCTTACATACATTGACGTTTTATGACCTACAAGTGCTTAAAAAGCTTTGTTTTTGGAAACTTGAAGTCCATTTTCTCTTTTAATTATAAGCACTCCAGAGGACATCTCATTAAGGCTCCAGAAAGGAGTAAGCTTGTCACAGACATGAGGAATAATTTTATAGTGCTAATTAAATGTGATCAGATTTTTCAATCACATAATTAGTAGGAATGTTGGCTGAAAGTTCCTATTACAAAGGGAGTGTTGCCGGGCAGAAAGAAGAGAGTTCTTAGCGGAAACTCAGTTTCTTCTCCAGACTGCAACGTGAATATATATTCTTCTCAATGCAATGTGGATATATCTGCTTCAGTATACACCATTCCTTAAAAGTTCTCAACCTTGGAAATAGTGTTTGCAGGCTCCTAGTTCTCCACATAATTGTCCATGTTGCAGAAGAAGAGGTTTTAAGGATAAGCAATAAAAAAGAATTCCTCCATTTTTACCATCGTTCTCTTAATTTGGGACCATGCTATTAGCAATTCATCATGATGCATAAGTAACAAATACTATTCTATGCCTCAAATCTGGGCAGCTGGTTCTCCAGATTTTGTACAGAACTGTTTTACAACCTGTTTGCTTGGCATACAGCATTTCCCTGCTAAATTATTCACTTTCTTCTGTGGCCAAGAGAGTGGATGCTTGTGACATGTCAAATGAAATTCAATCACTACCTACGATGTAAACAAACTCTCAAGATTGACTCTACCAGCAATGGAGCTTTTGCTAATGTGATCCTCTTCTCTCAGAATATCATTACCACTCCAAAGGGAGGCCTTGATAAAGTGAGGGCAAGATCCTCCTCATTAAATGGCATTGCACTCTTTATCCTTAGGGCAGTTTAGATCCATTTGGAGTGAGGATGAATTTTGCACTGCCTATGCAAAAGAATCAGAAAAGCAAAAACCAATTTGCTCATGAGAATTCACACGGAAGTGAAAGGGATCTCTTGAGTAATCCTGGTGGGATTCAGGGCTCACCGTGATCCCTTTCAAGAGACAATGGGCAAAAGGACATAACACATTTGCAAACAGAAACTTTCATTTTTTGGCAGTAAATTATGCCTTSACTGGGAAATACTCTCACAGGCTTTGGAGTCTGACTTTGAGTTTTTGAGTCCTTATGCTGTGGATCCTAGCCAAGCCCGTTGCCTCTGTGTGGGAAGCACTTATTTTTCAGTCAGACTGAAAGCAGGCGCCCCTCGTTGCCATGCACGAGTCAGAGCTGTGGGTACCAGACCGTTCGCAGCCTTTCAGGATGAATGTCCTTTTCAAGCGTGGCTACCAGAACAGTCTTCCAGTCTCAGCCTTAGCTGTGCTACAAAATAGCTTTCTTACTCCCACTTGTCACACATACATATATCTAAAGATCCTGCTAGCATATTATGCTAGCACACCTCATCAATTTTTATTTTTGCTTTAAATTATGACAAGGCTATTGTGCTCTTTTTCATTCTAATGCAAGACAGCCAGATGATGCAAATTTAACAGCAAATCTTTCCTAACATTAGACTTATGTATCTGCTGGGATAAATAGGACTCACAGAAATCATCAGAGGGACAGTAATTAGCATGTGGCTCTGAAGCAAAATGTCCACTGCTCCAAATTCCTTCTCTGCTTCTGTTTCAAGGAAGCATTCCCTCTAGAAAGCTGTGTTTTTGTTGCTATTCGGTCCATTGTTATACCYGCTACACATGAATATGCTGTAAAGCTGTTTCCTTTTCTGATATAATGAAGAACAAGTTTTAACAACTCCTTGATCTATTTTCCCCTTATATTGCTAATATTGATGAGAAATAATTCTTTCTTTATGTTGTCATAACATATACAAGGATGTTAGGAGCGTTTGCTAAATGAGAGTTACACTTCTCTGCTTATGGGAAAACAGAGCTGCTCTTTAATCCCAAAGCACTGCCTGTTTCTAGACAGGACTGATAGTAGATAATTAATTTTGGTCTTCTACTGAAGACAGTTCTTAGATGCAATGTTTATTCCTGTTTGATGTTCACCAGCAAGTACTTATAGACTGTACAATATTAGACTGGAAGTGTGCACAGGACTACTGTYAGAATAGCATGTATTTAGGCACTATTAATTTTCCTACTTTCAGATGTTGGAGCAGTAGCTTGAACAGGGTAAGTATCACATTGTTGTATCGCTTGGAGTAAGAGAAGGATGGAACTGGAAAAATGAATCACATTTCAAAATAAATCAGAGCTGAAAAATGATCCGGGAAACAATGTGATAAATACTTAAGAATCAATACTTCTCAACACATTRCTTGTGCAGATTATGATTTCTWACTCAGCCAGGCRTGATGTACCCRTCTAAAGCTAGCGGTTAGTTTCTTGCACTTTCAATAATCAAATAATGTTGAAATTAAACTGGTGTGGAATTAGCAATGCATGCTGACTGTTCTAGTTATCATTTCTGTTCAGATCTGCGCTAGCACTGTCTAGGGAACGCAAACAGAACACCTGTAATTATTACTGCAAATTACTAAATTGACCCTGCCGGATACAAAAATGGAGCAAATGCTCGCTCGCTAATTAATTTCCTCAAATGCTTTAAATGCTTTTGTAAYTTGTGCATATAGCATGACATAGGCCAGATAAAGAAAAGGCAGGAACAGAAGAGACTCACTAAGTGCAGTGAATGATAGATGATGTACTGTTAATAACGTGGGCGTTGGGGTTCTGCATGTCCTGGGTCTGAGGAATACTCTGATTATTAAGTGCCAGGAGAGGAACTGAATCAGGGAGCAGCCCAGGTGGCTACTGAAGTTGGTTTATACTTGCAGCAGAGTCTTGCACTTGGCAAAGATTCCTAGTGCTTTGTCAAACTGCCTGGCTACATCAGTTAATTGCTTGTTAGAAAGCCAAATCAGAGTGCTTAAAAAGCATAGTTTGCTTGTTAATTTGATTTTTTKAATAGTTTAGGAGAACCCAGTTGTGCTGGGGTAGCAGAACAACAATCTTCCAAGATAACTTGCAGAGTGCTCATCTGCCAAAGGCAAAGTTAATCAGGGTGTTGCCACCATGATTGATATCAAGTGACATGGAGTTTGAGTGGAAGGATGAAGAGGAAATTCACCACAGCAGAATAATGCATGCTGCTTGCTGCAGAATAATAGTCTTTGCATGTGCATTAAAAAGGAAGACATTCTGTCAGTGCTGGGTGCTGCCTATGTGAATGAGGTTGTAAGTCTCACCTGAAATAAACAGAAATGACTGGCGTGGTGCTATTAGCATCGGTGCATTCTCAACAAACCAAGAAAAAATGTGTGAGAGGAAGCCCCAAGCTTGATCACAAGATCTACCTGACCCTGCTTCTGCTGGATGGTGTCCCCTGGTCAGCTCTGAAATCAGCTAGAAGAGGAATCCTTGCAGCGCAGGGACAAGAGGTTGCCTTCCCCCCTGAATTACCATGCTGCTGTGCTTCTGCAAGTCTCCTCTTTGTGAAGCATATGGGCACCACAGCCCTAATTTTTAGTGTACTTTTCCCATTTGAAACATCAGTGATAGCTAATAGAAATCTTACAGAGCTCCTGGAAAAATCCTACATCTCTGCAATCAGCAAGAAATAAAGTGCATCACACTAGGTAGAYGACAAGTTCTAGCAGAGCTGTGTCCTTGGAGAAATAGTCTGACGATTATAGAATGACTATACCTGAGTGTCCTTTTAAATCAGGAAATTTGAAATTAACCTTCTTTTTCTTACCTAGTTGATACACTCTGTTGTTCTGAATATATGGCTCAGTTTGCTATTTGATCCTCAAAAAGCAGCGTTTCTCRGAGTCTCTTCACTAGTTTAATGAATTTGAGACCTGTTCAGTCTCGAATGCTGCAATTGCATTGAGATTAGGAGGCAAAGTGGCTAAAATGAGTTTCCTTTCCTCCAAAAAATGATATGGTAGATAAATCAGGAGAACTTCGCAAAAGAGGAAGAAAAGAGGAAGACTTAGAGGTTGAAGGTAGTCTGTGTTGAGAGACTGTTTGCTGACTAAAGCAAACATGGACTTCAGCTGCTTCAAGCTGCAGTCCCTGCTTTCTCGGGATGTGCTAGATGTAACAGCACGAAAGSGTCCCAGGTCAAGTGTTGCTTGATTAAAATGGGTTGGAGAAAAAAAATAGAGTCAGAGCTTGCCCTGTTCTACTCTGTGAGGCTCACCCTGCCTGCSAGGTGAATAGGCAGCCCAGCTGTTACCATTCAAAGAGCAGTAAGATGCGTGATTTAGGTTTTGCAGGTCTCTGCCTTTTATACTCTAATAATAGAAATCATTAGGAATCCACTGAAATATTCCATTTATCGCAGTAAATTTAGATGACTGTGACATTAAGTGCTGTTATGGGCCTGGATCATGATTGCTGCCAAGCAGAGTCCTGTTCTGGCTGAGTGAATTGGCATTAACTCCACCAGCTCCATCATGATCTGTCAGGGCTGTTGCATAAGGCCRTTTTTTCTAGCAACAGGCAAGTGAACAGAAGTCTGCCTCTCATCTGGGACTCAGTTCAGGAGCAATATTCACGCTTTTGCTTGGGTGACTCAAAAGTCTTTCAGCTAATTTGGCCTTTCTAGTTAGTTTATTTCAGAGCAGACTCAAATGCCCATTCCAGTTTACACTGCTAATACCCCAGTTGAATCAGTGAAACAARCTATAAAGCACCACTAAATAGTCATACAGCAGAGTTTGGCCCCTTGGTTTCGTGGTGCAATCCTACGAAAATATCAAATCTTCTCTCCTTTGGGGAGACTGGTCCCTTTGCGGACCAGTCTCTGCAATTTTTTCAATGTCTTCCAGACCTATTTTTTGTTCAGGCTGTTTCAGCTCCTAGCTTTAATTGTTCTGAGCTTTAACTTTCTCTTCAATACAAGGAAACAAGAATCCCAACTAACAATCCCCAGAATTATCACTTATCAGTAGCTGTAGTTCTCTTCTCTCACACAGTCTTCCCCTAGCACTTGAACAAACCTCGGTCTTTGATTCCCACCCTCTCCAGACAGGTTTGCAGCTTGACAGCCGAAACTGGGGGAGCTTCAGCATAATTCACTGTCTTGAGTTCTGAACACTGGTTGTACAAATTGCATGTTCATTATGTAGAATAAAGTAATTTATATCCGCTGTCAGTACATACAATGCTTGAGTGCATGCTGTTTGGCTTGATGCATCTGATAGCTGGAAGTTTGCTGCCTTCCAAGTGTATAAGTGCTTTTCCCACTGCATGTTCCTCGAGTCTCTAAGCACTTGCCTGCTTATCTTGCAGAATGAGGTAGGGCCATTTTAAATTCTGAGTTTATCCATGTTAATCTCAATAGAATGTGACATTTGGTTGTAATTAAGAGAGAAGATGGTATCCAGGAGAAAAGTCAAGCAACTATAAATAGACAGGAGTAAGCAGTAATTTTATCTTTCACTGAAATGAAAGCATAAATAAAAGAAATTAATTTGTTTGTCTTGCTGGTTAAGCTCAGGCCACTGTTTCTTGAAGACTTCTTGTCAGAAATAATAAATTGATGTACTTTTTATGCTCTGAAACACTGGCAAGGTACAGCTATATTATGATTTATACTACAAATTCAAGACCAAAGCCTGCAATATGTACTCAAAATTAGAAATCAAGGAAAGACATCACATACACAACTAAGCAATAGTAGAGCCTATTACGTCCATTTAGCAACTCTGCACACAAAATCCCCAATCATTAGGACTTCTGACAAAAGCAGAGGCAAAGCCCATGGAATTTTCCTCTTCTCCAAGCTTTTCTAGGCATTTTTGAAGGGTAACTGCCTGTGTGTTTTAAGACATCAACCAAGTATGGATRTAAACAGAAAAACTTTGGATGTTTAACTGTGCAGAGATATGAAAGAGGAGCACAAATAAGCCCTGTGTCAGAGTAAGAAATTGTCCTCCAAAAACTGTGGGGAAACAAGCTGATCTGTGTAGAGAAAGAACAGTTGGTGGGTGTTTGAGACACACTTGGAATTATCCCTATTTTAAGCCTGAATCTTCAGGTAACTGTAAATCAGTATGTGGGAAGTGACTTTTCATGTGTGGCATGTGTAAACACCACATATATGTCCGAATTCTTCATGCCTTTAATTTTCAGTTATCTCAGGAAAACTTCGAGAATTGTCAGCATAATTTCAGATCTTGATCTGAGCAGAACTTCGGAGATCATTTCATACATTGATTTTGCAGCTTCTTTATTTAAGTGGTGTGCCCAGAATAATAAAATACGGTGTGATGGGTGTCAGGAGCAGAGAGCAAACTGCTTAGCTCAGCCAAAATGATTATTCAATAAGAATTTAAATAACTGAACATGCACATAACCACCCCTGAATTGCAGAGTGAGGTCAGCCGCTGAGGTCTGTGGCATCACTTTTCTRTTGATTTCAGATAGATGCTTGGAGCTCATTATGTAGCCAGTTCAAAGAAGAGGACACCATGGTGCCATATTTCTTGTCCCTTAGAAGTAAATTGCACAAAGAGATAGTTTCATACAGTTTCATTTCAGAAACTATTAGTCAAATCTGAAGCTRTTAGAGATTGTTTCTGTTCTGGTGCTTTAGATCTGCTGAGGATATGGTATTTCCTTGCTTTCTGAAGGTCTCCCACAAGTCACCAGAGATAGTATTTTAGGGATACGTCCTTGGGAATCTCAACAAAGATTTCTGAGGTATCTTGTAAGTGGAAGGCCTCCCCATCAAATATACATAGGTGCATAGTGGCCAGAACACCCTGGAAATTAGAACATCCACAGAGATGGGAATGAGGCATGAAAAATTCTGAACAGATCTTCCACCATTGGATTCTGGGTCTGTTACAGAAGTGATTGAAGGAAGGAAAGAAAGAAGGAAATATATATATCTACATATATATATATATGTATATTCAGGCTGCAGGAGCTAGTAATCCTCTGAAAAGGATGTCTRTAAACAGTAACAATCTGCTATGCTTTTCCTTACTACGTGTTTGAGCTGACCTGCCCAGCACCTTGCCTCAGATGCACGTGTCCCTTTGCCTTTTTCGGGATGCAAATGACGCTGGCAAGTGTCATTGCAGCAAAGTCCACCAAAAATGCCACTCGAGAAACATTTGCTAGATCTAGCTGCCAGCATGAGCCACATCATCCCATGTGGGATGTTTGTCCTTGTCTGTCCTGCTCTAAGAAAGTCATCTGGGAGTTGTAGAGGAGCTGATAACTAGCAGTGAAAGACTTGCAGCAGATGCTAAATATTGTAACACTGTTAAATATGGTAATTGCTAACTAAGTTTTTACTCTGAGTTCTGAACCTCTGTTATTGAGGAGTCCTTATTCTAATTTTAAAGGGTTAGATAGAGCAAGTTCGTGAGTGAATATATAATCTGATATATATTCTGATTATAAACTTTCCGTGCTTGCCCTTAGCCTGTAGTATCCTGAGTTTATTGCTGATTAACCCTGTTTCTTGTTTATATGATGATTTTTATTGTATGTCCAGACCTCAKAAAACCGAGACTCCGTGAGGTGCTTTCCATTCCACACAGCTGCGAGACGGACCAATATTTCAATGAATAAAACCAGGAAGCCAAAGCTTATCCGTAACATTTGCCTGCAGAGTCCAAGTGAAGGGAGTGCTGTGCAAATCTAAGGCCACAATCCTAGAAGTGACAATTAATTAGCAGATCACTGCATCCATGTCGCCACCTTCCTTGGAGACAAATTGTGCCCACTACCAACTGCTGGGTCCTRACCAAGCCCAAGGCAATATTTGACCGCGAGCGGATGAGCAGGAGCTTCCTAGATGACCTTTCCAGCTGGCAAGTGCCTCACGCCGARTGCCTTTGATCCTAAGGAAAGGCACAAAGTGATGCATCACTGTTGAGGTAACTAATTTTAGCAGCTGCATCTGTTTAATTGCRCCTCTCAGCAGAGCATGACTGCAGAGGGAGCCTGGAGGAAAGTAAGAGATCACTCAGCTATAAAGTGCAAAGGTTTTGAAGCTCTGCTCTGGAAGAAATCCTCCCAGGAACTGCAAACAATTTGTGTTCCTGCCACTCCYGGCAGGCCTCCTGCACTTCGATGGGAGGCTTTGTGCACTGCAAGATAACATAGGGACAAGAAATTTAACAAAAAATAATATTTATGTATACAAGAGATATATTAAATAGATGGCATTTGCTCTAGTGATATTAATTGCTCTCCGAAGCACTTGGAGAGATCTGGACATGCTAAGCTCAACGTGATGGTTATTGGGGRTCTCTCAAGTACTTCCTATAATATCTTCATAGTGTCCAGAACCTAAACTGTCTGTGAAAATCTCAACCACCGAGGAGGTGGAGGATCCGTTCCTCTCTGTTTGCTGTATTACAAAGAATGCTGTATTACAAAGAATTTGTCTGTCATTCTCTGTTATCTTTTTAGCACTCCTGGTTGCCACAGATATTTCTGATAGAGCATGTGATGAGAAGGCAATACTACGTTTACTTGTGACACTTTCATGTAGCATTACATGTAAAATATAAAAGGGAAAGCTGATAAAGAATTATATTAGGTAATGACTCTTGATTAATCATCCTTCTTATATTAAAAATCAACCTTATTTCACTACTGCACCAAATGTACCTTTATCTGTTGCCTTGTTCTCCTGAAGAATATGTTCCTGCTGCCTAATCAAGAGCTGTGTGTGAACTATTCCATCAGTGTCTCTGTCTGCATTATAATGCAATATTCATTCTTTTACTAAGTGTTTACTTATGGTAGATATATTGTTCCTGCATTTAGGGACAGAACGTCAAAACCTAAGATGTGAACATACATCTAATTCGGATTGGATTTACTGACTGTTATGAAAAAAAAGAAAAAGAAGAATAAAGAGGCACTGCTTATACCTTGGAGCAATTTGATTTCAAATTTTGCATGCAAAGCTCCAACTGTTACTCTCCTCTGAAAGGAAGTAAAGGTTGGCAGCACTCGCAGTTACGTGCAAGTCACAATATCCTTCGTAGAAGGGGTTTTTAGTAGAACACAGTGTGTCTTCCTGGTCTGATTGTTCTCATAGAGGATGGATCGTAAAGCACATGAGCCAGTGAGGAGAATCTTTATACTGTGCAKGCAATTTTGAAATAAATATTGAAGCTATGTCAACAGTTTTCTTTTAAAAATACATAAATAAGCATTATTCATGGCATTTCTTTTTTTCATCAGTGGTTTGCTGAATAGCTCTTCACACTTGGCAGCAGTTGATGTTTCAGCCTTTTCTAGCAGTATCAAACACTAGCCCGCAGTGCAACAAAAGTTGCCTGATTTATAGAAAACCTCAATGACTATTAGTGCTGAGGTGTCAAAGACTGAACAACACAGACCAGCATGAGCCTGATGCTTCCTCATTCCGGATATTCCGTAACACGCAGCTGGTGAGAGCCACGTTCCCCTGGGAGATGTGGCCAAACAAATGTTGCAGCTGAGAAAGACCCTTTGTCACACCAAGATGGCAAGTGGAAACCAGCATTTGAGAACCTACAATTTGCAAATTCTTTCCTGAAAAAGAAGCAAAGGATTTTGTCCTACTTTTATAGAGATTACTTTTTGTTTAATCTTTCCGTCTTCTGGCATACTGAATCACTGACTACTCTAACAACAACATACTACTTAATCCTTATGAAACATGTAGCGATAATTCAGCCTAAGAAACAATTCATGCCAGCTGAAATCTTACACTAAACATTTCTGAAGTTACAGAAAAAAAATGCATTTCTGTTTTTTTAGTGAACTCTCTAATCGGAGTGTTCTCTGACACTTACAATAAAGAACGTATTACAGGTATCCTCATCATCGAAAGTCATTTTTTAACTGAATTTCCTTTTATGTTCTCATAGAGCAGACTAGTGATATGAAGAGTTTTCCAGCTCATGAGTAAATGAGGAAACCAAACCTGTTATTTTCAGGTGTTATTTATGTCTGAAGATCTTATCCAGTTTCACATAAATCAACAAATTTTAATCGTCTTTGGAAGAAAAAACAGCTGCTTGGTAAAAAGAAAAAATAACAATTTATATAGAAGAAAGTCTGCAAGCCATTAGGCATTAATATATTTGAGGACTTTTTTTTAATAGAAAATGAGACAAAAATGACAGCAAGCTTCGTTATAAAGGAAAAGGGGAGCAGAGGCCTGTTCTGATGTGGCTACATTGGCATCAGGTCTGTTCTTACAGGGGGTATTTTATTGTGAGCCCCCATAGCTGACTTCCTTCCTATCCTTTTGTTCTAAAGTGCTGTTGTACCTGCAAGCAGCAATGAGCTCTCCTGTCTTAGATTTACGTCAGTCATTTCAGGTGCCCCATATTAAGGAAGAACCTAGAGTCTGGACTCAGTGATCAAAATCCGGGCTGGGACCTTCCCMTCTGATGGGAGTTCCTTTGCAGGCGCCTGTCAGGGAGACCTGGTGCAGTAATAACCACTCTGTTTGAGAATAAGCATTTAAGTATTATCTGCTGTACTACAGGTAGCATTGGATAAGAAAAAGTATGAAAATAAACCAAGTCAAAACTATGCCAAATAGAGGTTAATTAAATTTAATACAAATACGTGATCAATTTTKAAAACATAGCATTTAATCTTTGTCAATATAAAGACCTGAGTTCACTTTCAGTATTTCCCATTTTCCCATTGCTCTTACATTACTAAGTTGAATTCTCCCTCGGTTTTGAGTCACGTGGGTTGCTTTATGTTTGATTTAAATAGAGATTTGTCTGCAGAGAAAAGGCTAAGGGTCACCTGCTTGTAGGGTCAAAGGAACCATGTGTTTTATGTATGCTTCCCGTTCTTCCCATCTGGCCTTACAAGTTTCCGAATGGTAGGAATTAATTTGTTTCCTTTCTCTGTGCTTGCACACATGGTATTTAGGTTTGTAAGTGAGAAAATACAAATCTATTTTTTATGGTGTAATTTAGCCTATTTGCTAAAAGAAAATTTGCTAGAATTTTCTYTACCTTAAATAAAAAGTAATTTGTTTCCCCGCTTGTCTGGCAGGGATCTCTCAGCCCTGAAGAGTCTCCTTGAGGGGCCTCTCTGCGCATGGGGAGATCCTGCCGTGCAGCCCACTGACATTGAGGAGAGCTCAATGGGCTCTCAGGCTGCCCCCTTATTTGTGGGATAAGATGATTGACTTCAGAGAAGAATTCAGAATTCATTTGGAATGAGGAATGATTCCAGAACAAGACTTTTCTGTGACTGATGCCCCTGAACTGTGCGCGAGAGGAGTGTGAGGGTCTGTGATAAACCCCCCAGCCCTTTTAATACAGGCAAAAATACCTGAAGGTGCATTTCATGAAAAGTGCATCACACAGCATCCTTTTGCTGCACTGCATCCTAGAAAGCTTGTGTCCTTGGCCTCTCTGAGGATATTATCTCCCCCATAAAGATATTTATTTGGATGAGGGCCAGCTAATGCTTTTCTCTTCCTTGTCCTCATTGTAGTTGTTTGCAAGACCTAGCAAAGAGTCACAGACCTGGCTRAGTGAGGAAATCTGTGTTAATTATTCAGGCTGGGGGCTGAGGAGCAGCTGGGGATCATTATAAATTGCTGGGAACAGCAGCACTGGAGGCCTCATGGAAAGTTCAAACATCTGGGCTTGGGCAGTCAGCTTGCTGGCTGAGAGCAGGAAAAGGATTTTCCTTCATACAGAGAGCTCAGGTTGGAGGAAATAAGAGGGATTTTTCTTTTGAAATTTTTAAATTTAGAACTATCTGCTCCTGTATTATTCATTGGTGTAAGGGCTTTGCTTGTACCTTCTGGGCATTGCAGGAGAGCATTGCGCTCAGGTTCTGTGCAGTGTCATCTTTTGAGATARGCTGAGAGATTTAGTTGTTAGGGCTTGAAAGTATGGGAGGCAGAAGAGAGTCCAGGATACTGAGGCTTCCGATGTCCTTGTTTTGCCATCTAACCAGAAGTTGCATTAACTGATTTACCTAAATTCAGCCCTATATGTACTGCTGAAAACATTCACTRGAGACAGTAGGTTTCTTTTTGGTTTGCGTTAATCCGTAGAGTAGTCATATGTGACTATGGATGCTCATGCTTCTCTTTAAATCTTTTCTGCCCTTAACACAGGAATGCACTGCTGCCTCTGGCTAAACCTGAATGGAACTTAACGTTAATTTGCAATGTTCTTGCCTTCATGCTAAGCTGCCCGGCATATTTCACTGTTAATTGCACAATCCTCAGTACCTTRAGGCAATGCAGCTCCTGTAAAGTCTCAAGCCTAGTGAAAAATGTCTGTAGTCAGGAATGAGTGCAGTGGTCTGCTGAGCTTAGAAATGTTTCTATTACTTTGTCATGCCAAATATTTTTTTTCACTCTTCTAGCTCTGTTGTTTTAGTGGGACAATAGGCAATGATAGGTCTGTAGAGCTCAGATTAAAGGAGTTTGAGAGAGGAGATATATGGAGATAAAAGTATAACAAAAGATCTATAGGTGACTCTGAGGGCAGATAGAGTAAACTGAGCATTTGAAAAAGGATATAATTGGAGCCTGAAGAAGAGCTTGGAGAAGCTTAGGATGTATTTGTTAAGCTGCAAATGACCATAGCAGTGCTTGGCCTGTAGAGGGGTCTGATAACTTCTGTTGTGCCTGGTGTTAAGTGAATTGCAGGAGGTAGGTGCACATTGAGAGAAATGGAAAGGTAAGAGGGGAATGGAGGAGGAGGAGGAGGAGGAGGCTGCTGTCATCTAAACATAGCCATAAAGCTGCCATCAAAATCATTATTGACCATGTTTTGTAATGAAAACTCTTAGCAAGACTTCCAGAGAGGCCGGCGTGGTTTCTTTTGAGTGTGTGTCAGGGTTGAACCTTGTGTGAACCAGGCTGGACCTGTTGAGCTGTCCCTGCTTGTCTGTGGAGCCAGGAGAAGCAAGGAACAGCCCCACTGAGCTATAAATTCTTCTACCTTTGCCAGGAGAGAATAAACTCCAGAAGGAGTTAGGGCCTCTGGGAAGGCTCCCAGGGCACACCAGGACCTTCCCCAAGTGTCTCCTCCTAGTTGGTTTTGAGGAAGGGTCTTCCCTATCAGAAAGTTYGGGAGACAGAGGTAGGACCAAAGGGAATTTATCGTGTGGAGGGTGTTGGTGTGATGGGGATTGTAGCTTTTAATTGAAAATGAACCAGGTGTTTTGTCCTGAAAAGCATCACTCAGAAGCAGGCGCTCATGATCTGCTCTGGGGTTTCCTGAGTATCTCTAGAAGCCACCACCAGCAGACAGTGTGTCCAGCTAAGGGAACTCTGAGTTGGCAGTTTGTGTTACAGAAGTTCCCAGGTATCAAACCTGAACTAAGCTTGTAAACACTGAAGTGTCTGTTAATCACCGGTGGTAGCAAAGGGATGATTATTCTTTCTTTTTCATTTTCTAATTGAATCAATTTTGTATTTCAGAATCCCATGATGATGCAGCATACTGTTGCAGCAGCGTACAAGCGCTTGCAGCCTTGTTCAGCTGGGGTGAGTCAGATGAAGTCTGGATTTTAAGAGTGATACTGATTCACACTGCATTTAGACTGTTTTCCTGTGGTTTTTTTTTTTTTTTTTTTCTTGTGTCTCTTTTATATCCCATGCTGAGAATCAGAAGCAGGCATTGTGAAACTCAGAAGGGTCTTCTGAAAAAGTAGATTCAGAATTTGTTACTGTAGTGAAACGGAGAAAGCCTGAACAAATCACTGTTTTCTTAATGAAAGTCAACTCTAAAATACACCTACTTTATCATAATATTCAGTTGCACTTTTTAGAGTATTTTGTACACTTAGTAACTCAAACTCTGCAAGCTTCTGCAGAAGCCAAAGGCACTTATCTGCACAGGAATTATCCAACAACCTGCAAAACCAGGTCCTTAATTTGTTGTTATTTCAATAAACTGTGATTAAAGACCAGCAAACCTATTATCCTGTCCTGCTGACATGCCTTGCTCATTTAGGAGATCATTTGAAATGGATTTATCCTTTGTTCTGTGTCGTGGATCCTCCAATCATACTACTTTTGAAATATATTTCTATGTTTTTTTTAATGCCACTAATAACTCGACGGAATGGACACTAGGTTATAATTCTATTTGGAAATGCAATTCAAAATTCTGACTCTTAGAACCTTTCATAATCTCTGAATTGCTTATAGCATAAATCCATTTAACCTTCAGTATCCCCTAGGTATCTTTGTGTCACAGTATGAAATTAGTTTAATTTGTGTAAGCATGCATACTTACGTCTAAATGATCTGACAGTGTTGTCTTTATCAACTCTGGAAATGACTGTACTAAATCTGACTGACTGCAGTCTGAACCGCCTCCCCAAGGCAGCAGTGACGGACAGAGCTGGGTCAATTACATTAATCAAACAAAAAATTTACTGATGCTGGGAATGGCAGAGAAAGATTTCACGTGAGCAGTGTTGCCTTTAACCTTGCTGGTTAGCATGGCTAGATGGAGTTGGTGGTGGTAACAGGGGAGACAGGAGTCATTTATGAGCAGAGCTGAAACAAGAGTCACTTTGTCACTGTTACCTGGGCTTGGGGTGATTTTGAGTCTTACATGGCACATTGGTTTGGCTTTCTCTAATTTCTTAGCATTACCTGTGATTCGAACAGTCATCTGTATGGTTTCACCCTCTCTTTCTTAAATATGTCCTCTAAAAATATAGTAATTGCATTGCCCAAGTCTGTTTTGTTTGTTTTTGCCTTAATCACCAGTAGCTCGTAGCTATTTGTTCTATCTGAAGTTTGGGAATTTCCTGGCCTTGGTTATCTTTGAGCTGAGAAGATTTTTATGAAAATCTCTCAAAGGTGGAACAGCCCTAAGAGCAATTTGGAAA
Organism: Nothoprocta perdicaria; assembly: GCF_003342845.1. NCBI lineage: Eukaryota > Metazoa > Chordata > Aves > Tinamiformes > Tinamidae > Nothoprocta > Nothoprocta perdicaria. The sequence continues at coordinate 3,384,141 of NW_020455533.1, forward strand.
CCTTCTGCATCTCTGGGTTATAATAACACATCAGGCTAATGAAGAGTGCTGTAATTTGGAGGAGAAGTAGATCCTCAAGGCACRAAGTTTTAGTCATTGTTATTGACTTTGTTCTTCTGTGAAGTTATTTCAAGAAAGGAGTTTGTAAGTGAAATTATAAGTAGAAAATTGTAATGTATATTGTCTTTTGAGGCAGTATAAGACTGTTATAAGACAGTAGAAGACCTGGTCATTCCAGGACAGAAGAGCCTTTCTTCGCTATTGACATTCTCTGTTCCTGAGAGCGTCTTTAGCCCTCGTCACACTGCKGCTGTAAGATTGTGAATTATAATAGGAATATTCTTTCACGTGTTGGCTTGTTGCGTAGCAAATGATCGATACCTCACATGGCATCCAGGCGAGGCAAAGCCCAAAGCTCCCTGCAGCTGGGGAGATGCTTGGCCCAACTCTTGTTCATGTGGSCAACAACATCCACCTGGATGTGGAGGAAATGTTGGCAAAGATCTTGCTGTTTATTTGATAATATCCGAAGCATGAGGGTGTGCTCACCAAAGCACTGTGATTCACTGTCCTGCAAGGTCAATATAGATTTTTAGCTCATCTGCTTTAAGTAGAAGGAAAATTGTTTATCACCCCATTTGTTTTTTATTGATAGTAGTCAGGCTTTTCTGAAAGCTGATGAAAAGAAATGATTCAGCAGAAGTCGGGTGAAAACCTTTGGCTGATACTTAGCATCTGTCTGACTAAKATTTGGCTGAACACTAGAGCTGGCAAGTAGAAGACTTTTAGAAGATATTATGACTTTGTTATCTGTGTGTATGGAGTTCTGTGCTAATACATGAAACCTAAAGGTTTTTTTAAAATAAATTGCCATTTATGAAGCAATAGACCTTTTCATTTMAGATTTAAAATTTCAAGTGTTGTGTTTTGGGATGATTATATTTTATTACCTAGTCATGGTACTTATTACTGATGATATAACAGACTATAACTCTCAGGGAAAAAAAAAAAAATAGCCAAAGGGTTTTTACCGTCCTGATCTGTTAGCTTTGTGTTTCTTTTTTTAGAGCTGCTGTAGTTATAACAAGAATCAAGTAGGGAAATAATGAAATCCAAGCTGGATTTGTCCCCTTGGCTCTTGCTGAATCTGCATTAATGTTCTGCTTAGATACATCTCATCTCCTTAAGCCTTCCTGCTCATGATCCAAACCTGTGGTTTTTTGAGTCCCTTCTTGGATCCGTGGTGCTATTTGGGACATGAGTCTGTCTTGTGATGAAGGAGTTTTGGGACAGACAGTGTGCAGCTGCACGTGAGCTTTGTGCAGTGATCGGATAATGACACAGGAGGGAACATGATGCTTTGGGGAGGGCACAGATTCCCTTGGCAGTAAAATAGTAAAAATAAGAGTACAGGGCAGCAAGGGAAGCACTTCTAAGACTTCTTTAGAGAAAAATAGTGCCTAGGGAAGTGGTGAAGCCCCTTCTAACTCTAGCAAGTCACTGCTACGCGAGCCAAAGGGCTCACGTGGAGGGATTTACCCCTTCCAATAAGATGTGTTACAATATTTATGTTGCCTTTAGTCACAAGGAACCCAGACTCTCTTTAGGAAACTTGAGTGCTCTATCAGCCCTGTRTCGGTTTTTATTTGAACATGTGGCTGACATTTCATTACTTTTGAAGCTGAAAACTTTTTACAGCTCTTTCAGAGAGTCTCCAGTACTGTTAATTTCCTTGACCTTCTAGATTTTCTTCATTATTCATAGGTTACTGCCATGCATAAAAATTTCCTGAACAAAAAAAGGGAAAATTCTTTCATTAGGAATATAATTAGAGAAGACATGCAGAGTATAATTTTTTTATCTGTAGATATGCTTAATTGTTCCTAATGAACAAGAGCAAATGAATTAGCTTTACTGTTCGGATATATTTGAAATAACAGTATTGATGAACACAAGTTCAGCCAATTTATGCGTAAGTCATGCGGTACGTTTAGGAGTAGATAGAAGAAAAATGCACAAAAATAGTGTCCTATTTCCCCTCAATAAGTGTATATGACTTTATGTATATAAAGATATTAGATTTGCTATTTAAACTCTAGTGATAGAATGCAAACTTCGGGTGGCTGCAGTGAGCTGAAAATGTCCAGCAGGTTTTAGGAGATCTCAAAGCGAGTTGAAGTGATAAATTACTGAGCCTATGAAAACATGAGAGTTCATTAGTAAAATAATAACGTGCCTCTCATGTAATGTTTTGCTACCTCAGGATCTGGTGAAAGTTAAAGAAAAGGGAACAGATGGAAAATAACTGGGAGGTGTTGGAACTGCGGCGTGCATTGGAAACAATCTGCAGGCTCCCTTCAGGAATCAGAGCTAGGTCAAAACAAGGGCCCTGACCCCACAGCACTTGGAGCCTCATGAAGGTGTTCCACTCAGTCCAGGGTCAAAACCCTTTCCATGTGTCTTGGCTCCCAGGCAGGTCAGTAATTGCTGGGGTGCTGAATATTGTTTTCATTGGACTGTGTCACTCTCTGCTCCCCTGAGCTGGGTTGCAGAGCAGGTTGTCTMCCCAAAAAAGCAGCAGAGTGGGGTGTTTTGTGGGGCCCTTCCCAATGTGATAGGGATGTTGCTGTATCAGGGTACCAGTCACGGGCCTCAAAAAGGCCAAAATGCATCAGCAAGAGCTGAGCAATGTGGGTCCTGTTAGGATGAGGTATGTTCTTCCCTTGCTCCTTCTAGGTTTTAGATTTGGGGAAAAAAAGGCTTTCAAGTAAGGAAGGCTGCATGCCAGGCACCTCAACTGCTCTTTTAATTAAGTCTGGTTCTGAAATGATATGTACTTGGCATCAGCAATATCAGCTAATTGTAACCGCTTGTTCTGAATCTGTTATCAGCTGAGTTGCATGGGAACTAAATGTTCTTCTCAACATATTTTTCCCATTTTTTAACAACAGAATGAATCATGAAGGATGACTTCTATGAAAGCTGGTGCAGCCCCAACCCTGCTATAGGAAGAGATTCAGTTAGAAATGGGAATATATGTTATGGTCCTGATTCGGGCAGAAACACTTCACTGTTAAACACTGCAAACTTTTGGGGTTGTTTTGCTTCAGTACTGCAGCACCTTCTTGCCCTGGAAGGCTTTGCCCAGGCTTGGGTGCATGTTAAGCCCACAACCCCATCTGCATCAGCCACCTCTTGGGCATTAAGCTAAGTGCTCAGGCACAAAAGCTCTCCATCTTTCCAGCTATTTACATTTTTAGAGCAGTGTGGATGGGCTGATTTTGTGTGCGACCATGTTGAACTAATCCCTGAACTAGCAAGAAAACTGTTAATTAAAAAAAAAAAGGCAAATCAATTATACTATTTAATTGTGTGCGTTTTCAAAGAGTGTCAGTGCTTCAGGGGTGAGAAGTCTTTCAAGGATGCAGCTGTTCTGCACAGGGTACTTAACTCCAGCAGGGATTGCTCAGTTCAGATCAAGCAGCTCTGCCAGCCGGAGAGGTTATTCCTGAGAAACTGGAGAAGCAGCAAAAAAATACAGGGCTTTTCAGAGAAGCATTGAGAATTTTCCAAAGAATTTCTGATCGCTTGCATAAGAGTCCAGAGAGGCTGGGCAAAATTCACTAATAGTTCTGATCAGGATAAGATATTTTTTTTCTGCTTTACTGTCTGAGTAATCCTGCTGTAGAGAATTGCTGCTTTAAAAAAAAAAAAAAAAAGCTAATTGGAGCGGGGAAAAAAATAAAGAAAAAGCAAACAAAGAAAAAGATCAGATGCCGACCAGATGGATCAGCGGATAAAGCCGGGCAGAAATTTCTTTCTGTGGTATAGCTATAAATGCCCGTCGTCTTGTGTGCACTTGCTCCAATTGTTTTGGAACATCCCCTCTAAACTGCTGCAGTTTCTGCTTTCGGTCATAGGGTCAATGGCAAGATAATTCCAAGAGATGAATTCGAGTCACGTGCTCCAAGCGGTGCCGCCAACTGTGCTTTTCCCTCCTTAAGCGCCGAGGTGCGGTGAGGATAGCGCCCACGCGCCGCAGCTCCCGGCGGCCCGCGCGCGGTTGTGTAACTCTGGGCTCGCGCAAAGCCGAGGGGTGTCGGCGCCGTCAGACTTCCTGAGCTGACACAGCCTCTAAACCCACAGATGTTTGCAGAGGTTTGCRCTTTGTGTCTTCATATCCACTGATTTGCACTAACTTCATTCACAGCAGCAATAAGGTAGAATTCAAAGCGAGCATCTAGACTATCCCATGGAGCAGTATTGCTATMTTTGCCTGTATTTTTTTCTTCCGGCTAGATGAAGATGTTGCAAAGCGGGTGTCTTTCACTCTGCTAAGGAAGTTGGTCCCACTGTTTCTCTGGAAATTGTTTGCAGTTACTGTTTATACCTTTGGATACTTAGGAATCACCAAACCAATTTCAAAAACTTTATTTTTTAAAAACTTTCTTCCAGAGAAGCCATCACAATTCAGTAGACAAAATAACACCAACTCTTTTATATATTCACGAAGTTTTTGGTTTTTATTCTTTATTATTTGAACAAGTATATGAAAAACAAATTTTAAAACTTTTTCTATCTAGTATGAAATGTTTACAGTGGGCAGACTGCAACTGCCTTTCAAGCAAATTCTCTTGCAAGCACTATGTAGTAATTTACAACAGCAGTGCAATTTGTTATTTATAGACCGGCCATCTGACGGCAGGCAAACTCTGAAAGCTTTCACACATAGTGCTTATATTTTAAGCTTTTTAGTGGCTTTAGATATAGGATGCATATTTGTACTGAAGAGCTTTCTGTATGCCTGGTTATGAGCATTGTAAAAAACACACTGGTGCATAGGCCTGAAGGAACCCACTCTAATGCTTGACTCAAGGTGTTAATTGCAAAGAGCATTGAAAGCCCCAAGGCAAATAAAATAACAAGTGTATTTGTGCCATCAGAAGCTATGTTGGTTGTTACTCATTCCGTATTGGGTATTCAGCAAGATACATGACTGGCAGAGAGAGAGTTGAGTAGTAACATTAGTCATAGCGAAGAATGAGTATTTGCTGTTGAATAAACTCTGGCTTTTGATATTCTCAATCTCCAACTGCATAACAATGTGTTGGAGCCACCTGGGTTGGCTTGACTGCCCTTCTTATACCTATGTATATGAGGAGGAAAAATTGCATCATAACATACAGTGTTGCTTTGTTTTGTTACACTGACAGACATGTGTATTTTCCTATTCCCGGGAAGGGTTTCCAGCAAGGTTTAGTTCCCCGTGTAGATGTATTTGATGGGAGATACTGGCTCCTCCAGGGTCAGACTGTCGGTCTCATTGAAGGTGTCACTTTCTCCAGTTTGGTTGGCATTTTTTGTTCTGTTCATCCGAGACTGCAATCGTTCGTGCTCCTTTCTCAGCTCGGAGTAGGAATGGGAGAAGGTGTGGAATATGGATGTGGCGGGAAACGACATGATGAGAATCCCGCTGAGGATGCTGCTCAGAGCCACCATCTGCCCCGGAACGCTCCGCGGTACCATGTCTCCATAGCCCACCGTGGTCATGGAAATGATAGCCCACCAGTACGAGGCAGGGATGCTTGTGAATTCAAGCACCTTCCCAGATTCATTCTCAGCAAGATAGACCAAGGGAGAAAACAAGGTGACGGCCACGCACAAGAAGAGCAAAAGCAGCCCGAATTCCCGCGTGCACCTCCGGACTGTGAGGCCCAACGTCTGCAAGCCCAAGGAGTGCCGGGCAAGGCGCATCACATACAAGATCCTCAAGGCACGTAGAACCCGTAGCACCAAACCCACCTTCTCCAAGTACGTATTGCTGCTTGACCTCTCCACCTCCTTGCTTGAGTCATCGTCTGTCAGGATGAGGGAGACGTAATAGGGCGAAATAGCCAAGAAGTCAATGATGTTCAGGGGCCCTTTGAAGAACTGACACTTGCTCCTTGCCTGAATGAATCGGAGGCAGAATTCCAGGGAGAACCACGCCACGCAGATGGTCTCTATGACGAAGATGTAATAGCACTTCTGGGAACACTCGCCCTGACACGAAACAAAAAGAGAATTAAATAACAGTCTGTGAAACGACATCCAAAAACATTAGAGGAAACATGTCTATTTGTGTCACCAAATATCAGAAATAAACAAGTTCTAGCTAGCAGGTGTGATCATAGGGCAGTTCTTTTTAAATAACCTATACAAGGTAATAGGTGCATGAAATGTGCAACCACAGGAACTCGGGCAGAACCTGAGCTGGTGGCAGGGGAGCTGAGCAGCTGTGTGTTACTCTGGAGTAACTGCAGACCCTTGGTTCTTGCAAGGGGTTTTGGTAAAGTCCGCAACAAAGTAAAGGCTGCTGAATGCATCTTTCCTGATAGCCTGGATCTCAAATGAGGCTGGAAAACTGTTCCTGATGCAGTATTATCCATTCTCAGCCAAATTTCRCAAGCAATGGTTATTAAGTACAGCATGAAAATACATATATCTGCTACTAATTAAACCTGCTGCTGGTGTTCATGATGCAGTGCAGGGGTTAARCGATACTGTTCTTGAGTGTCCCTTGTGATTGAATTACTGATGYTCTCAGGAGACCAAATGTTTTTATTCGAGCAGTGTTTGTATCGTGCAGCTCTGCAGTTGTCCTGGGCTGCAGTCGGTGGCTCCCTGCGGCTGCCTCCGAAGGTGAAATCATGACAGATCCCAGCCCTGGGGGTTCTGGCTCATCCCTCRCCCCGAGAGCTCCAGCTCTGTGGCACCCTTTGGGGATTTTTCCCCTTTCTTCAATGCAYGCCGTTGCAATCGTAACTTGTCTCTTAAAAAGCAAACATCTCAAAAGGGAGCGAAGCCTCGCCCTGCTAGAGCTGCACGGGAAGGACGAGGTTACGGCTGCAGTTGGCGTYGCGGCCTCGCCGAGCTGCTGACTTGGCTTGGCAGGATCGCTGCCATCAGCAGTCGCCTTTTTCCAGCGTTCACTTTTTCTGAGTTGTTCTSGACTCTACCTGCCTGTGATCCCTCTAGTGATGTATCCTATGCATTATTCATTATTTTTGTGAAGATGTGTTTTGTTTTGTTTAACCGGACTGAATTTCTAGTACACTTGCTATTTCATTTACTTTTATATGTTCATGACCAATTCTGCAGTAAAAACTTTTGAGGGTGATGTTGCTCTTAGATTATCTTGTTGCTTTCACAATTCTTCTTTTTTTTTTTTGAAAATACAAAAATAAGCAATTTTATTTGTTAGGAATTTTAACCATTAAGATMTAAATTCTCTTTTCAATTGAGTATGAATTTCCAAGGTATAACTTCCTTGTAAAGACTGATTTGGGAGGGTTTCTTTCCTTTTCCTCACTAATCCTTATGCAAAGCTGTGTATTTGGAGAAAGCAAGCTGCACATGCAGCTTCCCAAAGGCATATTTCATTTTTTCAGAATAGCATTTTTCAGTTCAAGCTTTTCAGGAGTGTTGCTGGGTGTTTGATCTCCCAGATGTGCACAGGTGGGTGCAGGTGGAAAAGGCAGCGAGTTCTCCATTGGTATATCTTCTTTSCCATATACTTACAAAAGACATTTTAGGAACACTGCAAGATTCAAACCACAGTCTCCTTTATTTTTCCTACAGCAAACAAAGGAGTGAGACTGTCATGATTTCTGTCTCTGACTCATGGAGTGCATTTCTGTGCTTCATTTTTTTTTTCTGATGAGAGAGGGAAGAAGGATATGTTTGCTTCAGGCATGCAGCAGAAGCCAGCCCTGCTCGTCCCAGAGTCAGGGGGTTCTTCCATGCAGCCCTGCAGGAGGACAGAGCCCACCTGGGCCCTAGGAATAGCACAGCCAGCTTATCTCACAGCGGGGATATTTCATTCTGTCTCGTATTTAGGCAACTCGTATAYGAGATCTGTTGGAAACTTCCAAGCCTCTCTTTCTTCCTGCTTATTTGTCATGAACATCTGGAAAATGAGTGTAAAAAYCCGGTGCTTTAGGAGTTAATGAGAGTATGTTCATTGATTTCATCAGCTTGTCATCAGATGCCAGCTCCTTTACTTTCAGTTTCCTAATGAAGGATGGCTAGGGATGATCCAGAGGGGAGTAGTCTAAGGTGCYGTCCTGGGAGTCCTGAGGATCAGATGCTGACAGTGCAATTTTAGGCCAAACACTCTGATCTGTGAAAGCTGTTTTGCATAAAGAATCAATAAGCAGTTTCTGTGCCACGGGGGGCTTAGATATCTTTTCCCTTGCCTATCAAAGCAAACACGTTTGGGAAGTTCCAGCAATCGATAGCTACCAAAACAAACCCTTTCTCAGTCCTGCCAGTAACTAAAGCAGAGTTCTGAGCTTTTCTTAGACCTTTGAGTCCAGTTTGTCCCCGAATTCCTTCACCTCCTGAGGGTATTTTTGCAGCCAAAATATCATGGTGTAATGCTAAGCAAATATAATATTGACTGAACATGAGGAGGTGATCAGGTCTTGCAGAAACCTGGCCACAAAATACTTCAGGGGATGGATTTTTAGCAAAATTCTTGACGTATTTTATATCTGTTGCGGTGGCCATCAGTACTCAAGATGTTATCGGCTCTCCTGGGAGAGCAATTAGAGCTGAGCTCATGTGAGCTCCGCTGATTCTTTATACCTGATTCATCCTGCAGACTTTGCAACAATGCTAGAATTTATTGGGATTTATGGAGCTTGTGTCTGGCTGAAACTCCACAAGGTGTGATATAAAGATAATAAAACAACTACCTGCTATTGATGTTACCTGTGGGGGGAGTAGCAGAGGAGCCACTAATTTGTGTATAAAAAGATATATACTGAGCCTGATGGCTGAAATATTAAGTGATTTTTCTAAATTCATAAACCATGTCAAAGCAGTGAAGTGGCTGTTCCCAAGCTCTGTAGCAGCAGTTAATAAGCAGTTCCAGCTTCCCTTTCCTCACTTTCCATTGTAAGGGCTCACATCATTTTCATTTGTTTTGGGCTGAGTTCCTGCTCCTTTGTTTTGATGCCCCTTAACTCTCATTTTGGAAGGGTCATTAGTTAGTTGATCTGCTGAGTTCTTGCATTTCAGTGATGTTCAGTGACAAGTTAAGAGGCAACGGGCACAAAGTGAAACAAAAAAGCTCTATTTGAGTTTGAGGAAAAACTTCTTTAGTGTGAAGGTGGCGGAGCCCTGGAACACGTCCAGAGATGTTGTGGACAGTGTTTGGAGATATCCAAAAGTCACCCAGACACAATCCTGGGCAACCTGCTCTGGGTGTCCCTGCTTGAGCAGTGGGGTTGGCTAGGTGAACTCCACAGGTCCCATCCAGCCTCAGCTGTTCTGGGACTGTGTGTGATTCTGTTCATGATTCCAGCATTGCTGAGACCACGACCAGCCTGGGTAAYGTGCGCCAGGGGAGTCTGAGCCTTAAAACCCCTGTGTGAGTTTAGAGCTCACTATCTGCAAGCTCCAACTGAAAGGATTAAGGAGATGCACACAGCTTGTAAGATAAATAAGATGCATCTCCTGGCCCAGTGCCCTCCTGCCTTACCATGAAATATTAGTTAAAACGTAATGACATCTAGGGTAATAAACAAAACCAGATCTCCGAATTATGCTGCACTATCCCATTTTCCAAGGGACATAAATCTGATCCACTGCAAAAATATTTTTGCATGTATCAATAATTACAGCAATGTCTATGGAGACTGAATCAGTATTTCCCTTGGGGAAAATATATATAATTTATCTATCCACCTCTGTTTTCAGAGGCAGCATAGCTTGTTACCTATTCATACTAATAATTTTTCTCCTTATCTAGAACTCATTTGTACATAACTGGATGAGAACAGCAAGGAACAGCCCTTACAGCTTCAGAGTCTGTTTCTGTGCTGACCGTTTGTAGCCCATTTGGTTSCTCTCTCAAATATTTATAATTGCAATTTGCTACGATAAACCTGCTCTGAACCATCATCTCCTCATCTGCCAAGTAACTTCCTACGTCTGAAGACTTTTTCCCTGAGCCCCTTTGGAAATTTGCCCTTTAGGCTTTTGTAAGGTGTTCTAAAACTCAATGTGGAAGCAAACTAAAAGTAAGCATTTATATTTTGCACAATGCCCGCTGCAGTACAACCATCTTAGAGTATAACCTGGGGCTTCTGAATATTTGAACGTGAGTCTGTCTGGATTGTTAGCAGTTCAAGGGTGAAAGCCCTGTTGTGCATTGATACAAAGGGCATTTTTCCTAAATTTGGAGCRTGATTTTGCCCTGGGTTGCCTCATTGCTATCGACTGGAGCAGATCTCTCTAATCCTTTGTAGAGCACCATGGAAATGGGTGGCACAGTTTTGATGGCTAAGGAATAGCTGGCTGCCCGCCAGCCTGGCAGGGCTTGGCCCTTTTCTGAAGAAGGGTGTTATATCCCCTCCTGCTCCCCGCTGTGGACACAGGCACTTCACGTCACATTACTGATGCTTTTTATGTATTTTTAACAAAATATATTTAACAAAAACTACCCAACCAAATACCCCTTTTGTGTTTTCTGAAGGGCTAAAAAGAAATTGAAACTGTCCCAAAACATCAGAGGCATGCAAAGTTGCTTTTAATCTGGGGAAAGATGGGGAACTGTCCTGTTGTGCCCATAGCATTAGGCGTGCAGTGCTGCTGATCTGCTGCAGCAGCTGCGGTGCCAATTTTCTGCCCTTGGTCTTACAGAGTCTCCTTGAAAGTTCATTGGCAGCAGCATGAGCCTGTCTTCCGTGGTGTGGAAATTGGGATTTTACACAAGTATATAAATAGGGTGGAGCCTAAAKTGTGGAAAAGGTGAATCTGCAGCATTCCTCACAATCTGGTTTTTATGTTTGCCTTGGAACACTGTTTATAGTGGTGACTTTTAAGTTATTTCTTGTGTAAGTTCCTCTCTTTCCTAATTAAAGGTCCAAAGATGCATTGATGATTATATAATACTTTGCTAATATCCTTTGCTAGATCAATATACGGTTTATTTCTGAGTCATATCCATCGCTACAAAAAGCAGTGTTTTCTAAGCTGTGGAGTGAAAATTTACACATTAGCAATATATGTGTATGTTGCTGTGCCATGAGATGGCCCTGAAACAGCCTATTCATATAGTGTCTGTACAAGAAAGGCAAGTTGTGTTATTTGTGGAGCAGTGTTGGTAAAAGTCCTTGAACTCAGCAGGAGCTGGGTATGCAAACGCTGTCATTCCCAGGGGCATATTTTGGAAAACCAGCCAGCACTCAGTCTTCAGGCAAAAGAGAGAGGACAGCAAGGACCTGTAAGCTCTTTCCAGCTAGATCCACTCTAGGTGTCCAAGTGATTGCTCCTGAGTAAAGGCTGTTCTGGTGGGAAGTCACCCAGTTTCACAAGGCACTCTGAACGAAGCAGGAAGGACACTCCACCAATATGTTTGTCTCYTTTTGGTTCAGGCTCCCTTTGGAGTCCTAAAGGAGCCTCTGAACAGCAGGAGCCAGACCTGCCTTGCACGCTGCAAATGAAGCAGAGGCTGCTAAAATACCATTTGGGCAACCAGAACCTCTGGGCTTGCATGCGTAGTTGATGCAAGGTCAAAACTAACATCCACTAGACTTTCCCTGGCACATCCAGATTTTACTTGGTATAGGCAAATAGCATCTGCTACTGCTCAGATCCTTTTCACAGATCCATACACAGTTGTGTTTGGCCTGAGGCCAGTGTCCACAGCGATGCCAGCAGATGGGATCGTTTTGTTTTGTGACTACTGGCTATTAAAGAGGAGTAGAACCTGCCTCCTCCTGCTTGTGCCGCTGCCCGCTGGGCAGTGCATGCTCAGGAGGCTTATCCCAGCAAGGCTGGGCCTCTTGGTCCACTCGGATAAAAAATGTTCTACCGCCTGGAGCATGGAGGAATTAGGAATAAAGCTCTCCCMAAAAGTTTCCTTTCCCAGTTGACTTGCTTCTTGGACGGGATGTTGTTTTCCTGTCTTGTGCACTGCTGAAGCTTAAATCTAGGGTGAGCATCCTAGCCTATAGCTTCTCCAACGAATTCCCTCTGTGGGATAAAATACAAGCAAACTGCGAGAAAAAATCACCGTCAGTTCCTGCTGCAGCCTTCTCATGAGTCCAAGATAGTGGGTCGGCAAAGTGACTCAGGAAGACAAGAGAGCAGGGAGGCTGGAGAAGAGGCAGAGCAAGACCTTCCCGCAGGAAGCTGCGATTCCAAACCGACCCTTGGGATCTCCTCCTCCCAGTCCATAGCAGGGAGGAGCAGCTGCACAGGAGATGTCCCTTTCAGGACAGTTGGTGGCTGGGGCCGAACATGTTCCTCCCCACACGGAGCGGTGGGATGTGGCATGGAGACGCTCAGGGAGAACTTGAAAACCCCTCGTTATGGATCACASCATTATTGGATTTATGGCTACAGGCCCGATGTAATAAAAGGGAAAGGTTTACTGCCTACCAGGAGGGAGGCGGGACCCTGATTTAGAGAATTAAGGGCTTTTTAGAGGAGTGCTGCCTATTCTGATCACACCTCCATCTCCCACTCGCTTTGCTTCAGGGAAAAGAAATCTGGCCTTGTGAAAACAATAGCTACAACTTAGTTTGGGGAAATGTTACTAATTTAGTAACATTTAAGTTAGAACATAACTTAGTTCATTTGGGGAARTGAAACTAATATTGAGTTTGTATTAATGTGGACATTAGAAAGAACATGGAGAAAGGGAATTTTTTATCTCTGTATCAACATATTATCTCCTCTGGGGAAGAGATGTAAGTAAAAAATATTTCAATTAAGTTTTAAGCTAAGGTACTTATTCTGCAACTTCTGTGAGAATCAGYCACATGAAGTGATACCGGTTTAAACCAAGTGGGGGAATGACCCTGAAATGTCTGACTGGGGAGATAGAGGTGTTGTCTTTTTATGTTTTTTCTTTCCAATATGAAGTTTAGTGGACTTGAGTTTGTAACTGTGGGGAACRGCACAAAGGAACGGGTTTATCTGGGACTCGAGCAGGTTCTTCGGTTTCCACTCTGGCTGCTAGTCAGTTGCTCTTGCTCTGGTTTCTTTTCTGCTTCTCTTGTGGCTGCACTACACGTTCCTTGGAGCAGAGACTCCCTGTTCCTGTAGGGTGCTGAGTGTCTGTGCAAGGTGGGGATCCTGAGAAGCAGACACTGTCTGCCCAAACCTCTCTAGATTCAGAGCACCGGATTCTGGATTTACACTTCAGCAAACTGAAGCACTCCAAGATTTCTATTGTGTATGAAGAGGAATTGTGAAGCGCTTGCAAAGAAGGGTGGTGGATTATTTTTAATATTTGATGTATTATTGCTGTGAACTCAGAGGGAGCAGTGGTTCCAAAGTGCCACTGGGGAAACAACTGTCTTTTCAAAGGAGGTTTTTATAAAACAACCATCCCCGATGAACCCTCTGAGATGACTCGAGTGGAACAAGTCAACCCAACAATTCTTCCCATTCTAAATATTACAAACTCGAGGGCAGCAAAGAGGGGAAAAGAAATCCTGGTTGCCAGAAAAGGACGTACTTGCTAGCACACGGAATTGCGAGYGAGTGAGTGCCCCTTGCGGGGCAGCGGCAGCAGCTGGGTGTCCCCTCGGGGTAGCGTGCAAAGCCAGGCGCCCCAGGGCYCCTGGGCTGAGGCCAAAGCGGTGCGAGCATAAGGCAAACTAATAATGTCTAATTGTGCTTTCTGAACGCTGGACCTTGCGCTGGCAGGACCAGCAGTTGAAAACCATGCAGAATCCGTTCAGCCACCGAAACAGTGTCCAGGCTTCTTTCTTTTAAAAGAAAATTATTCTCTGCAGCAGCAGGGGCAAGTGGAGACACAGATGTTCAGCAGCACCTCCCCTTGGGTTATATGGAGCAGGGTCAAAGGACTGTAAACTGCAGCAGTGTCTGCAAATTAGATTTAATGTGGAAATATGCACCTCCGTTTGCAGATGCTCAGGTTAGATCTCCCTGCAAAACCTTTACTAGCGGTTTGCCATTAATGAGTCTTAATGTTACAGCCCAGTTTCAAGGTCAGAGCATTGGATGTTACTGTATTGTATGTAAAGCTCAAAATAGGCATGTCCCATAAAGCAAAAAACTGTGTATATGAAAGTCCCAGACTTGAGTGTTTCAGTTTCTGCTTTTTCTCAGCCAAAGCTTTTCTTAACTTATACTTATTTCTTCTATCGTCCTCCAGATTATATTAATTTATTTCAATACACAGTGCAAATAAGAGAGCTGAGCTCTACCGTGCTGTGTGCACTGAGTAGATTGGAGGGTTTTTGGTGCTTCAGTAAAACACATTTTCATAATTTAAAATACTGCAGTATTTTAAGTTCTGAACAAAATGGTTAGAAGAGATCAGAATTATACTAGAAGAGTTAGGAAAGTGAGTGTCCACAGTAATTATTCAGATAAGAACCCAGAGAAATATACTGTGCAGTTGCAATAAAACCGAAGCACATCCAGCTTTATTTTCTTCCAAGTAATTTCAAGTTATATATATGTTTATACCAACATATTTGTAGACAGGCATATACATATATGCCTATTTGTTAGGAGTCTTTCTGAAAGTCAGAACTTCATTAATCTCTTGGTAGTCGGAGATATCATTCTGTGCCACGCTGTGTGTGATATATTTGTGCCGTATATTGGAAGGCAAGTCTGAACACAGAGTTAGTGTCAAACGCTCCTGCTTTTCAGATATGTGCCCTGCTTCATTACTGCTCCTCTGAACTACTCAGCAAAATGGACATTATTCAGCAGGAATCGCYTTGCCCCGGCTAACTAGCTGGAAAAAAAAAATTGATCAATATTTAGACCTGTTATTTAAGAGCTATAAAAAAGGTAGCCAGCAGTACTTGTCAAAGGCTGGCTGTCATATCCAATTTAGCAAAGGTGATTGCTTCTACCGCTTGGCCAAATTACACTTTGATGTCTTATCTTTGCAGAATGTGAGCTGCAGGACTGGCTTTACGTGCCTCTGAGGGACACTTTTTTATGGACTGTTATCTCCTCCAGTTACTCCGAGTTTTTCAGGTTTTCCTTTAGGAAATGGGCTAGAGATAGTTAACGCTATCTGCAGGTCGTGGGCAGGGTTGGAGCGGTAGGCTATAATTTGGAATGGATTTATAGGTTGCATGCTAAGGATGCATCTCCTGCAAACAAACCTTAACTTACTGAACTGGTCAAAGTTCGCTGAACTGGTGAACTTTGGCAGTTATCACTTTAAGCTGTGGAAATAGTAATCCTGATGCAACAAATATCTGGCTTCTCTTCGAAGAGGGACCGTTAAATTGTTGTTTCCCCTATAAAGTGCGATAAAGCTACCGTTTTAAAAAATGTTTTTCTAGCTTCTGCTAGTGACTAGCCAAATAGACTGTTTTCAGTATGACACAGACAGCATGAGCAACATTTAACACTGAATAAACCCAAGTCCTCTAATTATGATGTGGAATGCAAAATCATTAAAATAAGAAGATTCTGCATATTATGTATCTACTGGGTGTTTTTCTTTTGTGCATGTTCTCTGGATTCTCTGTGCAATCAGAGGGTAAAAACCTGTTTCTTTTGAAATGAGTTTGATTTGGTCTTATCCAAATGACCCCGGGAACTGGAGCTTTAAAAAATGGATGTGCTCAGTTTTAAAGTAAGATCATGAGGCCTGACAATACTGGTTGCAACATATGTTGGTTATGTTTCATTAGATTATGTACAGGATGTAAAGCAATTACAATCTGCTCAAGGTCAGTTAAAGAGCAGACACAAACATTAATAGTAACCAGCTCTGACCAGGGCTTGATAGGAGAGGGACAGACGTTTCCGTCTCCCTTAAGCAGGACCCTGATGGGAAATCCCATGGATGTGGTTTGGTGGGAACTCGGTTAACTTGACTGCCCCACCAGGAGAAACATTTGGTCCTTGCTAGGGCTGAGGGGCAGGKAAAGGGAATATCAGGATTTGCTTTCTTCCTCATTTTCCCCTAATCTTAATTTGCTTGGCTCTCTTGAAGAAAAGACCTTGTTGTGTCCTTTCTGCTGAACCATTGCTCCAGAGGATGCCAATTGTAAGGACTCTTCCCAAAGGAAATCCCGAGGGTGCTTCAGAACAGATGGTCGCCCGTCCAACCCCACCCGGGGCAGTTTCGTTCCGGCTTTCCATGGTGTGAGGAGCTTTTTCCTTTGCACCACATGTGCCGAGCAGCGACTTTCCCTCTGAGTGGGGATCCTCTTGGAGCCCTGCGGTGGAACTTGGACCTCATCCTGAATGGATCCTGAATGGGCTGATCCCAGCTCCTTCATCTAAGAAACATTTAGGGATCTTTGCCATTCAGATTTCCCTTTTCTACGCGGACCGAGGGAGCCCCTTGCCTGCAAATACTGCTCTCCCTCCTCTCCCTGTGTCACATCCCTGGCGGGGAGATTTCTTGGTGCTGTGTGAAATCTTCTAGGGGACGTTCTGGCATTTCTTATGGTCGCGAGTTCCTCCTCCTGCCCTGGGCCAGGTTCCTCCCCAGCTCTAGATGCTCCTTGGCGGATGCAGGTCCTGGAGGCTCCTCTAGCCCTGAATCTCCAAGAAAACTGAGCTCCCTGGCCTGCTGTGCCTAGAATGGGCTATGAGCAYGAGGAGAAAGGAGCCTGGAGACCCACCAGAGGCAAAGCTGGTTTTCTTCCTGCTCCGGGATGACTAAATTCGRTTTCCGGTGGTAGTGATATAGGAAGATGGATCCTTGAGGGAGCTGCTGGCAATTCCTGCATGGAGCTGCAGCCATCTACAACCCCAGAGTGAAACAAACCCCACGTTGGGGCCTCTTCTGATGCAGGTTACCTAGTAGAGTCRCAGGATGCTCCTGGTAAGCGCCAGGGATGCAATGGAAGGAGCTTCCCTGTTCCTGGCTAGGGCAGCCTCGACAGCAGGGAGCTAGGCAGCGATGCCAAGAGYGGGATCTCGCCGGGACCTGTGCGGAGCGAGTCAGGCACAGCCCGGATTCGCTGGTGCTGGTTAAGTCATACGAGCTCTTCAGTCAGGCCCGGCTAAAATGCTCTTTTGAGGTCCCAGCGAGGAGATCTTAGGTGTTGCAGCCTAAAAGTTTGGGAAATGGAAAATATTTTGCTSTTCACGTTCTCTGCAGCCCATGAGTATTCAGTCTTGCCCGTCTGCTTAGGCTTTCTCCGGCATAATTTTAAATGACTCAAAAAATGGGATTTTCAATACTCTGCTCTGTGCTCCCGGGACACAATGACAAAGTGCATTAGGCTGGTGCTGCAGGTGTAAATTATGTAACGCTTCTACTGCTAGGACTAATGTGGTCCCTTGCTCAAGTTCATCCTTCATTCCCTCCTCTGCACTTGAAGCTTGTGCTTGATCTTGAGCTTGTTTAAATCCAGTTTGCTTGTTTTTATAGTGAAATGTATGCAGATTTCTAAGTGGCAGTCATTTGTGTTCTACAGATATCCAAGGACTGTGAAGCAGCTGCAATTCAGTTACCAGATATGTTTTTAAGGCTGAAATTTCTTCCCTTTCTACAACATAGCTTATGATTTTTAAAGCACACAACGTTTTATATTAAGCTGAGTTCTGAACTGCTATGTAATTCTCCTTTTCTCCTGAAAAAAATATTCCTAAAAGCTTTTCCTGCAGTGGGAAGAAATTTAAGATAAAATACCTAAGGTTACTTCAGTAAGCAAAATTATTAGGAAGCACTTCCTCAAGGAGAGTTTGTGCTGCTTGCACATCTAGCTAATGCAAAAGGGATGCTCGGTATTTAAAAAGCTTCCTTGGAAGTAGTTTTGAAGCATTGGAGCAGTTTTTCCTTCCTATAATAGTAGTTGTAAAAGACTTTAAAAGCCACACAATTATTCCTGAAATGTGATGTCCTTCCTTAGAAATGAAAGTTAATGTTCAAGGGGTTAAATGGAAGACGGAATGGTCTTAAACTTCAGTCTTCTGTGCACTCGTTAGTTTTATTGAAAGACATCAAATATCCTGACACATCTTCACCACGGCTGCATCGTGTGCTGCTTGGAATCACTGCTGGAGCAATAAAATGCACCCAGATTTTTGCGTTGTGCACATCATGCTGCACCATAAATGCAAAAACAGTTTTATTTGTCAATATCCAAGGCACTGAGGAGGGACTAGGAAAGGGGATATATTTACGCAGAGCTTCTTCCACACTTTTGGAAGGGTGGTTTACAAAGAACTGGAGAAGTTGTAAGGAGATCAGGCTAAAGTTCTGTGCTTAATTCAGACCTTATTTCATCTGGAAGAACTTTGAATTAGTTTCCTCCTCTCTCTCGTTAGGATGACAAGTCTTTAAAACATTGTGATACGATGATGTTACAGAAAGGATCCTTCGTATATGATACGGGCTTGACCTATTTGTCCTGAATTACTGCGGATAATATCTTTGAAAAGGGTTTATATGCAGTTAGCGGTTCATTTTCAGCTAGTATTTGGCATTAGTCCTACAAAAAATGCATAAATGGGCAAGTACAGAATTCTGCCGACATAAAATTATCTTTGTGGACGCTCAGCTTTAAGTGTCATTTTCTGTCAAAACAGGTCTTGTATTTCTCATCTTTTAATCTTTGCACAACTATTTAACTGTAACATTGATGGGGGGGAAAACACCTATAGTCATTCTAGGGCAGAATTATCACAAAAAAAAAAACACCCAGGTATTTTAAAAAATAAAGATTTGGGGGAAAATGGTTCTTTAGTTGTCTGGAGGGAACAGGAGATTGCAGGAGGGGAGAGCTGGAGAGTCCCAGAGCTGGCAAGTTATCCAATAACTTCCACTGCCAAGTGCTGCCTCTTCCAAAGGAAAAGCAGTGCTCTGTTATAGACCTGCAATATCTACTCCGTACAGAAGGTCTTTCCTATATTTTAGCTGACGATTACTAGAACACCTAATTAGCATTATTTTTAATTAAGTATCACTTTGAAAGAAATTCCTCCTTTTTTTTTTTTCCTTGCTATAGACCATTTCATTACCAGAAGCAATTTTGAACATCATTTCTATGACTTTTCTGTATCTATCTTTTAAGCTTTATTTCTTTGGGTATACCCAACAGGGCAGGCAAGTTTCTTGCAATTCTGTAGCAAATTTAAAGCAGGTTGTAAGACTAGTTAGAAAGGGACTTACTTACCCTGTCTTCTTCGGCTCTTAAGTCGGGCATAGTGCTAACACAAAGGCTTATAGCTGTGGTGGCCACAAAGAGGATGGAGAGACAAGCAAAGACTTTGCCTGGAAGTCCTGACTGGGGATTTTCTACCATATCTCTGAGTCTGTTCATAAACTGTCCAAATTTAGTTTTCTCATCCAGAACACACGCGGCTTCTTTGCTCTTGCGGAGCTGCTCCTCTTTGCGCATCTCAGCCAACTCCTGCAGCTTTTGGAAGAGTTTTCGGAAGCAGCAGTTCTCCAGGTTGGATTCCTCAATGCCCCAGTACCTCAGCTCCTCCTGGAAAGACAAGGCACACGTGTCTCGTAAGAGCATCAGCTTCCCTGCTGCCAGAAAGCTCACGATCATCCCGAAAGCATTGGGGTTCCTGTCAAAGAAGAACTCGTGGGTGTCTTCATCGTAGTCATCACACAGCTGTATAATCTCTTCGTAGGTGCTGCAAAACTTTAGTTTGCTCAGTCTGGTCAGGGGAAATTCATCTAAAGTGCTCCAAGGTAGYAGGTATTTGATTCCTCCCACGTTTATCATGATCTCTGTCTTTAGATCAACTGTGGAGACTTGGTCAGGACGGAAAATCCTCCTGGCTCTTTGGTAATGGACCCCTTTGACAGAAGGGGTTTCGACRGACACAGGAAAGAAATGGCTCAAAGAATTGCAAGAGTTGTAGCTAATATTACTATAGTCTTGGTCGCTGCCTCCTGAGAGAATAGGCATCTCTRAGAGTTCTCACTGGGACATCCGAAAGGGCATCAGACCAGGGTTATCTGCAAGTCAAAAGATACAGGAAGGAGAGAAAGCACAGCAGAGGTTATTGCAAGAGAAAGGGAGTTTCGGGCTACTTTCCTAAATGACAAAATTACCGAGTGCCTGACTGTAAGCAAAAGTCACCTCTAGGCTCCTTCCTGGCATCTGCAGCCTGGAAGGCAGTTTGCTTTGCAGGGCGACTCGTCGTCTGGCAACACAGAGACCCGGGGAGAAGCTAAAGCCTCGCTCGGAGTCATCGCAAAGCGTCGAGCACCGGCAAATCAGCCTGCRAAGGACAGAGCCATCCTGCCTACTGCCACTTCGCTGCAATGTCCCAGCTCTCTTAGTACTGTAGCCCCTTAAACACACACAAACTCAATCAAGCTGCTCAAGAGGTACTGGAGTTATGAGGCTCGGCTGGCTGTGAGGTTCCTAATTGCTTTAGCGGGGATGTTCGCAGCSGTCTCCTCTCGCTGCCCGCCTGCCTCGCAGGGGGGCTGTGAGGATTAACTAGCTGATGTTTGTGAAATGCTCTGAGGATGCAAAGCKCTGGGCAAATGATGAGTGTTTTTATCAAGCCAGTCTCACGAYGCTGCAAACTACTAAGAAAATACAGTGAACATGAGCCAGTGCCCACYCAGGAGAATAGTACGGTGCGTGAACAGAAAGCAAAGTATTTTGTCAGTTCAAGGGGAGAGAAATTGAAAGACCCTCCCCCTTCCTCCTATCATGAACAAAAGCCTTTTTTTCCTCATGATTTCTAAAGCTTCACAGTTATCCCCCCCTCCCCAAGTGGGTGAGCTGCAAAAACCCAAGGGAAGTTGCCCAAAGTTACTCACCAGCCGGCCACGCGCTGCCGCCCGGCGCCCGCCTTGCCCGCAGGTGAGGGGCACATGCCGCAGGCTGCTCCGCTCTCCTTCCCGCAGGAGGACCCGGGGATGTTTTACAGTATTGATTACATGGAAAATCCAAATAGCAGCCTGGAGATCGCAGCCTCTTCTCGCTTGCTTTCCTGCTTCTGTGGAAGGGGAAAATATTCATATGTGTTCACGTAATAGATACGGTGCTAATAGATCTTTTGCAAAGCAGGCAGCGTCTTAAGTGGCAGCTCCTCTTCTGGACTCCTGGGGCTTCCTGGTGATATTTGCTGAGTGAGGACTGGTGGATCCTGCCCTCTCCCTGTCTCTCCTCTCTTTTCCCATGGGACTGTCAATGTGGTCCTGGAAGAGGAGGGGAGAGGGAAGGGGGAAGGGCTTAGAAATAATCTCTCCCGCATCCCTCCGTCTATTCAGCGAGCAGCAGGCASCAGCTGAGTGAGAACATGGAGTACAAGGACAGGCTCCGACTAATCAGGTTTAGTATTAAGTAAATTCCAGCAAAACTAGTTAATAAAACAATTCCAATTCCTTTTAACTCCTGCCTTATTTGCTTGCTCTGGAGACATCAGTAGCATTCCCTAGGGGCAGCTTCCCTGGCCTGCCTCCCCTATTGAAACAGGGATTTGATGTTAAGTATCCCTGGATGGGAAGGGAAGTGTCTTGGTCCCAGGAATGCTGGGCCTCGGTTGTCCTTTGGCTGATAGGAAAGGGTATATAGGCACCATATAGGACAGGGTGCCTGGCTTTCAGAGGAGAGGTGCTGGATGCTCCCTGTCCTGGATCAGGAGTGATTTCCAGCAGTCAGGAACTTCCTTTTCGCATGAGGGGAGATCAAACACAATCCTCTTCTCCTACATACCTGCGAGGGGCTGAGCATGCTCTAGTGCTTCTGGATCCTGCCTGTAGGTCTTGGACTGCCTAAGTTAAAAATTGGGATGACAAAGATTTGACCCCTGCTTGTCCTCAGGCAGAGGGTTCAGAAGTTTTTTGTCAGCTCCCGGTGACAGGTGACCCTGTGCTACTCCCAAACTCCCTTAGGAAAACCTTGGCTTGTGTTTATACGCAGCTCGGCTGGCGCTGCTGAGCCTGAATGCCGTTAGCGCTGAGGTGTGCGAATCCCCCGGACCTGCTTCTCCCCCTGCAGGCCCCACGGCCCCGTGCCAAGGTGCTCGTCGGAGTCCGAACGTCACTTCTGCTCCTTCCTTCTCCCTCGCGCTGCGGGGCAGGCGGTGCCTTCGCCTGCCCTGTGCTCCTCGCAGCAGCAGCACCACTGGCTTCTGCTGATCTCCAGCACCTAAAGCAGCTGTTTATGAGCACTGAGCATCACGTTCCCGGCCACAGCYGAGCACAGGAGTCTTGGCTAATTGGACCTTTTGGCACATCTCTGCTGGCCCATGTGGTGCCCAGAACATTAACTTCTTATTGAGCGTCACCACTGGGATTTACACTCCGGTCCTAATTACACCATCCACTGAGAAAGACCAGATAGATGCCTGGAGGCAGCAGCGTTTGGGGAGCAGAGCTCACAGTCACTTCAATCCTACCACCTTCGTGCAAGATGCCACTTGCTCTGCCTATCAGTCTTCCTTTTGGATGGCTTTTTGCAAAGCAAAAGCGAATCTTTTCTAATTAACTTTGGATGGATTGTTTCACGAAAGGATMAAAACAATTAGTGTTGCCTCCTTTCCTTGCAAAGCCCTGGTGAGACGTGTTTGCAGGGTGATATTTCTTAAACCAGTTGACACAAGTAAATCTGAAGCAATGAGTAAATATTGCAAAACATAGAATGATTTGTTACATGTAATTGTCAAAAATGTGCTTTCTTTTAATGTTTAAGTCTTCACTTCTGGAGTTGATCATTATTTTGTTGGAATCTGCAGCAGTATCTGTGGCTAGATCAGGATCTCACTGCCAGCTCGAGCCATTCAAGTATCTGCCCTTGAGCTATGTGTCTCCATAAATGAGGCAGAGAAAAGACAGAAATATTTTTATCTTGATTTTATCAGTCGGAAGTGAAGGCTCGGAAATGATAAATGCCTTATCTGGTACCTGRCAAAGCCAGTCCCCAGTCTCAGCCCTGAAAGTCTTCAGTGTGTAACAAGGTAAGCGGTGCTGCTACCCCAGCCAGACCTGCACTCTGCTCATCCCGAGCCCCACTACCACATGGATTGTGAGCTCCTCCTTATCTGCTTGCTCTTTCACTTGTTTTTCCTGTTTCAAAGCTAAAATTTTGTAGTTTTCCTGTTAGATCTCAGTGAACTTGCCCTATTCACTATGAAGTTCATAATCCCGATTCTCTTTTTTTTTTTTCTCATCTGTTTTCTTTAGAGTTTCTGGGATTACCCACTCCTTGCTCCTCAGCAACTCCTGTTATGTGCCCTTTGCACCTTAAATGMAATTTCCATATACTTTAGTTATTTGCAAAAATAAATGCCAGTCCTGTCTGCTCCTCCTTGTTTCTCCTTTCTGTTGTTCCTGCCAGTCCACAGCAACCTGTTTTAGACCTGCTGACACATCCCCTTTGCACAGGAAGGGCCACATGCTGCTGCCAAGAAGAAAGCTGAGCAGAAGAGGTGGAATTCAGAGGAGAATCATCCCTTTATAGTGCTTGGATTTTTCCTAGTAGTTCAGTAATGAGCTGATTCATGGGGTTCATATTTAGGTATTGATAAATACTTAAAGGCCATAGAAAATGAGAAACCCAGTGAAGGTCACTGGCTCTAGTATTTTTCCTACCTGTGATTTCATTTTTCCCATTTTGTTCTCTCTAATTGTGCCAGAATCCCTGTCAGACAGCAGATTTAAAATGTACCAAAGTAAGGGGGTTTTTTTTGGTTTTCTGTTTTTTTTTTTTTTTTYCCTTCACTGAGCACATAATTAAACAGTGGAATTTCTGGGCACAGGGTGTTGTGGCAGCTGGAAGTATGAGGGGTTCAGAAACGGTTTGACAAATTCACATGAGGAGGGTCCACGAGGTCAGTCCAACATCTAGCTCCGGACAGCAGGAATTCGCATATTGCTGTCAGGGGGGTGGCATTTCAGTGGAAATATCGCAACGTGCTTATTGACCTGATCTGCTTGATTTCTAGATTTCTGATCGGGGAGTACATGGGGGCTGCATGGACCTGGTTGTGACCCCATGGAGAAGTTTGTATGTGGGGAACAGGCAAAGAGGGTGACCTGAGCACTATTGGGTTCATCACACAGTACTTCCCTGGCAGTATTTTCCTGTCAGAACTGCAAAAATAGCTGGAAACAAAACTCTGGTTATATGTGCCTGTATATATGTGTGTGTGCCAGACTAATGATGCCTGTTTATAATAGACAATCTCACAAAGGGCTAGGCTGCACATTCAGAAAATGCATGTGCTCCCAGGGCTTCCAATCATTCTGCAGGGAGCAGGCAGGTAATTTAATAAAGGCAGTATTGTCAATCTTCCTTCCTTCCCAACTGTGCTTTTTGTAATGCTTAAATATAATACCGAGATAATTACTTTGCCTGGCATCTATAAGAGAAGACGCATTTCAGGCTTTTGAAGTCAGAGAGAAAACAAAAGTGTAAATCAAAGTAATTATTTAAGGAAATGCGAATGCACCGAAGGAATGAGCATACAAGAGAGAAAAAAAAAWTAAGAATAAAAGAAATTTAGTTTCAAAACCCACACTGCTTCATTCAGAGGCTTAGAAGTCAGCCCCGTGATGAATATTTACTTGGTGCAATTTCATCACGGAATTATTGGATGCTGTTCTTTTCTGTCACTTGAGCAGCTAGCCTTTTGTCTGTGAGGACTAATTCTTTGCTAAGCCCCAGCTAATGCATGGACCTGTCCTTTCCCAGGTTCTGGTTTTGTCTGTGCCATGTGAATGCCTCCGATAAATCAAATAATTTTTCATTTACTTGCAAAATAATCGACACGGATTGAAAGGAGCGTTTGAACACTGGAGACTTAGTTTAAATGCTTCCATTGTGTTCACAGTTGGTTAACAGTTCTAGAATTAATTGGATTTAGATAGCCTTATTACATGGAAATTCAACATCTTTTCAGATCCTCATATTACTCATTGGGCATAAAAAAAGAATTTAGCCTTCCTTTCTTAGTTTAATTATGATATTACATATTGCAAGGTAAACTTTCAGGATTTATGCCTACATTTTGTTCAACCCAGCAGCGTTAGCTTCATGTTCCTGATTATTTCCTCATAATTGGTCTTTATAGAGCAATGCAAATACCCTTCCTGGGCAAAAGCCTAGTTTGTATGGATATTTAAATTGACAGTAAGGAGCTAAATTCACCCGTTCATTATTCAAGTCTTACCGAGTTGCAGCTTTATTGATTCCAGTAGAATAACGCTAGCGATCACCCAGGAGGATGTGGTAAATGAGGCAACGGGTACCTTTGATTCGCCTGTTACTGTTGCAGTATTTTCCTTCCTCCTTATTCCAGCCTCTAGAACCCCCTGTCACGGGAGGTTGCAGTTCTGGTGATCGGGCTCCTCCTGAGCACAACACCCAAGCTAAGCACTTGTAGAAGAAGTCTTCTTAATATCTATGACTAGTGGTCCATTAGCAGATACTGAAACTTTTTCATGGGAAGCACACACAACAGCCCCATTCCTCAGAATCCAAATAAAAGAGCGTATCTAAGTGCAAAACCTGGAAAAATGGGGGATGCATTTTTGATCTCCATGAGAGTCCAGAAACTGAGATTATAAAACAGAGTCCTCAGTGATAATCAGTATGGGATTGTTGCTATTAAGTGGAAGTTTTATCTCAGGAATGCAAACTTTCATATTTATTCCACAGATTCCACAATTCCATACAGATTTGAACTGTGTGTTTTGATGCTTCTGTCAATGCAGGAAACATCTTGACGCTGGAAGACCTTGGTGGGATAAAAACTGAAAAAGATACAGACTTTTTTTACAGAATGCTTTTCATTTCCAAGTTTCAAAGCACTTATTAATCACACTATTTTCATGACAGGTACTAAAAGAGACATTTCAATCATCTACCTCAGGATAGAAGTCAGTAGTTGGACAAATACCTAGCCCCACTATACAGAACAAGATAAAAGAAAATATAACTCCTGCTATTTCAGAAAGCTCTCTCAAAACCTGATTGACTGTCATTTGATGACCTAGGTAGTTTTTTTACCATTTTCATGTACTTCCACCATCAGCAACAAGAGATGTGCTTAAGAATGAGAAAGCTTTGCTTCAAAGAGAAGCTATTTGAAGGGACGAGGGAGAGGTAACGGAGAAATTGCATCTCTTCTACCGGAGGTAGGGAGAAATACGGCCTGTTTCAGAGTTTGAAGGAGATGGGCAGAAAAGGGGCAGAAAAAGGTGCTGTAAATGTGCTAGGAAGAAAAATGAAGAACACTTAACCTGACTTTTCCAAGGATGGGAACACTGTTGTTTTGTGCAGGTTTTGGAAGGTCGGGGTGCCAGTATCCACTGGTGAGAGATAAAGAACCTCTGAGATGTAACCACATCTCGCCTGCCCTTTGCTGAAACCTTCCTTTGTTTTCACAGGGACGCTGCTTTATGCCTGTGGCCTCGGTTTCCACTGTGTAAAGCAGCTGCAGCCAATGCCTCCAGTCACCCCCATCTTGTAAGGAGAACTCTGAAAATAAAACATGACACCAGGCACCCAGATAGGGCAAAAACAGGAGGCAAAACTGCAGCTGACTGTACTGGAAAAGACTGCGCGTTTGGGTCCGGTGAGTTACTAGTAAATCTGGTATTCTGAAATCCACAGCTCAAGAATCCAATACAACAATGCCTTCAGTTTTTAAATATAAAACAGAAACAACGTTAAAATTACATTAGCCACTGTGACAAACTACCAGATTAAAAGGTGAATTGCTAAGCAGGTGAAGCGGATTTGAATACTGAACGTCATTTTTTTTTCTTTATCCTATAAGGATTTATTTCTAGAATTGTTTAGAACTAGTGGGGGAAGGTCTGGGGGCATTTGTATAGTTGTTACTGGTGGAACTGATTGCTTCATCTTGTTTTTTTCTAATACCCCACTGTTCAAATGAATTACTATAAAAATCCAGTGTTGCATTTTTGATTCAGGAAAGGACAAAAATCTATTATTATAGTTACATTTCTTCTGAAGGCTTGAGTCCTTTTGTTAAAAAGCAATATACATAAAAGACATTGTTGTGCATAAAGTACCACCCAGTTGTTAAAATGTACCTTAGGCTCTTCTGAAAGGTTTAGGTAGTTTCTCACAGAGTCCTGCATCTATTTTGATCAATCAAATGTGCACCTCATTCACGCTAAAATACCAAGATATCATGATTTGTTGGTACTGGGATTGAGCTGGTAGCAAGAGACTGCATGGTTGCGTTCTGGCTTCTGCAGCCTCACGGGAAGACCCCTGTTCAGAGGGCTCTGAGCAGCTGTTTAACTTCTCCATTCAAGAGAAGGGGAGAGGTTTTTACAGGAGCTGCCAAGTTTCACAAACTCTTTCCCTCTATCTTTGGAAATTCCCATCCGTGGCCAAGGAACAGAGTCCCTGTCAGCCTATAGGACCATGAGGCCAGATCCTACATCTGCGAGGTGTCTTTCAGTTTTGTCAAGGTGATTGCTCTTTTCTCAATCTCCACTCCTCACATCCCACCCTGCAAAGTCAGAACTGAATCAACTACCAGTGCCAAAATACCCACAGGAAAAAAAAAATCAGATGCTGTTTCGTTCATGTTAATCTTAAAACTGTCATACACTGATTTGGAAAAGTCTGACTGTCAGACTGGGTGGAAAATGAATGTGTGATTCATGTTTATAGTCATGCTTTTTGTTATAGACATTATGAAGATTCATTAATTTATGATAAAATCAAGGGAAATATGCAGGAGGACAGATAGAAGGACAGAGATAGAGCCGGAGAGATTAGAGAAAATGGTAGGAGTTAATAAAATTAGACTGAACCCGGGAAAAACAGACTAATATGTCCCATGTGGGTGGGGTAATCTAGAGGAAAACAACCATAAAGTRGGAAGAGAGATGCACGCAGTGAAAGCAAGTTTCTGGAAAGCAGAAATGCTGTTTGGTTTTATAATATGATATAGTAGCATAAAATAAAGCATTCACTGAATTAATCAGAATATGCTGGTAGAGATATTTAGAAGGATAATGTCAAGGATTAAATGTAGGCAGTGTTGGGTTTTTAGTTGCTGCGGATTTGGATTTCATTGTTTGAAAAAAACTATAGAGAATTTGAAAGGAATCTGGAGTGGAGTGGCTAAAATTAAAGATACGAAAATTTGATCTTAAGGAAAAAGAGAAGAACTTAAATGAAAGGTTAACAGTGACATGAGAACCATCTACAGCTGTTGAATAGTGTTAACATGAAGGAAATGGAAGTACTGGTAATGACAGACAGAACTGTCAGTTTGAAGAGTTGAGCTAAAGGACAGAAAATGTCCTCTCCGAAAGGTCAGTGGGGGTCCTGGAGGGACCAGCCTTTCCAGTGAGGCTACTGCTCTGTCCTGAGGTCTGCCAGGAGCTGTTAGCAGCTGGGGTGCATGAGTGAAAGCCCTTCATGCCAACAGGGGACAAGGTCACTTGGGAAAACGGTTTCACCACTGGCTCGAGCAAGGGCAGAATGGGCTGAGGTGCCTCCTGCAGCCGTGAGGGCAGGACACAGCCACGCTGAAGCCATGGGCACTTGCTGGGCACCTCGTGGCTGCTCCTCCCGTTACTCCGCTCTCCAGGCTGTGCAGAGGTAAGCRAAGGAAACTCAGGCACTCCCTACCTTCTATTAAGCAGCATAATCATCAGTGAGAGCTTTTTCACATCCTGTGCTCTCGTTTGTGCTTTAAAACTTCTTTTTTGGYGCTTAAATGACAGATACCCCCTTTTCCTGAAGGGCCGCCATCCTAATACCTTTCAATAACTCATATTCATCTACACCTCGTTCYTGGGCTCCTTTTCATTGCTCCTTTGATAATTAAACAATAGGAYATGAAAGGTGTTGGAGCTGCTGGGATGTCGCTACAACTCAAAATGCACCTGACATTCCAGCAAGGTAACTTAATTAGCAGTTATTCAGTTATTGCCTGCCTGGGAAATAACCAAGCCCTGGTGTTATGTGTAAATATAYGGCAGCAAACAAGGGCGAAGAGGGAATTTACTGTAACGGTAAAATTTCCTTGTGTTTTGAAGCCAGAAATCCTGTAGCTCACTAACTATTTCACATGGGGAAATGCAGTAGCCATATCTCTATTTTTCTCTCCTCTTTGGAAGCGGAAATGTATTATTATAGTTACATTCACATTCAGTTGAAGTGCTCTGCTTCCTTGTAAACTGCCTTCCTAAAGTTACCTACTTTTAGAGAGGCACTGCACAAACTTTTATGTTCCTGGTAATGCTCCATTAACACCTCTGTTTTATGTATGTGAGTTGTGTCTCCAAGATGTTCTTGTTTAGAACTTTCCCCTTTAAAAGTGTTTTAGAGGGACTAACGTGAATGAAATAMGTGAAATGATTTTGTTGCAGTGAGATAACACAAATCAGCACAAGCTCATTAAGCAGCAGAGGCAGCAGAAATATCAGTGAGCTTTCCATAGTGTCACTCTCAACAGCTTCCTTCAACTTTCTGGTTCCTAGTCACATACCTAAAGAGTTTTCATAATTCGTAAGTCGTAACTTTGGCTGCTGCTGTTTTGTGCTAACTACTGCACTAGCTGTTCCAGTCAGTGCAATGTCCAGTGTGTTTTCTCTGTGTTTTAGTCTATGGTGATGAACCAAGAAATACAGTGCCCCTTTTTATTTATTGGGCAACAGGATAGTGTTTTATTGCCTGTGTTCTACTCTGCAACCCTGCTGCTCCTATTCTACTGCAGGAGCTTGTAAAATCAATACAGATGCTCCCTCCTTTCCTTGTAAATGCACCAGCAGATGAAAACAGGGGGAGCGCTTGAGGTGATGCSATCTAAACACGAGCACAAGGAAAATTAGCAGAGGGCATCAGCTGGAAGTGCAGTCTGGTCTCTGCAGTGACTAAGGGAAAAACTGCCCTGCTTTACTTGACTAAGGAAAAGTTCCCTGCTGGCATCAGTGCCGAAGCTGCTGCTGCTCGGGATGGGGCTGCTCCCCTCTCCCCCTTTGCTCAAGCAAATCCTGCGAGGAGGAGTGCGCTGGACCATCCTCCTCCTTGTGCATCCTCAGCAGAATCAGGCACTCAATTCATACAGTTTTGGGAGGAASGAGAGCTAAACGGGACCCAAGGACACGCAGGGCACGGCTTGGGCTGCAGCTTCCTTGTTACTGGTGGTCCGAGAAGGAAAGAATTAAGGTAGCTGGAAAAAAACAAAACTGCTCTAATGATCTTCTGGTTTTAGGATAAGACTTTAAAAGGAAGGAATAGTTTCTGTAGCTTCGTGTGCCAATATATTTTGGCTGGCTGCAGAAGGATTTTGGAAGAACTGTTACATTCCAGATTTACGTTCTGGTAGGGCTGATAATGAGTTTGCTGTTACAGAAAAGTTACTATTTTCATGTAAAGTGATCCAGCMTAATAATTTACGTTCCGGTCTAGTCAAATCCACTTGCTAGAGCAAGAAGTATTTCAGGGTATTGGAATGTATTGACCTCTGCAGTGTCTGTCTTGTCATTTTCTTTCTCCTATGCTTTTGCTGTGGTAGGGCTCTATATTCTCCAGAAAAAAAAACTATCTTTCCTTATACAAGTGTTGTGTAGAATTCAAGGCTGGCTCTGTGGTATCTGAGGCAAGATTGTTTTTGCTACCAGTTGGTCGTTACTGGTGTGGCAGCAGCTCTTAAGAATCCAAGGAATAGACTTGGACACCTTCTTGTTTGCAAAAGCCCGGGACAAGCAGATGGTTGTTGTCTCAGAACACTCGCCCTTGAGGAGATGCGGCAGATTTAGCCAGGCGCTGTGGGTTTGTGTGGACGTCAGTCCTGTGTGAAAACAATTCAGTTTCAAGGCAAAATCGTGTCTCTGACTCCACTGAGAGACTGAGTGAATTCCTGTAATTCATTAGTGGTAACTGCTAATGAATCTGTCATTAAATGGCTGATTGCCTGACACGTATAATTAAGGACTCAATAATGTTCACCCCTGTCCCGGGATTGTTGGGTTCGTTTTAGCCGTACAGGATGGTGTCCTGCTAATTGCCTCTGGAAAATGTTCACGTGGACTTGACGAACAAAATCTGTCAGCACTTGTTCGAGAGCGAGGGGGACCATATGTTCCCATGCTGTGTGTTTTGGACTATGATAAAGCAGTGCTGACCACCAGATTGTGTGCAGAAAAGTCTATAGAAAGGGAATGTTAGTCCCCTGGTATCTTCAACTTCAGATTCACTGCAGGCTGTGAAAGAGTCTTTGGCTGATATTAGCACATCTTAGGCTGCTGGGTCCTTTGAATTGTAGCCCCGTCCAGAATATATTTAGTGTGGACTTAATTGGCTGGTGATTATACATTTGAACTTCATCCATTAAAAATAAAGTCCGATGGCAGTTCCTTGCTCTTCGGGAGCTTTGTCTTGCAGCCTCACGATATGCATCTCTCCTAGGGTTTCCGTGTAGGAAGAGCTGATTGCAGTTATGTAGTCAGAAACTACACTCTTTAATAAAATATTCATCAGTCTGCAAGGTACTTTGTTTTAAACAGATCTTCATTTCATTACATTCTCCAGGCTAATAAGAAGCTGTGTGCAACATTTAGTCCTTTATAACTGTTGTGGTTTTATGTGTCGAGTACACAGAAGTGGCATGAATTTGGTATAAGGGCAAGATCTCCCGGTTGGAGATGCAATACAAAGATATGAGATTAAATTCAGATTTAGTTTTTAGTTAGGTTCCAAACATGCCAAGAATAGAGATTTACTCRTGGCCTTTTTGAAGATCTTGCCATAGAAATGTGGTTATAACTGTYTCAGCCTGCCCCACTGTCCTGCATGTTCCAGAATCCAAGGTTGTC
This sequence comes from Nothoprocta perdicaria, assembly GCF_003342845.1. Classification (NCBI taxonomy): domain Eukaryota; kingdom Metazoa; phylum Chordata; class Aves; order Tinamiformes; family Tinamidae; genus Nothoprocta; species Nothoprocta perdicaria. The sequence goes on from NW_020455533.1 coordinate 3,415,891, forward strand.
CTTTATGGCACCCTTTGTATGAGTAGGTGGTGAGGAACATGTCRCCTTATCAGAGAACTGTTTTCCTCTTCTCCAGATATAGGCAGCCACAGTTAAGTTTATTTGGGCTAACTTAAAGATAAAAACAAAACCTTTCCTTCGTTTTGATTTTACTAAGAGTTCTTTCCTCTGCTGGTACAAATGTGAAGTATTTGAAAATACTGTCCTATGACTTACTGATTTGAAATGTTGTATTCATGGGAAAGGTCCAACAAATTGCCAGCTGGATTTTTATTAACACTTTATAAAATCACTCATTAAAAAATCCAAGTGACTTTTTAATACTACCATGTGTTTGTGCACAGTCTCCGGACTCTTCAGTTATCTGCTTCACAGTTCAATGTTTAATTGGCAAAAAATGAATTATCAGTGCTTTAATACCCATATGAGTATGGAATAATCTTAAAGAATTCGAAGTTGCCATTGGGAATATCCAGCCCATGCAGGAGATAAAAAGAAGGTACGTATTCAAGTGGCTTTTCCTGGCCATTTCTGGATTTTGAATCATCCCTCTGAACTCCATTTCCAATGGAGTTGTCTAGTACCTAACATGACATTTACTTTTTGCCTACTCTTCTAGTGTAGACAGATATGTAGACCCAGAGCTCTGCCRGTTCCTGACTTCCCCTGACACCTTGTGCAGAGAAGCAAGGTACGTTGTTGACTTTTTGGAATCATTCCCAGCTGCAACTTCGTTACTACATCTGATTTTATCCCCTCAGGAATAAAGCTTTTATATTCCCTGGGATTACACCAGCTAAGAGAGATTTAAGTGAGCAAAAAATCAGGCCAGTGGTGTTGAAATATATGTATTGTATTGACACATTTTGATTTAACTGTTTGTCTAATGTTGCCTTTAAAATCGTTCCTTATACTTTGGCAAAACTAACGCTCTTGCAAAATAAGTCACAAATGAACCTTTATCATCTCTTATTCACTGTCAGCTTTGCTGATAATGTTACTGTTAATGTTACTGTCCATACTGACATCTTTGGTAATTCTATTTTTTGCAGTTTAGTTCCACTACTGCTGGTTGGTTTTAAGGAAAAGTTGTTTCTTACTCGTCTGTTATTGAGCATTAAAGTTGCCTTTAAGTCATTTGAGCCGCAAGGACCATCTGCTTTCAGAGGCGGCGAGCTGGGCTCCTAAAATGAGTCCTGCTGCCGTCAAATGCCTTATTAATGGTTTAAGCAAAGAGCAGTGGTCTGATTAAGGTCAGCGCTGAGGTCGCAAGCAGTGAGAGATTGTCATTAAAACCAGCGACTCAGTCATTGAAAGAAGCGTAGCGGGAGGAGAGCCTTAGCAGTCTGTCATCAAGGAGTCCGTCTCCCCGGTGGTATCGTGTTTGTTTGGAAATCAGCCTGGCTGGTGTAGTTTGCCCGGGGGTGATGCTGCTCTTCGGCCTCACTATTGCAGCCTCCTGCCTTCCTTTGTGCTGCTGCTGACCATGAAACCTGAGGCTGGMGCTTGCGTCCCCTCTGTCCCTGCACGAGCATCGGGAGGGCCGGGCGCCTCTGCTTGGTTTGCAGGAGGGTCACACTGAGTTTTAGTTGCAGTCACACAAATACGCCCAAAGAAAACACTCTTTTTTTTTTTTTTCTAGAAATAAATGCATTTTTCCTACGCTGTCAGGGATCAGTTATTTGCTGAGAGAGGATTATGACAAAAGCTTAGATTTATATAATTTTAAAAGCGTAGATTTAAATAAGTTACGATTGSATGCAGTGTACATACAAGAACCTTTCCTAACAGCCATATTGTTTTGATGGGTTTGTTTTCATGCTTTTCTTGAGAAAATACGTTGTTTACTTTTATTGCATAATGCTTTGGGACTTTATTTTTTAATTTTTACCATTGCATTGTTCAGATGTGTATGTGTAAATAATAGACACACGTAAGTAATGAGGTATACTTCCTGCAGAATATAAACATGCCACACGCCCCGAGTGATATTCTCACACCTGATTTTGAGAAATGTAGGAAGAAAAGTCACAGCTCCATCTCCCTGAGAGATCTTCTGGCTTTTGTTAGACAGGAAATGGGGAATTTTCTCTCTAATGTTCCCAGAGGACTGATTCAGAAAATGCAGAGAAGGATTCAGCATTACGGTTTCCTGTAGAGAGATTTAACATAGTCCATGACATTTTCTATTTAAATATCATTATTTTGAGAGTTAATGCTATTTTATTAGCTGGAGATATCACAGGCAAGTTACTTAAGCGGCCAGTGGATTATTCACACCCACTAGCTTGGTGTTAAAAATTAAAAGCTCTGTTCTGACTGTGAACATGGGACATAGTTAAACGGAGCTCACAAGGACCTGATTTTGGTCTCCATCCTCATTTTGTCCTTTCATTTCTTTTGCGTTCAATGAAGAGTTCAAAGTTCCCTGAAAAATTGTGTCTGAGCTTGTCTCGTTCAAACACGCCAGCAAAACACCAGCCACTGTAATTAGTGAGGCTACGGCTTTCTGTGCTGATATTAATTTCTCTTTCAGTAATTATCTTACGAAACAGGCAGATTAAGCAGTCATATGGGCACGCAGATGCCGAGCACCGTCGGATGTGACAGTGTCAGGGTGACCTTGGCAGACTGTGCCCATATTAAACAGTTTGTCTACAGAAATGAGGAACTGTAACACAGCTCCTCCCCGTCTCCCTGTGTCCGTAAGGATGGGGCCTTATGAGGGCAGGAGAGTTTGGGAAACTGCTTAGAAAGTCAGTCCTAGTGAAGGAACTGGCTGAGCGAAAGCAAGAGCTGATCTTGGATAGACCTTGCTGCAGTTTGCTGCATACACCTCGGGATTATAGACAACAGAACAGGAGAAAGAAATAGCAGAAAAAAATATATTCAAAGGCCTAATGTTGGAATTAAACATTTCCACTGTGACCTATATATTAATTCAGCATTGTTCACAGGACTGGAAATGAAAGAAATGCTCCATTCCTTTCGAATGTCATGGTTTTGCCTTTGAAAGTCAAACTGCCAAGGTTAAACTAGCCCCTTATTTGCTTGGCTTTTTTTGTTGGCTTGTGTCTTTTGTTTTCAGGCAGACTCTCATAAACTTTATTGTTTTAGTTTTAATAATATATCTGGAGGAAGTTTGCTCATGTGTTTTTTATATTCATAGTACTGACATCGACATTTTTTCATGGGTTTGTGGCGAATTCTGGTTCACAAGTGTTTTTCGAAAACATAAAGGCTGCGTGGCAAAAACCAAGTGTATGAGGACATCTGAATGTCTCAGTTAATAAGTATCTGTGGAAAAGAGGTCGTGTGATTCAATTTATTGGTTCTTAAAATGTCTTTCGTAAAATAGGTGCTCCCTCATAAAACGTTAACCCCTCCTGACTCGAGAATATTCTCCTCATTTCTTCAGGAGGGAGAGCAGAAAGGAAGTTTTCCCTCCTCTGAAAACCACAAATCAGCTAGGCCTGGTTTTAAGTCCATTCCTGGATCATCCCACTCACCGGGGCCTGGTTTATGAGATCCCATCAAAGAGACCTTCCTATATTGAGCTTCTCCAGGGAGATCTGTTTTTAATGCATTGCCATACACCTCTCTCTGCCCTCTTCCCTTGCTGTTAATAAAATGCTAAAGAAAAGGGAAAACAGCCTCACCTGAGGATATGTTAGTTTATTCTTCCATAGGTCTACCCTATATTCCGTCCCAAACATATCCGGCTCCTTGCCTATTTGTGGACTTCACTAATGCCTTCCATCCCAGCACTGAGATATTCCAAGAAAGAAAGGCATGTGTTATTAATAAAACAGGGCAGGCCTCTGGCATGTGATTATTCTAAAGTTTGGAGAACTCTAGATCCAGATCTGGGTCTAGATTTTGTATCTAACCTCTAAGGCCTGTCAAGTGAGCCAGCATAGACCCTTAGTTCTGGGTACCACTGGGCTGCGAGAAGGTCATTTCTCACTTCATGCTCTTGCAGTATATGTAAATTCATCTCTATTTTATATCGGGTTCTTTATCACCATTTGGCTAGAGCTGTTATTTCCCAAATACCTTCATTTGCTGAAAGCACATTTTTCAGCTTTGCTTTCTACGTATGTTAGAACTCTCTTTTTTCTCTCCACTTTTTTGGGGCGCGAATATAGAAGTATCCAGGCCAGCAGGGTGATAAGATTTAAATATTTAGTATCATGAATGTTTAATATCTTCGGGATTATATTTGAGTCTAAGAAGAGTGGAAAGGAACATGTACCTCTGCCCATCTCTCAGGCTGTCAGGAGCCTGGGTCCGGCAGTTGGCGGTTTGCTTAGCAAAACGGTTGCAACAGTTTAATGATTGTTTTAAGGTGATGTTTGTTTAGCTATAGGGAATTTCAGTCGTGCAAGTGTTAGTGTATAGGACTGTGTGACAGTGTAGGCAGTGTGTTAGGCATCGGTGTMATTTTTAATGCATCAGCCCAGTAAAGCCAATGAAAAATGGATATTGACTTGTGGACCGCTGAGAAATGGGAAGCAGTTTTGCGGTGTTCCTGGCATGAGTTTTCTCAATCAGGGCATGATGGCAGTTTGTACTTGGGATTTTCACTTTTCCAACTGAATTTTGTAATTGTTCAAAAGAGAAACAAACATTTTTTGGTGTTTATTCTGGTTTTATAGTGCTTGGAGATTGCTGATGGTGGCAGCAATCTTGGGAGCAGCAGAATTATGAGCAAGACAGAGGACTATTAATTAAATCTTCCCTTTGACAAGTTCAGCAAATTGGTACCTCTGTCATTTATCTCCTGCAATAAGTGGCATAATGAAACCTRGTTTCTGGTATGAACTCACACTTCTAAGTATTATTGCAATCCATTTAAGTAATAGCTAGAATAATCAGCCTTTGGAATATCTTCAGAATATGTTCGATTTCTCAGTGTTCATTTTTTTCGGATTGGGGGGTGATTTTCTTTTCCATTATATCTTTAACCATTGTTAAATGATAAGAAAAGATGAGTAAAAGAAGAAAGGAAAGCAGATACCCAAGCGATCTCCAGCTACGTAAACGGGGCACAAGACAACTGTGACTTCACTGTTAAGTCTTAAAAAGCACCTGGCTGCAGCCTGTCTTTATGGGAGAGGAGCAGTCCTCGGGTTACCTGCTGGAGACCTCTATTGTGTGTGGAGCTCATCTCCTGATACRTCTTCTCCCTGCCCGGTACTCGGGACATAGTGTCCGTTACCCAAAAAGAAGCTGGTTCTTACCTTCCTCTGTGTCCGACTACTCTTCTGGCAGGTTTCTGCCGTAATTAAATATAAAAGCACTTGTGTCAATGCCTYGGGGTAGTGTCTAGGCTTTCCTGGCAATTCAGTGCATCCCCAGGCAACACTTCTTGCGGGGTTTGAATGAAGGAGTGTAATTCCGTCCGATCCGCCGTGGTGCCGGGCGCCCACCCCTGAGAGGCTGCTCCAGAGGGAGCCTCAAACAGCACTTTTCACCTAAAATATGTGATATTCTTATCACTTCCTAGGATCTAAGTGCTTACAATACAGAGCATGTGACAGGCTCTGTCAAAGACAAGTGCAAAGTGAGTCTATCTCCTATCCCCATCACTACATGAGCGCACTGAGAGAGCGTTAAACCCAAAGGCATCTATAGCATCTCTGCCGATCTATATAACAGGGTCAAATAACTGATTCAGTCACTCATATCAGCTCTACTTCCCCCTCTAGTCTTCCTTTCACAGTTAGTTTATTCAGGGAACAGTTTATTCACTGCTGTGAATCTTCCATTCGATTTCRTTATATCTATCCCTGTGTTATATCAAGAGTAAATAATGAAATTGTACAACAGAAACAAATAAGAAGGGAGATGAAGAGTACATTATATGCTCCGGTGATGCAATCCAAATTAAAATATTGGCTGCTGCTTTTCTGGTTTTTTTTCCTCCTTCTTTGACTGTCTTTCTCAAGTGACATAACAAAGAAAATGAAATAGCTAGATTATAATTTCACCTTAACACAAGTATCTCAGAGGGACAGAACAAGGGGAAATGTGATCARTTGTGAAACACCAGCAGTCTGGCAAGTGCCCAGTTCAAAAGCTGCACACTGGCAAAAAAAAAGACATGCTGGGGAAAAATGTGCATGTTCTGTGGTCGGTTCATTAGGAGGGAACAGAGTGTGACTGCGGTGGGTTGTAAATGTCAGGTGGGATTGAAGATTATTTGTGGACTGAAATAAGTAGGAAGCAAATCTCGTTGTAAAGCATTTCAGTTTGAGATTGCCCCCAGGCACCTGAGTACCCAACGGTTTGTGTCTGCTACAACATCAAACTGAGGGTGAAGGGACTTAATGCAATTTAAATAAATTACTTCCTTGGTGCACGTAGTGAAAGCAATCCATATATCCCTTGTTGTTAAGTGAGACTCTCCTTAGGAGAAATACTGTTGCTTTTGGTTAGTCCTGGCATCATCTCTGCCTAGAGGGATTGTAGAAATTTTCCAGCAATATGTTAAAAAAAAAATATAAAGTTGGAAAGGATTTCTAGATGTCACATAGTCCTGATTCCAAAGTAGGATTAACAATTTTTATACCATTTCTAACACATATTGTCTGTTTTCTCCTTAGATCCTCATTCATCCCCTAAGGGCAAATTCAGAAGTTGCTGTGTTCACCTATCCCAGTGCTGCCGGTGCTGAGCGATCCCTAACAGCAAGAAAGATGTTGGGTTTTTCTTCTTTTCAAACTCTCTTCTGCAATTTAAGCCCATTCTTTTTTTGCCCATCATCAGTGGATATGGAGAATGCAAAGAAAAGAGCAGACAACAAACCCATTTTGTATAATTTAAGGCYGTTATAACTTCTTTTAGTGCCTAAACTAAACATTCACGTTTCACTCTCTGCTTGTAAGTGATCTTTTCAACATCTCCCATCGGCATTGCTGCTCTCCTCTTATTTCAAGTGATGCACTAAAATTTTGTTTACAGCCCCAAGGCTACGAGGTTTGCTTAGGAAGATACCAAGGTAGTTGAGYGTCTTCCAAAGCAGCAAACTAGAGCTTTCCCTTCTGCTTCTGGAGATGATGGAGATTTTGGTACCAAGTTACAAAGGGGATGGACACTCGGGGATGTTTGCATGGTGTTTTTATGCAACCCAGTAATATGCTGAGTCTGCAAAGCCAACCCTGCCTTGCAAAATACATTATTGCAGTTAGGAATAGATGTTATAATTTTTGCACACAGAATAGCTAGCAGGAAAATGTCTGGGTTGTAAATGATCTTTATAAAATTAATTGACGCAGGTCCTGTTGGGAATGTATGTTGTGATTGTATTTGGAAGTACTCACAGGAGAACTTTTTACTTCTCGCTTTGACAGTCTTGGAGACATTAACCTGCATATTATTGCCAAGCATCATATAGGGAAGGCAACATAAGGCATCATTCATTCATTTCATACGTCAACACAACTTTAATGCGAGCACTGGAGCAAGATTTAGAGTCTCCCTTTTGGGAAATATAGCAGAAGAATTTAACTTCTAACTAAAGCTGTGAGTTTCAAGTGCACAATATTTAGCCTGAATATGATTTAGTAACAGCAGAAGACTTTAGAAATTAAAAAAAACAGAGTTTCATGTAAACAACTTGTGTTGATGTCATTCTGCATCGGGGCACTTACCACAGTTTATTGTCCTGTCAGATTATTAAAGAAACTTGGAATTTAAGTGCCAGATAGAAATGTTGATGTCATTACAGTTACTGCATCTCACAGTACTGCAGCACTTTCTATTAGCAGTGCAACATATTTTTGAGGAATTAGTTAAATCTCATAAATACCTTTGTTATTTGTAGAAAAACATAATTCTTTCCACATGGAAAGATTGATTCCCTCCAGCTGTACCTCTTATAAACAGTTATTGTTCAGAACGTGCCATGCTTGGCAGCCTGGAGAAAGGCTGAAGATGCAAGTTAAATGCAAGGTAAGAGGTAACAATAAAGCAGAGGCAGCAGATGCATCTTGCCTTGCAAAGGTCGAACCCTGTAGTGAGATGAAAGGTCTTTGCAAAACCCTGGTACCGTTCAGAGATGCTAACGCACAAAGCTAAGGCAGGGCTGAATTCATTTTTCTGTCTTTTTTATTTCAATAATGTGAAAGTTAGGAGGAGATTTTGCTCTAAGCCTGCATTTGACAGTAGGTACTTAAACTCTTGACAACCATTTGTCAAGTTTTGTAGGTATGATTTCTTTGTATGGATATTTATCTAAAGCTTTCTATTCATACAGTTAGATACAAGAAGCCTGCAACATCCCTATATGCATTTTTTTACCAACATTTGTTGCTACTTATGTAATACCACTTTCTTGTATAGAGCAAATTGGGCGTCTCCRTCTCTTTGAGCAGAATGTGTCCACTCACTGCCAAAGCYGATAGAAATGTTCTTCTATATTATATTTCAAAATATGTGACTCTATCATAATCTGTCTAGACTAATGACTTTCATCCTTCTGTTGTCTGCTGCATCATGACAGTTTTCACTCCTTTCCACATTTCCATCTCCGTTTTACCATGAGCAGCAGCGCACATGGCAACCAGAAATAGTCTGACCGTCTTCCAGAAAAATGCCAGTCCACTCACAAAGATAATAAAACCCCCAATTCCTCATGTTTKCTGTGCTGCAGTTTCCATTTCCCTTATACAGAGAATGTACATCCAGGGCTGTAGGACTGGCCATCTGTTCTGCTTCCGTAGAGCTAGTGCTTGGGACTACTGAGTTGCTCAAATGTTCTAATTTTTATAGACAACTGGAGCTGGTGCCCATTCGTAAAAAAGTGCAATAGTATAGGAAAAAAAATGAACTTGTGCTGAGTGCCCTCACCATGGGATCATGAGGAGCTGCAGAAGCAGCGATTTGTGGCATCATCTGTGATATTCATTTATGACAAAGAGTATCAGTGCAGTAGAAAAGTTTTGTTCCATAGTCTACCTCAAAGTAGGCTTAAATTTCAAAGAAATTAAACATTAGATTTAGTTATAGGGTACAGCAGGTAGAATGACCTCAAATCTACTAGCTTGTTTTCTTAATGGCACTGCAAAGTACATGATGAATGAGAACATGACAATCAGGAGACCAGGGAGTGCAGAAAGCTGATAAAATCACGCAGGCTTTCCTAATCTTTGTATAGACAAATGGGTCAGGTTGCCAAAGCCTTTAGAGCGAAGTACTATGAATATGTTTTAGCATTCTGGAATTAATCGGTGTGGAGGAGGGAGGAACTCCAAAGATGTGCTTGCACATTCAGCTGTTCTGTATCTCAGGTGGGCTTATCAACGGGGCAGGGGATGTTAGCTCCCAGTTGGCAAAAGAAGATTTCTTGTGTTGCATGACGTGGTAGTTGAACTGCAACGCTCTCCTCTTCCCAAAGCTCCATGGGGTTCTGCTGTCCCTGGATAGGAAAATAAACGTTTTTTTATGAATATGGAAATCTCACAGCAAGTTAAAGCGATTCTTCCATGATGAGGAGAGAAGGAGAGCGAAGGGGCAGGCAGCAAGTGTGGATCGTCCGGGGAACATGGACTCACAGGCACACAGGTTCTTCAACAGGCATCAGGTGAGAGCTTTATCCAGAGGCACTGCAAGGAGACAGCCCCCCGAGTGGGGCACCGTTTAAGGCAAGCCCAAAATCAGAACGGCAGAAGTGGGTACAGCAGTGAGATGACTAATAATTCTTTATTAGTTGCAGCTTCACATACTGAAGAAGACTATTATCTTCTGGTGTATCTGTGCAGAGTCATGTTTGCACTGGCACAAAGCATTTACACTTGGCGATGCTTGAGCTTGAAAGTGGAAGGAACACTCCGCCAATATAAAGAACAAACATTTCTGACTATTGAAATTTTATCTGAAGCTGTCTGCAATCCCCAATTCGGTGCTTGAGGCAACGATCAAAATCATCTCCAATTGTTCTTCTGTCTAATATAGAATATCTCTCAGTCTGATTGTATAGGCAAATAGAGCAGGGAGTTTTGCTGGAGGGGTTTGGAGATCCATTACCTTAAAATTCAATCTTGCTGAGAAATTTCCTGCCAACAGCTCTGCCTTAGGAAAGTAATTGTTCTTATTCTTAAATTTAAGTCATCAAGTCGACTGAGTAYACAAGAATTTACATGGATGTACCAGGTGCTTCAAGCAGTATTGCCAAAGCAGGCTTTCAAATCACAAGTTAAGCCTCCCAAACTTTTACTGCCTTACAAAAAAGGAAGAGATTCTCCTCCTTGTACTTCCCGATTGGTTCTGAAAGGCATGTTGTGGCTACACTTCCAGCTTTGGCATAACAGCCATGAGTTTTTTTCGTTTTTCTATTCAATATAAGTTAAGATGCCCTCCAAACCAGAATTTTTCTGCACGTAGGATTTTAAAAAAGGAAGATAACATCCAAGAATGGAAATAAAATTGAAGAGACTGACTGCATGGTTTGATCTTATGTGCTGGTGTTGTGAAACCAGAATGTCTATAGTCCCTTCCAGAGGACAGAGCTGCTGCAATGAAAATGCTGCCAGTTCACACTTGTCTCCTTAGTTTATTTAGCCACAGTGGCTGCAGCTGAAAGGCTTATACACACAGCTGCCTCCTTTGGAAAGAGCTTGAACTCCTTGGTAGGAAAATGTGAGACCCCAAGACTTGGGATTGTGTGTTTGACCTTGCTTCAGCTCCATTTCTGTTCAGGGCAGATGTTTACACTGGAACCTATGAAGCTCACACTCATGAAAGGACCTTTTAATGGAAACATTGCCTGTGGGATCTGCTAAACTAATCAGATTGCAAATTTATGTCCAATCTTTTCTCTGTATTACCATAATTTGTGTGGTAGCTTGCTGCAGGTTTAACTGTTAACAGTTGTAAAGTGATGCAGGCTGGCTGTATCTACTGTGGTAGAAACATGGATTTTATTCTTAATAGTGCAAATTTGGAGTGACTCATCCCTTGCTTTAGTCATAGAGGTGTTTGTTCACATGTATGTTAAAGGCTCAGCTGAGGTTTTGGAGCTTTACGGTAGCAAAGTAGTGAAGTACAGGCTTAATATTCACTGAGTTATTCCGTGGACTTCCTTGCTACTGCACGTGTGCTTAGAAGTCACTCAAATGCTCTGCTGGATGAGGACTCTGAAGGCTGGACCCTCAGCGAGCAAGTCACAGATGGCAGTTCATGCCAGAATACGTGGCTTTATTACTTAACATCTCAGATGGTTATTTAATTTGTTACCACTTTTGGCTGGAAAGCTAACTGGTAATGTAATCAGAGGCCTGCTTTTTGTCAGGCCTGAGGCATTTATTTTCATTACTGTGGTTGCCTCAAACAAACTAGAAGATGGGTGTTGGAATGAATGTCTTTGGAGATCTGTATGTCCATCTGGTGTGTCAGTTGGAATAAATCCTTTATCCATGGTGGGAGAGGGGCCTGGTACTTCCTTCAGGACAAGCAGGATACTTGATAGTTGCTGACAAGTTGCTGGCCTGAGGACTGCAGGATTTTGGTGGATTTGAAAGGATCCTAAGGGAGTCAAGAGTCTAGGCAGCCCTGGCAGCTGGAAGGACTGAGGGAATAGCAGGGAACCTAGAGCGTAAGGCAAAGGAGAAGGAGAAAGAAGACTGAAAATCAGAGAAAAACTGAGTAAAATGAGGAGAAGGAGAAAATAGTGTGGGATACGGAAAACGAAGTCAAAGAAAAATTAACATTTAAGGCATCTGAGGAATGCAGTAACCTTTCCACAACGCACACAGTAAAATACCGAAAGATGTTGATCAGGGAATGAGAAACAAGAGAGACAAAATCAGTTACGATATTTATTTCTTGGCTGGAAAGCCTATGAGACTGTGCTAAATAACCCAGTTAAGAATCATTAAAAAGTATAGTTTGGGTGGGAACAGAGGAGAGATTTCCCAGCCTAAGGCTGCACAGAGCCTTCTAGGCTGGCCATGGCAGCACCTGAAACAGCATCTGCGAAGCCAACGGCGATGAGAAGGAACATAGAGCCAAAAAAMCAGCCAGTGGTGGCCAGAAGATGATATTTCCAAGCAGTATTTTCAGGGAGCCGAGTCTATCAGGTGCTAGGGYTTTGCTGCACAAGCGCTGACCTCGAGGAGCCCTGAAGCCCGTGACTTGCCCCAACGTACTGAGGTCACTCCTGGACCAGTGTGTCCTGGTGTGTCCTTGCGTGTGTTTTAAGACTGGTATCAATGGTGCTTTTCCTTTTCCTCTGGCCACAGAGGTTAAAGCAGCAGCTCAGAGGCGAGCGGGGCTGAGCAGGGCTGCATTTGAGCAGGGATCAACGCGGTCTGTGCTGCGCTTCCCTACAGCCCTGCTCCTCGTTGACGAGTTCTGTGCAATGTAAGGAACCAACTGGCGCCTCAGGCACAGAAGTCAGATGGGTGTCTGGGATTTTCTGTCCTGTGCCTGATTATTTCTTCTCTCTACACACTAACAGTCCAATCTGTCGCTGGATTATGTAATTTTCCTTAGCAGAGAGATTTTCAGACTGAAGGAACCTTGTGCACTGTGAGGGGTCCACTGGAGTCCCCAGGCCCTTAGGTCCAGGCAGGGGACGTTTTGGCAAAATAAATCTAGAAAAAAATAGTATAATAATGAAATGAACTATTTTCATCAGGTGATGTTGCATTTTCAATATTTTCCAATTTCCTCAGAAATTAWTTTTTGGGATCTCCCAGTCTGTCTGTGACTAATGCTCTTATTCAGGTTGTTTTTTTTTTAATTCTGGCATTATAACTTGGCCAGGTAAAGTTATCCTATGAATCCTGTGGTTACTAAAAAAATGGCCACTTTGAGAAATTGTYGCTGCAAAATAATGGGATTTTTCCTGTGGTTAATAACAACTTTTTGAAGGAATTTCTTGCCATTATTTTAAAGAACCTTTAAATCATTTTTTAAATAAAAATCAGTGTTTTACTAGATGCAATTACAAATCTCAGTATTTGAGATATCTGCAATTTTAAAAAGTTAAATGCTTAAAATAAAAAAAAAATTTCTTCAATAATAATTTATCAGAATTAATGAAATCATTTTTTTTTTCTCAAAGATTTTCAAAATGTCAAAATACTCAATAGAGTATCCTAAAGTCTAATAAGAAAGATTTCCAAAATCCCACAGGAACAGGAAAAATCTTCCCACTCAGTTCCTGTTACAACGGAGATATTTCGCATTGAATGTTAAAAACATTGACAGATTTCTTGCTGCATTTAAGAAAATCGTGTGARTTTACATGTTTCAAAGAAAACTGATATTCTGGCAGATGACATTAATATCCCTGCTTGTGCATCTTGCGAAATGCAGTTGCCATCAGATGCAATTGTGCTATGAATCACATGCACCAAATTTACACCAAATTTGRGCTGAGATCAATTTTTGATTTTTTTCATGAAAAAAAAAATGAGTAGATTGCAAAGGTAAATATATATCATTATTTGTGGCTTAACTGTAATGATAACTGAAAATCATAAAGCCCTGAAATGAGAGCTCGCTTGCGCCTAGTTCTCTGGCTCCCTTCTGTTTCCATATAGCCAGTAAATACATGGCTAAATATCAATGTACAGTCAGAGAAGAGCTTTCTGGGCTGAATTTAGAGAAGATTTGATTGTGGTGGTTAGCCAGAAAGGTCCCCTTGGTTATGTAAGAGCTGGCGGGAAGCGTCTCYGGGCCTAATCCAGGTGGATTATGCGGTGCCAGTGAAAGTGCAGTATCAGCCCGCAGCCAATAGCTTCACATCTGCAGGCAGGAGTCAAGAGTCCGACAGTGGGTGGCACTCATTAAAAATAGATCTGCTGAACGGCTAAGACGATTATTGGTCCTGATTYGCAAGATTAGACCCCTGGGACAGTCTGTCGGGCTGTTTTTTCACTCGACTGCACAAAAGGCTCTCGTTTCACTCTGGCTCTGTCAAAAATCCATGTTGTGGCCAGAGTCTGCTAGAAGGGGGAGCAGAGCAGAATTCGGGAGAAGATGGGGGGGACAGATCCCATTCCAGGACCTGGGATCCTGCTCATTGGATAGCAGAGTGCAAAGCCACAGCTGAGCACAGCATCAGTCCCGCAGGGATTTATATGGCTTAAACACTGCACATGTAAATTATTAACATGATCTGCCCGTCTGATGCTGTGTAATCTTTGCAGCTGGGTTTATAGGGGGCTCATTGAAACTGCTGGTGTAACAGGGAGTCTGCAGGTGAATTGCCCTGACAGCGAGGGCGACTGCGGCGAGGAAGGGTCTGGCTACATGGGATCAATTGGGAGTCGTTCGTGAGACTGACGCATTTCATAGCTTGAAATCAGAGATGTCAGCCGGCCAGCTGAACAGAGAGAAAAGTAAGCCGCAATCTGACTGGGAAAACCCTTGCTTTGCTTATCATCATTTCTTTACAGTCATTTGCAGAAGGACTGTAATTTGGGGATGCTTAACAAGCATCCAAGAAGGCTATGTCTCAACCAACCAGTCAGGAACAGAAAAATGCGCATTTTGTGTGACKGAACATGCAGATTGAATAGGCACAGTAATTTATTTCCTAACAGTCTGTTTCCTTTAATTCACTGAGACAATGGTAAAGCAAATAATTAAGAATAATAAGTGCATTCAGCAAAGTGCCAGTGTGTGCTGCCTGCCCACTGAAGGAAGAATCAAAGAAGTTATTGCCTTCACAAATGGAAACTATTGTATTTTGTGAAAGTGCAAGTTGTAGCCRCTCTCTTTCTGGCTTAATCCAGTGATCCCATAATCCTTGTTACATTTACTGGCTTCCCCTTCTAATCAGGTTGGAGTCAGCATGATTTCTTCCAAATGTTAATGAGAACCAGGAAGGTCTCACTCAGCAGAGTGAGTGGAAATAAAATCCATATTTCTAGCCATAATTACAACTAGTATCAGGGGTTGTGTTTATGCTGCAGTGTTATTGCAAGTTCAGGTTCTAGACTTTGATCTTTTCTGACCTGGAATATAAAAGGAGTTTGATATGAACAAAAAAAATAGCTGAAATCAAAGAAACAACTTTTTATGGAATCTGCAATGTAGCTCTCTACACTTGTATTTTCTTTCCAAGAAGTACAAAAGTCACATTGTGGATTTCTGAACTTCTTCTGTTTGTCAGTCCCTGAAACCACCTTAATTTCTCTCTTCTTGAAAAATAGAAGACCTTCATGTTGGTTCCTCCCAGTCGCATCTCTTGTATCAGCAGCATTGCCACACTATACTGTCATTTATTCTTTCTCTAGAGCCTGGAAATCCCTTGGAGGGTTCTGCAAGACACTCAATGGGATTCTCACTGGAATCCTTTTCCTGAAACAACCACTGCTGTGACTCCTATGTGGCATCTACTTCTGGAGGTGTGCTCGTACCCTTCTGTCGCTGCTCAGCAATAACAGAAATGAGATGCCCACCTCTGTTCCACTTCCCATACCTGGAGGCCCTGAGAGGAAAGATCTGGCAGACTCAGGGAATCAAATCAAAATTAAATAAWTACAAAACTGAACCAGTCTTATAGCTCAGGATAAGCGTGTCCATGACTTGGGTTGAGCAGATAGCCATGTGTCAAGGCAGTGCGGCGCTCCTGTTGTCGCTGGACTTCTGCAGTCATGAGGCCAGAGACCCTTCATTTCTGGTGTGATCACAGCTCATGTTTCCTGGGGTGTTCATTTCCCAGGAGCAAAACCTCATTTGATTTAGATGCGGACACTATTGACAAGAAAAAATGTCTATGTTCATTAACTTGAGCAAAGAAAAGAGGTGTTTACTCTTTGACTAATTTCCTCTTGATTTATTTTCCATCTAAAAGCATCTTCTTGGATGGCTTGTGGTTAATTTGTGATCTGCTGTAGAGTACCATATGTGGAGTAATTTGACTTTCATCTSTGCTGAAATGAAAACCCTAAATCAGGCCGTCATTTCAATGTCTGCAACAGGTTTCTTCAATACTGCCTCATTCTAGTCATTCCTGACTGAATTATGTGCAGAAATGCTGAATTTAATTGTGTTATTCCTGGCAAAGGAGGGGGAAAAGAAAGCAGAGGGAAACTAGTTTCTCTCAATCCGATTTGTGAATTATAACTGCACACTCTAATCTAATCATGTTTCTATTTCCCCAGATGTGGAGAATTTTAAGAGCGCCTCATTATCAACCACTAATTAAATCTAATGTGAAAGAAATGTTGGATGAAATCCTGCCAGTGTTGAAGTTTCTGGCAAAACGCCCTTTGACTTGAGTGGAGCTGTAATTTTGCATTCTGGGTTTTGAACTCTTCTGAGGGTGATCATTATAATTATTTACTATCTGGTGACATCTGGGATCTGCATTTAAAGTTCAGGTCTCCTGGAACTGGGCAGGTAAAAGGGGAGGTTTGCTTTTTAAATCATTGAAGTCTGGGTGACAAGCAAAACAAGCTGGTAAATAAGACTGCTAAGCAAGGTGGAAAGAGGCAGGGGGAAAGAGCAGACCTTGAGGCTAACAAAGTTTGTCATAACAGTGAATAGCTTATTGGAAACCAGAACGAAAAGCTTTCCCTTTACGGCAGGTGCATGTTCAGAAGTGTCTGGGCCTATAACCAAAGGATTTAGGCTTGGGTTCTCTCTGAAGAGCCATCCCAGGCAGTGCTGCAGGGTTGAGGCTGTAGCTGTGATCTGTCCTCATGGCAATATGATAGGGGTTAGAGGCTACAAAACAGAGGGGTCTAAAATGATATCCGTAATACATACACATAAAAATGGAATAAAGAATGAAGAATCTGGCTTGAGGAGGATAATCAACCCAGGGATCTGTGCAAGCTGCTGCAAACAATTCATGTGAAAAATCCAGCATATTGTTACACTCAAATCTAGGATATTTTCAGCTTTGTCCTGCCTTGATAGTGATTTGCCTGATTCCCTCCTATGACTCACTCAAATATTTCCCCAGTTTGTTCTTCCCTCCCCTATAGCACTCCTTGATCTATGTAGTTCAATTAGAAGACAGCATGAGGGCAGTGTCTACAAGACGTTGTTTATTTTGCACTTTGTGGCAAACAGTTCTCAGAATGCTTGGCTTCAGAAGTGACGTGTTTTCCAGTTCTGTTTCACTTCTCTTCATGCTGCGCTGCTCATGCTTTGCTTTAATGCTGCTGTGTGGGTCAGCACCCATGTCCCCAGACTCCCACCTGTTGGTCTGAACTGAGTTTTCCTCAGTGACAACCCACATGGGCTGGCAGTGCAGATCAAACCTGTTCCTTGTTCCTCTCTTTAGCTTGTATTACTGTTTGTATATAGCATTACTATTGCGYTGCAACCAAACAGATTTTCCAGTGGTGTTTCACATTGACCTTTCATCAGCCCGTTTGGTGCAGATTTCATCTGTGGGGTTAATTAGGGATTATAAATGAGGTCTCCTTGCCTTTCTCATTCCTTTTTTCAGCAGGTTTCAGTGTGGCTGTATGAGCTGCTTGGATGCTGTGCTCAAAGACAAAGTTCTCCCCAAGAGCCTTGACTGGCTGCACAGGAGAAACAGAACATCAGTTTGCACAGAGGATGTATTGGACCAGAGCTATCCTTGGAGAACATTCCTGGAAATATCCCACCAGCTGCAAGGAGCTTGTAAGAGGGCATTTCCTTGGTGATATGTAACAGACTGGAAGTCAGACATGTCCCACCCATAGGTTTTTCTGAGACTGAGTAAATATTTTGCTTAAGACAAGCTCTTCCTCAAGTGCTTTTCCTGTGTTTAGTGTACATCATAGATTTTTTTTACTGTCATGATTTAAATATAGCTGAATGCTTGTTTACATAACTGGTTGAAAGGATATATATGCACTTAACCTGTAGTGCTTCGTTTGGCTAATTACAAACCTGTTCAGTAATTTCCTTTCATTTGTGCTTAGTGTTTATAGACAAAAGGAGAGATGGGACATCACTGTGGGAGCGATCAYCAGAAAAATAGTTCTCCCATTTCAGCTGTTGTGTAATGGTTAGTGAGGAATGATAAATGCTGTTGTAGGAAGTTCTTTATGGTGCTGTGCTAATGTGGTAGCTGTAACTGCTACAGCTATATGACTTCTAGCTATCATTGAAATATGGCTAGAAGTTTTGTTTTAATGTAGGGGAGGCCACAGAGGGATAAAATCCTTCATCTTAAGCAGTTCATGCATCTGGCTGACATTAAGAAATCTCTTAATATCTGCATAGCATCTTCTATGCTCAGATGGAYGTCCAGTGGTTAAAATGGCAGTACATCAATACCAGATTGTACATTTAGAAGAATCAGTATGGGATAAATATTAAAATCCTGCTGTTTTTCTTCTGTCCCGTTCTGTCCTGTAGAACATGTGGCTTTCCTCTCTGGAGACACATAAGAATCAGTAAATATCCATGGGATATGAAAGTTAGTGGAAAGTTTTTAGCTGCCATTAAGCAGTGCTGCAAAAGTCCATAATGGGACAGTATCCCAGGAATCTCATGAGCTGTATCTACAATTCCAAACAGTGCAGCCAAGAAGGACTGTACAGATCTGTAGGGCTGAGCTGGGCCTAAGGACCCAGCTGCTGCTGAGGACCAAGTGTCCATACTGTGTGAACAACCACCACGGTAGCAACCACCGTTTTGAAGCAGGAGCTCTTAGATAACTCTTTAATCTCAGCTTGCATATTTTCACAAGTCATCATTACACGCTGAACTGTACTCAGTCAGCCAAGGCCACGTGTCTTCATTCTAATAAGGAAACATCATATGCATGAACATTGCAATCTCTTCTTGAAAAAATCTTCTATTTTTTAATTGAGATAACTCCATACATAATTAAAAAATAACCAAGACACTCTTAAGAGTCTGGACAAAGACATCTCAACGTCTAGTTCTTAAGTGGGTCTGAACCTCCTAGCTGCTGCAGGACGCAGAGCCAAGTCATGCTTTCAGAAGCAAAGGAACCTTGCATTTTGGAGAAMGATTATTTCTGTTGTGACATTTTCTGCACCGTAAAAACACTCATCCTTTCAAGTTAAATCAACAGTCGTAGCAAAATGGCTAACAGGATTKCAGTCAGACTCTCAATTGGCTTTAAAAGAAGAGAAAGTGCTATGACATTTGAAGATGACACTAACAGCATCACTAGAATAAATTAAATGAATGTTATCTATTTTTCTGAGTGGCTTTTAGGGTTTTTAGAGCACTTTTTGGGTTGTCACTGCTGAGTAGATTAATCAAGTAGCAAGCATCTATTTCTGCRTAATTCATCTTTTACTTTATTTGATATGAGTGGAGTAATGGAAGGCTCAATTGTAACTGGAAGTGGAAGAAACGAAGCATGAGAAAATAGAAGATGCTATCAAATAAGAAAGTACACAGGTTCCTGAAATTAGAAAATGGGAGTTTGCCGCTTCTAGCAGCTTACTCAAATAGGTGATAATGCTGCATCRTGTTTGCAACAGACTTAACCATAGCTGCTTAGCTGCAAAGAACTTCTACAAATAAATTTAATTTCCAAACAAATCCCAAACTGAAATCAGACCTCACTCAAAAAGAGCAGTTCCCTTTATATTYATCCCCAAATGGTGAATTTCTCCAGAAATTATCACCCCTGGCTTCTAGGCCCCCATCGCAGAAGCTTACAGTTTATATTTACATAAAATTAGGCTATTTTTGAGTTTAAAGCTAGAATAAGCTAGAACAGCAGAGAATTTTCAGGGAATTCGGGGATTTATTTTGAACTTTGTATAACGACCTGACTTACTCTGAAAAGAGAAAAACATCTGCTTTGACTTGCAAAGAGGATGAAAAGCTATAGATCATATCACTTATAGGTAATTATTTTGAGGAAGAGTTSAATTCTCCAGGCAGGCTGTTCTCTATCTGCAGTGCATGGGAGTTTGGTAATTCCAAACCAACTTCTGCAAAGGTTGAAATATGGAAACACGGAGCTATCTCAGGGGCTGAGCCTACTTAGGTCTGGATTTCTAGCAWGAGCACCATGATGATATGACTTGATCTTCACAATGATGTTGCCATCCTGTGCAGTGTGTCCCTGTGTGGGTACATCTGATGCTTTGGAAGCTCTGGATAGTTTTCAGAGATGTATGAGAAACATGTAAATATTTAAATCCTCATCTCTTCTGAGATTTAAAAACAAAMCTGTAAAGTCTAGTTGGAGCTAGAGAGGCTTAACCCCTTGAAGAAAGGGATATGAAACCAAAACATTCTCCTCTTGAAATCTATGACAAGCTTATTTCCCTGTTTTCCTTATTGCTTGATTAAATTGCAAACAGTGTCACCACAGACGATGTTTACAGAAGAGGAAACAACAAAGACTTTGGCCAGCTGTCCTGTATCTTGCTAGCAAAGGGTGAATTAGATGTCCCAAGAAAGAAYAGCCATGTCGGGCATCCCGCCAAGCTGGGCACCCTACACATGCAGAAGGCCCCGTTCCACCTCCGTGCTTGCAACGTTAGATGACATCCTCCACATCAGCAAAGCAGCTACACAAGAGTCAGGGAGATCCAAAACAGTCCCTGCAATGTGAGGGCACCAAATCCGGCTCTTGACCTGGGTTATTGTGAAGCAGTTTTCTAGTTGCACGTTATCCAAGTGTTCTTCCTTGTGTAAAAAACATGGAGATTGACAATGGAAGAAAAGAATGAGAAGAGGGGAGGAGGCTGAGTCCTAGATGGCCCTGGAATCCAAACTATTCTTGCCCTGTTTTATACAAGATAATGTATTTCAGCACTTTGCAACTTCTGATGAGTCTCACAGGAATGAATTTCCAGTAAAAGCGCAATCACAACCTGATGATTAAAGCGCGTGATCTCCAAAAAAGGCCTGCTTGTGCTATCACTGCAGTACAATTAGCTCAGCACAATCCTTCCATGAAGAATTACTGGACCTTATTTGCAGCATCTGCTGAAATAATTGTACCTCTCAGTGATTTTTATCTCTCTATTCCCTGTTTTAAGTACATTCATTAATTAAATGGCTCGGCTTATTTGAACGTGGCCCTGAACTGAAAATGTGCAGTGCATCATGCTCGTTATCCTCTGAGCATATTGCTTTGAACTGACACAAATTAACAGGCCCTCTGTCTGCTCATCCTCCTTCTTCATGCCTTTTCTATCTCTTGGCTTGCTCTTGTTATGGAGATGATACCGCGAGTTGAAAGGAAGAATGTTCCATTTTTCTTCTGAGAGCCCCAGGATCCGTGGTAGCTCTAATCCCTGAGGAACCYGGTTGCACATCAAGGGATGAGCCACTGTGTGTGTCCTGCTTCTGYGCCTTTGTACTTCCCGAGCAAGGCAGAGGATGGGCCAGAGCTGCTGCAAGGAGGAGGAGGAGAAAGGAGGGGGGAAGGAGGGAGAGAGGGATGAGAAAAGGAACAAATGGGCTTTGGTGATGCAGAACGGCCTGCTCGAGTGTCTCACGCTTCCCTCCTCCAGAACGCCCTTCCTGTCCACGCACCCAAGGACACACACAGGGACATGTGAGAGGTCTCTGCTGTGTTCCGGTGCATCCAGGGTCTCCTGGGGACCAGCCTGAGGACCGGACTTCTCAACACCAACCTCCAGCCTCTACTGCTCCTCAAGCTTCATGGCTGAACCCTTGATGGGAAAAGGCAGATGAACACAACTTGAAATCATGTGCTAGGAAGCAAAAATTGAGGGATATTTTAATGCAGCAGTTTTATTGGATTCCCATTTCCTGCTGGAGAAATGTGCAACTCATTAGGTCTGTGACACTCATTTAACTCAAACAATGAAAAGTGCTTTGTGTCATTAGAGCTATTTACTAAATACACATTTTGCTGGTGGAGGGAGAGAAGAGCTTGTAGACGAAACACAAAGCATTTGTTTATCACCTTCTGGGCTGTGATAAAGCAGCTGCTGACATTAATTAGCGCTGAAGTGTCTGCAGTAGCGGGAATCCTTTCAGACTAGGAAAGAATATTCGTTTTAAGATGAAGGTTTGTTTTTAATACCAGCCAGCGAAGGAAGTCTTTGACCTCCATGAGAAGAGCTCACACAGTGTTGCAAAATAGAGGGGAAGGAGAGCGAGAATTACCCAGCCCAAGGGCTTCAGAGACCTTTCATAGCAAGATGATTCTCAAAATCCTTTCTGTGGCAGGGAGCTCTGGCTTGGCTCTGARCAAACACACACTCCTGGCTTGCTGGCTGCAACCAGCAGCACTTCTGGAGAACAGAAGGGTTCAGACGTTTTGCACGGAGCCATCAGGAAGCTGTTGGCTCCCAAGACAGTTCTGGCCTTTGTGCACAGCCGAGGAATTTGCCCGGYGTCTCCTCGCATCGCAAGGCGTGCGTGCCCGGAGCGCGACACCTCCGCGTCGCTGCAGGCCCACGTCACATAGCTCCAGGCAAATCTCGTCATGTCCAGTCATGCACGGTGCCGAGGGCTCCCTCCAGTGCATATTTTGCCTCTTCAGCCCATTTAGCTTCGGTGCTCAGCACTACCTGATCTCTGCCTGGTTTCCCAGTTGGATTCATGGGGTCTAATTGGAGATTATCCCAAGTGTCACCACGGAGACTGGATCTGACAGCTCAGCTGAGCACCGAAGTAATGAGTTAAATAATGCACCTTGGAAAAGTTAATCCGTAAAAATCCATCAGACCTATTTTGTTTTCCAGGTCAGAGCAGAGCTGTGTTCAACCTCCTGGAGGATTCCAGGAATTTGGGCATGGGGAGAAGCAGGAGGCAAAGCAGTTCCACTTGCACTGGGAGCAGGCAGGTCCTTCTCGTGCTGGACAGACTTTCTCTAGTGCAGAAGACACCTCTAAAGCAGGATTTTGTTTCATTTCTCCCAGGTCTTGCCCCAACAGCCAGACACAGAAACAGAAATAAAACCAAGTGCCACATGGAGATGATATTAAATCCTGCTGCAGACTTCATTTTTCTAGTTATTGGTTGCAGTCTAGGAGATGTGTAGGAAAGAGGATAGACAGTCCTGGTGTTGACAGCTCCATACAGACCAAGTCTTTGGTTATCTTATTCCTTAGGCTGAGAGGTCCAAGGAGGTGGAAGAAACAGACAGCAGATGCAACAGTTTGGGGGGATTTGTGTGAAGTGCTCACAAGGCAGCAACAATATTTGTGCATTGCCCCGTTCTCTAGCAAACAGGCAGGCTTTCTGTGCTAAATGTAGGGAATCTTTGCAGATATTGAAACCCTATTGGTTGTTTTCTCACATTTGTGCCCTTTTCCTGCATCTCTTTCACAGAGGGAGACACGTGCTGGCCCAGTGTGCAACTCCTCCTTTGATCTGTGCACCAGAAAATCTGCATCGAGTCAGCCGCACATTTCTAAGGAGATTAAATTTGCCCTTGTGGTTCATCTGAAGCCTGGCAGATCCTCTACATGCTTTGTGGTCCAAGACCCAAACCAGTAAAACTCTACAGGGCATCTGTAATTTTAAACATGTGAGTAGTCTGACTGGCACCCTTCCGTAACGTGCTTAAGGTTAAGCATTCTCTTAAAGCCTCGTGCAAACAAATGCACTGCTTTTATACACGAGTGACCTTCTGCTGAAGATCACGGAAATGCTCTCGGACTGCAATTTAATTTGTTGTTGTTGTTGTTGGGATTTCTTTTAGGAAACTGGAAAACCCATGTAATGCTTTTCATGAGCAGCTGAAGGGCCTTAGATGTTTGTGTATGGTGGAGACATAAGGACATGGCTCGCGACAGAGGCACCAAACCAGCTCTGTATCTACAAGGCTCATCTCCATCCAATAATTAACAGCTGAAATGCACAGTTCTGCTTCAAACCTGCAAAAAGAAAGGATGGCAACTAAGGGAGCTAGAGACTGTACAATGTTAGCAACTAGTGATCAGCTCCATCAGAAGGTAATTTGTTAAGTAATCTGTCTGCTTTCCAAAGACTTTTTTCACTGCAAGAGAAAGTTGAAAGACTTTTGCTTTTGGTGAAATTGATGTCTTAATATGTCTTGATAAACATATTAATCAGGTTGCCTGTTTAGCCAAGCGTGTACAACAAATTGTATCTGAGCATCCTTCACGATTGAAAATGCTTTTCCGAGGTCAGGAGTAACCAAAGGAGGGCCCCTTTTGCACTGTTTCACAGCCTTTTGGGAACTGTTTTCAAATGTGTTTCCTCTGAATAACTGGATAATTTTTGTGGCTTCTCCTGTGAATCTAAGCTGCTGATAGCTTTGATTTGCATATTCATTTATTTGTGCGAGAAAAATAGAAACTAGTGGCTTGTACGAGTCTGAAATGTATTACAAGTGTCCCAGCTCTTGACTGTGGGCTGCTCAGTGAAATACTCTGTCCAGAAGATGAATTGCTCCATTCAATCTTCCAGCCTGCCAGAAAGCAAACAAACTGAAAAAAAAGGGGGAAACATGCAAAATGAAATGAAAAGCAACAAACCCCTTTGATTTGCGTAACATAGAGGAAGAATCTAAATAGATGGAGGTAAAAGTTGATGGTCTGTCCAGTCTGCAACACAGATTAGCTGGGGAAGGTAAGCTGAGGACATCTTTGCTCTATATCCCAGGCCCCAGGGGATGAAGCCAGCAGCTTCAGGTTCAGAAGGGAGAGAACCCAGTGGGCTCTGCTAATGCGGTGCCTCCGGCATCGATCCGGCCTCGATGCCTCCGAACCCGGGTCTGACCTCCCCGCAATGCCCCGAGCAGCCGCTTCCCTGTTTAGTCACTGCATGGAAGTAAATGGCAGCCTAACTCTGTGGAACTGGGGAGATTTGTGCTTGCTGACATCAAGGCTGCGCTTGATATTTAATCTTCAGCCCGTAAAAGTTACAGGCCATGCTTTTAAATACGCTGACAGAAGCCAAACTCTTTGCTGTCGCACCGGGGTCTGCTGTCTAACTGGCCGCCAAGCCTGTTCAGGAAAAAATATGCCATTATTTTAAGCAGTGGTTATTTCATTACGGTGGTAAAAGAGATTGTGGCCATTTAAAGCCTCGTGATAGAGTCTGTAATGTAATTAGATGATCCTGAAAAAGCAATCCGGGAATTCAATCAGTCTGAGCCATCCGCACAGGCTTCCAGAGAGCCCTCAGTGCCTGTGTCAGGGAAAGCCTGTTGTTCTGCAGCCCCCGGGGTCTCCTTCTCCTGCAGGGCACAAAGGGCTTTTTGTCAGAGCAGCAAATCTGTTTCCCCAGCTAAGCTGGAGATATGAAAACAAGGGCTGGGCTGTCCAAACGCTTTGGCTCCTCCGGGCTCTTTGCCGTCAGCGTTTCCCTGTTTGGGGCATCCCGGGGGCACAGATAATCCCACTTTTGAGGAACAAGGCTCTGCTCATCTCTGCACCAGCGTAAACCTGCAAATCACTGAAAATCAGTCTGCGTTAGGAGCAGGGTGCTGAAGGGGAATGTTCCAATCCTATCCCCGTGAGCTTGTGTAGAATTGCTAAAAAGCTTTTAAAAAGGTAAGTCACTCTTCACGCTCTTCCTTTGGGGACCTTAGGCTTTTTAAATCATTTCTGTGTTATAAAACACTCTACACATATATGTACTTCAGGGTTTGATCTGTAACTGTCGGCCAAGAACTTGTCATTCATTCATAATTCTGCCAAAAAAAAAGTGGCCTACTGTAAGTTTAGGACTTCCCACTTGGTGGCTAAGAAATTGAATCATCCTTTCTTTTTTTTTTTTTTTTTGTCATTTTCTTAATATACCACTCATCTGTGTTGATATATATATGCTTTCCTTCCACCAAGTAAAATCCCACCTGTTAGATACCTGCCCAAGCTTGCTGAGGTTTAAAGGAAGTTTCACCACTAAAACCGAAGGGCTCCAGGGCTCTAAAGAGCTGGGAAAACTGAAGCATCCAACTCAATGATGCTCCCGTTAGCTAATGGTTCCCGATTGCAACTGATGCAGTTTTCCTAAAGGAAAAGCTTTCAGTAGGAATCACATCTGCCCTGCGAGGCTGAGCGCCCCAGCAGGCACCCTGCATAGCCCTGCAGCAGCCAGAGGAGATTAGCAGCATTTCCCCCAGGTTTTCCAGGGGCATCAGTGCTTGCTAATCTTCAGAAAATTACACTAACAAGCTCCAGGCCCGAGCTGCAGGAGCCTGGCGCGCCGCGCTCCGAAATCGCGCACAGGCCGTTAATATATCAAGGCTTTAATGAACCAGAAAATCTCTAGTAAGCAGAGGCCACAAAGATGCTTTGAGGTTCCCATTGCTCCAGAGCTGCTGTTATGGCAGGCAGTAAAGTCTGGAAGCAAAAACACTACTACCGTGGGGATTGATCGGATCTGGGGAGCAACCCGCGCTCCTCCAAGGCTTTAAGGTCCACTAGGATCTTGAGAAATCCTGACCTTGCTCAGCTTCCTTGGAATACCGGGGCTCACAGCTTCAGTAAAGACTGCAGGTTGCTGTGGCTGCTGATGCTGGGAATCATCTCAGGAAGATGAAACGTCACCTCTTTTCTCCTGCTTCAAGCCATCAGGCAGAGCTAGGAGATGTAGCTTGTCAAAATACAATTGCTAGAGAGACTGGAAACATGAAAATTAAGGAAATCTTGCTACAGCCTGCATTCAGAAAAAACCTTTTTTTTTACACTAATCATAAAAAATACTGATTTCCTGAGCAATTTTCTAATTTGCTTGGTGCTTATGAAATATATTGCCTGATTTCTACTCGGTTTCCTATTGGACACTCTGCAGGGTTGACTAATCTCTAAAAGAAATAAGCATCTGTTTCCTTCATGGTTTGTGTCTGATTTAAAATAATTATACTCCTGCACAGCATATCCTAGAGAAAATAAGAGCTGGTGGTTTTTTTCCCAGAAGACTTTCTAGCCTGAAATGCAAGGGGAATGCATTCTTTAAAAGAAACACCCTGCCAACTTTTGTCCCTGGTCCTGGAAGGACTTCAGCGAGCTGGTTTCAAGTCCTTGGAAAGAAGCAGGTGCCAACAAAGCTGCAGAACCAGGGCCCAAGGGCCTAGCAGAGGTTTTTGCAGAGCATCGATGCGCAGGCTCCTGTGTCCCCGGTTCCACATCATGTTCCTCAACCAAGAACACCATGAGAATCTGCCTCGTTATGGGTGGTCCTGGGATTCGTGCTAATTTAGAGCAGTAACACAGCATCTCTCTGTTTGTTTTTTGGGTCAAGCATTTAGCTGTCTAATCCCTAGGGGACGGTTCCTCTGAAACAAAAGCCACCGAGGAGCTCAGCTGCCCTGGGCTGGAGTCTCTGCTCCATCTTTGTTTTCGGATGGGGGCCTTTTCTTCCTCTCTACCAGCAGCTATTGTTTCCAGGCGGCAAACCCTGGCCTTTAACAGGCAAAGCAATGTTCCCATTCAGACAGAAACAACCAGACATGCCTCGTAAAGATTTATATTTTCCAGAGCTCCTTAACCTCTGTGACCTCACTTTCAGATTTTAATAAGAAACCTCTTGTCTTTTCTTTCTTTTTCTTTTTTCATGTTGCTCATTCTAACATGGGGGAGAGTTAGGGGAAAGGTATTCACTTAAATTTAGCTCCAAATTAAAAACGCTGTAGAACCAGCATTTTTTTTTTTTAATGCAGCCTTTGAATAATTGGGACATTTCCTTGCATAAAATCCTCAATGAAAAAAAAACTGAGTCTGAAGCCAATACTTGACTCCCCTGCAGAGTGTGAAACCCGCAGATTTCAGCGCTGATGCTGGAGTGTGGGTGCCAACAGAATCAATAGCTGTTTTGCTTGCAATGGCAACAACACTTCATCTTAACATGCAGCGCTCCTAGAATACTTTGCCCAGCTGAAGATCTGCCGCTAAGGGAGAGCGTTAAAGCGGAGGGCCCTGTGATGAACTCTGGGTTCTGCAAACTGGAATTTCACTCCTGTTCCAATGTAAACCTGCTCTCCCCGTCCTGGGGAGCTCCCCATTGCATTTCAGAGTGCCCTGACCCAGAGAAGCCCTCAGAGCCTGTAAAAACAACCTCTTCCCATCCCTGAGCCTCAGAACCCAGGACTGCTGCTCCACTGCCAAGCATCACTGATCTTCTAGCATTTCCCTGCTCCCTTTCCTCCATTGCATGACTCCAGAGAGAGCCCAAACTCACAGGCTGGGGAGCCCAGGGTGACTGTAATTCCAGGTGTTCACAGTGTTTTGGGCTCAGGATCATCCCTGCATTCATTCACACAGCAGCTGGGGCCGAATGGTTGTGTTCTGTGATGAGACATCCCCAGGGTTCAGTTATTTTTGCGATGTCAGCGGATGAGACGTTTTCATGCAGACCTGTTTTAGGCTTTACCTTGGCTCTGCCAACTATTAAATCTTGCAATCTGAGCTGATTGAAACACAAAGTCCACCCGCTTGGATCTTAACTGCTTACATTAATGCTTTGCTTTGCCTCGTTTTGGATGTCATCATAAAACCCTCTCTCTCTGTTTTCCTCCTTTCCTTAAATAGCAGTTTCATCCCCTCGTAGGAATAGCTACAGATTCCCAGACGTGCCCTGTGCTCCTGACCTCAGGCTCCCACAGGCTCCTCGGTGCAGGGACAGAGGCGCTGGGCACCATACAAGGATAAACACGAGCAACAGAGGGGCTGGTCCACCCCACGCTGGCTCATGGAAAGACTCCAGCTGGCTCCGGTGAGAGATGCATCATTCCCAAAGCGGGCACGGTAATGAGCTGGCCAGTTCCCTGGCATTCGTTAGGCCACAGTGGCAATGCAGACATGACTCATCTCCCAAGATATGTAGGGTGAAGGCCAAGATTTCTTTTGGATCTACAGGCTCCTTGGGGCCCTTTCCATGTCCCCATGGATTTGCCTGTAACCCCTCATCTTCAGGGTGCTCAACACATTCAATCTTCAAGGCCCCTTTTCCTGGTGGCTCCCAATCTCAGATCTGTAAAGGGTTATTTTTCAAAGTCTACAGTCAAAAATATGCTGCTCATGTTTCAAAGAAATCAGAAAAGATTTTCTACATCTGTTCTCCGCTCATTGAGTTGGAAAATTTAAACCCCACAGGGCATACAGTGAGGAAAAGGTGTGATTTGCTAAGATGGCCTGCAATGAGAGTGGTCAGCGTTCTCCATCTCCCAAGTATTCGTAATTCCCCGGCTAGGCAGAGTAGAAGGTCTGATTTTTTTTCCTTGGAACTAGAAAGCTGAGAAAATGTATTGATATTTGTTTTTGTGAATATCTGTCAAAATGGGAAAGATTTTTAGTAAAAGTGAGTGAATATCTGAAATGTACATTTTTAGGGGTAAGTAGTGGCAACTTAAAATAGCGAGTCCTCTTCTCTGGGGCAAAGCAGGGGGTTATTCCTCTGCAGAACGTGTTTTCTCCATGTTTCCAGAAGCTGCTTTGCTTAATGAGTCCCTGCTCCAATGGACATATTGTGTCTAAAGTGTTTGCGTATGCATTCCTGAGACTTTGCATTTGTCCCAGCAGTCCCTTGGAATTGCTGACGGCCACCCTCGCTAACGGGCTGATCTTGCAAATAGTTACGCTGCGGAAGGAAGTTGCTTATATTCTCAGTTATTATCTGTAGCAATCACTCAGGAAATAATCACTTGAAAAACAGGCGGGATGATCTCGTATTACGTCTTACTATAAATCCAAGTGGATGTCAGAGGCGGGGGAGCAGCATGTTTTCTTCCTAAGAGGAAGACTGTAGGAGCGTGGCTGCTGTGCCAGGTCGTGTGTGACATGCCTGTAAGTTACAGAATTTCTGACCCAAATTCCAAAGTTTTCGCATGAGTATTGGCCTGGTTTTTTGTAGGGTAGACTGCAGGAGTGGATTATCAGTCTTCACTCGCCTTTAATTTGAGTGACTTCCTTCAAATTGTTGAAGTCTCTTTTCCTCTATAGACCTTTGAGCACGGGGAGTTGCTTTGTAATAATTTTGTAGTAATGCTGACACAGAAATGAGGATGGAGAATGAAGGGGCTCTCTGCTCAAGCAATCTTTTGGAATGTGTTTGTGGGAGGTAGAGACCTGCTCTGCAGTGTCTAGAAGCAGGTCCTTTTGGTCTTCCAGCTGGTAATCATCAGGTAAAGAGCTACGCAAAGAATGAATATTGTAGCTGGCCCATTTGAGTCTTATGTTCAAAGCAAATAATTACTTTGTTTTGCAGAGACTGACTGAGACTTAGGACTGACAATAAGCTCCCACAGCAGAGATGGGGGTGGAGCTAGGTGAGATTTCTACAAAGCTCATGCAGAGGCTGTAAATTTAGAAGTGTGATTTCACAAAGACAAGAGGCCTCCCACCTGGGGGAGATGCATTCAGAGACTAAGAAACACAGCTAGTGCTTCCACTGTTTTATTTCAGTTCAGAGGTCGGGAAAGCTCAAAAGCAAGGGCCATAAGTTTTCAGTCACAGTCTGAAACAGCTGTTTAAGTCTGCCCAGAAAAAAATAAGTCTGCCCTGCTGTAAACAGCATGCCCTGGTTTTTCTGATAGAAGCATTGAGTTAATTGAGATGGAAAGCTTGTAGCAAGTGCAGGTTCTGCTGAATTTCTGAATTTTCCCTCTACACACACATATGCACTCAGTAGAAAAATGAATGTTTGTCTGGCAAACCTCAGTGCTCCAAAAGCCTCTGGGAGACCAAGCAGTGGCTCGGGCTGTTTCAGTGCATCCTGCTGACGAGGCGCCCTTGCTGCTCCAGGGCGCTGTGGAAGGTGCCCTTCCACCATCAGCTCTCTTTAGCAGTCTTGCTGGTTTAGCTCTGGAGGAATTGGTGGGATAAAGCAATTCTCTGCATCCTTTTCTCCAAGCTACTGATTCTCTTCTTCTTCCCAACACATGAGCTTCAATCAACATTGTTTTTTGCCATGAAGTCTGAAGGTAGAAAGCAGACGGCAAAAGGCCACCATAAGAGAGAACTATAATACACCAAGCAGTTTGATGGTGAGATTTAATGATGCTTCTGCATGACTTTTCAGGGGGAGAAAGGAGAGTTAAACAAACCAGAAATAATGTGGGAGATTAATGTTTATATAGAAGTTCACATGGTGAATGGCAAAAGCAGCTGTTTCATGCAGGGCCAGCAGTGTCCTGTGATGAGAGTCAGAGATGTGACCATTTTCTACAGCTACATTCAGTGCTCAATAATGACAGATCCCAGGTCTGCAATATAACCTGATTTTTAGCACTGCTTTTAATCTCTGCCTGGTGCTAATAGGGTGTTTAGAGAGTTTTTGCTTTGTGCTTAGCTAACGATATCCAGATGGTTTTACTGCAGCAATAGGGACACCCATTGCTGATGTCTCTGTGCGATATTCAAAACAGTAACACTGCAACAGAAGTGTCACCATTTCTCATGCTGTTGTTTTCCCATCACATAAATAATCCCTCTTCTTTCTCAGTTCTCCTTGCTCTGTCTTGCCCAGCTGCTCCTCAGGGCCGCACAAGAACAGAATGTGGAAGCAAGGTGAGCATAGCACAGCATGCAAACCAACAGGCTGTCGTTGAGAAACAACCATCAGAAGCACCTTCCTGTTTCCCCTTTATGTCAGGAGTGGGAAACCTGGTAATAAGCAACATATGTGGCAAAATGCAAGTTACTGTCATCTTAAAAATGAGCAGCTCACTGGAGGACAATAACTTTCCAGTTAAGGAAGCCCTATTCAGATGGAAAGCCTTGTGTGGAGAGAAGAGGTGGAAACTCTCCATGGATCTGTCCCAGCGTGTTGAACTATTCTGAAAGAACTCAACTGTAATAGTACATACAAGGAGAGGAAACCCCTTATACTTCTTCTGGCACCTTCTGGCACCTTCAGCCCCTCACCCTGCTCTCCAGCCTCCCTGAAGGAGCACTGAGTGCTCACGGAGACAAAAGAGTCTGGGACAACACCACCCAAGGGAACAAAACATGGTAGAAGGGAGCAAGAACTGGGCAGTCCCACCCAGGAATTGTTTGGGCTTCCCAGCAGCTTCCCAGGACACAGCGCATCACAGCAGCCCTCGTCACCACATTCAGTACATTTCCCCTTCGAATTAATATCATATTTTGATCGTGTGTTTTAAGACTTCCTGCTAATTTTGTTAGTGGGGTGCAGCGTTCATGAGAGTGCCTGTCTAATAGCATTCTTCTTAATTTATCTCTCATATGCAATAAAACCAGTTAAAAGTAGAAACACTTTATATTCTCTTTTATAGGCCATTCCAGATGGATAGGGAGCACTTAATTTAGACCTGTGCCAAACTCTGTGAGGCCTTTAGGCCAGATGCTTAAAGAGAATCACCTGCCTGTGTTCTGCATTGCTTTTGATCTTTTATTTCATCCTATAAATCCCCACCGGAGTCCAGTGGTAGCAAACATCTGGCACAGACACAACAGGCAGCGTTTCCTGCTCACAGGAGGAATGAGTCCGTGTTGAAAAACAAGATCTGGTGTCTTTCCATAGGGATGAACCTAAAATAACCCCTGGGCAAGGAGGTGTACGTGTTTGCACTCTGTGTAATAAGAGATCATCTGCAGTCCATGTTACTGCACTGAGAGGCTGGAGTTTCTCTTATTCACTTGTTTGTTTATCACATTCACACACTTGGCAAGGAGCTCCATGCATTTCTAGTCCATGCAGTGAGTAATCCCTGTCACTGGCTGGGGTCCTAGGCTAGAAAAAAAATTACTGATCACAATATTCCTGCGTTAGGATGATGTATCCAAAGGCCACCTTGGAGGGATGACTATACAAGTGATGCTGCCTGCGTCATTGCTGGGAACTAGAGCACTTCCCATGGGTTTCCCTGCATGCCAAGTGACAGTTTTGGCTGATGGAGGCTGGATCAGGCAGTGGCTTTGCTGTGATCACATCCACAACAAGAACACTCTCTGTTTACTTGCTTCTGCTTTTGCTGCTCTCCTAAAAACCCCAGTCAGAGTCAGACAGATAAACCCTGAGGGCAGAGGCTTTGCAGGCAGCAGGGAGGAGGGGGTTTAACTTGTTTTTTGTCACTCCAGTGAACACTGTGGTTATGTTTTCCTGCCACGTGTGACCCACAGGAAGGTCTGGAAGTGCTCTGGCACTCTGCAGATCCCCGGGCAAACTTCGCAGGTCTCCCCCAAGACACATGAACCTATTTCCCAGCCCTGCTATGCATCAACCTTGGCCATCGGCAGCTGTATTAGCGGGAGGTGTGTGGGAGGCAGAACATGCTGTAGCCTTTCGTTCGTACTGGTACAGGTTATATCAACAGCCTCTCTCCTGATTAACCACCAGGAAACTGCAGCCCTTTTGTTTTTGGCAAAAAGACGTATAGAGGTCTGGCAAGAAAACAGCTCTATGGGTAAGGAATTGCAGCGAACACTAGCATGAAGGTGCTGTGAATGTATCAAGTTGAAATGAGTCACCCTGTGATGCCAGAATGGAGCAAGACTTGTGTGCTCTGAGGAAACTCTCTCGTTGACATAGTCTTTCTCTAAGAGTCGATTCTTTCCTCTGGGAAAGGGGAATTCTTGGCTCGGACTCTCCTACCTCACTTGTTTTTGGCTGCACAAAGACATTTTTCCATGACTGCACAAACACCCTGTGACTTTTACTCAGAACTTCCCTGAAAACATTTTTTTTAAATCATTATTTAATTTATTCTAAATGGGCAGCAAGAATCCCGAAGTTCTCCCAGCTTGATGGACCACCCCTCCTCCCATGCAGGTCCTTCTCCATCAGCCCTTCTTCACTGTACTATAAGGATTGATGCTGAATGTTTCACAGGTCCCAGGGACACACTAAGAAGTCTAGGTCATGTGCTACTGTCATCTAACTGCAGTTTATGTTAGTGCAGAATCTGCCCCACTGAAGCCATCCATGGATAGGAAACTCACACAGATACGTGCACAGAAGAGAACTCTGCTCAAGGATGACATATGAAGCTGTCAGACTGTAGGAACATCCTTGAAGGCCACAGGAATTTTGCATGAGGAACTGCACCACAGATCTGGAGACAGAGAAATCTTGGCTTATTGATGTGCATATTCCCGGGCCACTTACCTGCCTTATTCCACATCACATATGGAATAGCCATACAGCAGCTTGCTATAGAGTAGCTCCACTTGGAGTATATGATCATAACCCAACTGCTGTGTACAGATAAGATGTAGCTCCACAAAAGGTGGCAGTTAATTTTCTCTCTCCGTTGTAATAACAGTTTTAAAAGCACCATTGGACATTAAGTACCTAGCACTTAAAGTAACGCAGCTCTGAAATCTGCATAGTGGTAAGGTCATTAGACTAAAGGCCTTTAACAAATCATAAAGGCTAAAGGACATTCCTTTTAAACTTCTAATTATTGCCAGTGACTCTTGTTTCCTAAGTATTTATGCCTGATTTCCATAATTACTTCACAGACTGCTAAGAGTCCTTTATATTAATAGTTGGAGCCGCAAACCTGCCCAGAGCTTCTTTGATAAACAAGAAATTCCTTAGAAAGTCAAAGTTTCTTTTCTTTTCTTTTCTTGAATGGGCTGTTTAAGAGTGAATTTTACAACTCAAACTTCCATAGGGGGAGCAGGAAGCCTTCCTGACCTGGTGAGCTAGATTTTCTCTTGTTTTAGGAATGTACTAGGCTCCAAAAGAGTAGGACAGTGAGGCTGAGAAATGGGATAAAACTCTCCCACAGATGGCTTGCAAAGACACCAACACACCACAAGACAACTGAGAAAGAAAATCCAGGAAAGCTGAGAAATACACTGCGTTTCCAATGTTTCCAGATTTTCCTAGCTCTGCAAAAAAGATAAAATCCCCCTGCCCAGTGGCCAAAAGAAACTAGAGGCAGAATCTTGCAGAGACTGGCACTGGGTGACATGAAGAGTTAGCTATTCAGTGTGAGTTTAGTGCACTTAAGCAAAGAGCTTAGTCTCAGCACTAATAACTCCAGCAATATGGCCATGTGGACAGGAGAACATCTAATGTGGGCTATGCTGCATAAGCCCCGTCCGTGATATCAGCTGGGAAATAGGGTGAAAAGATGCTTGGGAAGAGCTTGGGTCATGATGTCTAAACATAAGTCATGATGGATTTAGTAGCTTGGCTCCCCTGCTTTTCCTGCAATTCTGGAGCGACCTTGGATATCCATACAGACGTATATATGTGTGTATAGGTGTGCTGCAATGCTCAGCAAAAGATCTAGTTCCTCAGTTTCCCCAAACCAAAATAGGGATAATCCAGTCCAGGCATTGCATGTGCTCCTTGGAGAAGCTGAAATGAAAACTGTTGAGCACGTGAGGCCTCAGTATTATCCCACCAGCGGTCGTTTTTATGTGAAGTCCACAACAGTTGCTGAAAGGAGGAAATGCAGGAACATCCCCACTTTCTCAGCATGCAGTCTGTGAACTATAAGGTGCAGATTCTCGTTTCTCCTGGGCAAATGTCAAAGCTGCATTTTTGCCGAGAGAGAGGCTGGTAAATGGTTTTATGTGCTAGCTATTAATCTTTAGAATTAGTTGCTCCAAATCCAGACTGCAAGTGTATGAAACAAACAAAAAAAAAAGTGAAATCGGGGAGATTTATCGAGAACAGTTGCTTTTTCATGCTGCTTGGGGTTTCAGCGAGAGAGCTGATCAGCAAAATTTCAGCACAAAGGTGTAAATTAAGTGGGAATACTTTAATAAAAAACACTTGTTTATTCTAGGCCCTGTCATTTGTCATCTTGGAACACGGAGTCACGACATTGGTGGCAGCTTCCAATTGTGCCGGAATGTTGCTTCATCAAGGTGCAGGTATTAATAATTGCAACAAACAGGCAAGATGTGTTCTTAAAAAGAATTGAAGCCACCCGTTGTGTGAGGCCAAGCTCTGAGCAATGACAAATAAAGCCACAAGCTGAAGACTTAGAGCAGTGATATGGATGTACTGAGCCCTCTGCTAGAGCCGCCTAGCTATGCTTCAATCAGAATGCAGGTGAGTTTGGGATTTAAACCTCTTATCTCTAAATAATTCAGAAGTATTCACTTAACTACAGAGCTTTTGCAACCTGAGTCTCGCTTGGTCTTTGGATTCCTATCTTCCTCTTCCAGCCCGTTTGAAGAAGGAATCCTTTGCCTGCCAGCCAACTGCTGCTATTGAGACTTAGGCATGGCTCAAAGCGATAGTATATGCGTGCATACATTATATACCCATATATATATGAATGCATATAGAGATATGCATATATACACAGGTAACATTTGCCCTGTTCTTTCTGCTTGGCACCTGCTTGTGGCTGCTGCCCCAGGCAGGGGCTGGTACTTTCAGTCTGATTTCCTTCTGCCTATTCGTGCAGATGCCCAGCACCCCATATCCAGTCTCCCCATCCCCGTCCCATTGTCAGGGCCGGGGTGACTCATGTCCCCTTCCTCGCTTTCCATTCGGTCACGTCCTTTCCAAGGCACCTTCCTTCCCTGTTCCCCACCCATGCTTACAGGGTTCGTTTTCCCTAATGGCCACATCTTCTCCTTCTTCGAAATCACTTGCAGCAAGTTCACGCCGGCTTGGTTTAAATAAAGCTGCTGCCTGTTTATCATGTCTTTAAATAACTTCCTTCAAGCAGTCTTCAGATGAAGTTATCACTTTGTCAAAACACGATCCGAACCCGTAGCTCCAGGCGCAGCGGGAAGTGCACAAAGGGAGCCCCGAGGGGCTCGGGAAGTTCTGGCGAGCGGTTTGCGGGAAGCTGCCAGCCCACCCCTCGGAGACCTTCGCTTCCCCCTGCGGCAGCTGTCATCCGATCCCACGCCTTGGCTTTCAATGGGGCTCGCCGAGGATGCCAGATGTTGGGAACAAAGGTCTAAAAATAATCTCCCCAAATAATCTTTCCATCTATCGTTCGAGGAGAGCATGTGCTTTGTGTGAACATGTGAGCCGAGAACCTGATCTAACTTGGAGTGAGGAAGTTCAACGGCAGCTCTGACTTCTGCTTGGGGCTCCTTTTTATTATTTTTTTCTTTTTTTTTTTTTTTCCTTTCTCTTTCCAGAAGCTGTGCAGCAAAAAGTGGCTCTCTCCGGCGATCAGCCCTCGCTCTCCCTCCCGCTCCGTCTCCCTCCCTCCCTGCCAAGGCTCCGAGCCGCCTGGATCCTGGAAAACTCCTTCTCTCATCACTCACGGGGAAAATGGATCCCAGGGCACTGTCACAGATGCATTTCTGCAAAAAGTTCATCGCTGCAGCCTTGTGCCTGTTAATTTTGCTCCCAGACTTGGGCTGTGCAAGGACTCTCTGGAAACGTGCTCTCCATCTGAAAATGACGGAAAAATATGATGTGAGTAGCCAGCAGCGGGGTGGTTTGGGGGAGCCGGGGGTGTTTGCTGTGAACGGGAGGGTTTTCGTTACATCTAATTCATCATTTTTAGAATAAAATCCACCGTCAATCCCTTTGTAGTAGGGTTGCACTGTTTCCCAGACTAAACTTTTGCCACCTAGCTGCTGCACGGGGAAAATTGGAGCTGAAGGGAGGCTGCAGCGAGCGAGGAGTGCGCTGGCTTTGCAACCCTTGTGGAAAAGGAAGGGAAGGGAAGGGAAGGGAAGGGAAGGGAAGGGAAGGGAAGGGAAGG